>NC_134206.1:148444644-148747674 GCF_965140235.1 Caretta caretta | reverse complement strand
AAACTCTGGTTGTCCCTTGCCCTCCTTTGGCAGGAGAGGAGAGCCATGTCCTGCCCTGGCAGGAACTGATCTGCAAAGCCACTTCAGCTTCCTTTTTCTGAGCCTCTGGGGCTCTGATTGGCTGCTTCTGTGCAACCTCTCTAGGCAGGCCTGGAGGACGCACCTTTGCTGCTCCTTTCCTGGGGTGGGGTGTAGTAGGACCAGGGGGCCACAAAGGGCCTGTTACACGCCCTCACTGGGTGTATCGTATATTATTATAATATCACTATTTTATTCGTAGTAAATATTTGTGGGCAATGGAGTACCTGAGAGACAATATAAACAGTTAAGAAAGCATTTATTCCTATTTAAAAAGAATTACCATTTAAAATATCAGTGTCTGGAGGCACCTTCATATAATATTGAAGTCAGATTGAGTGGACGTTGAAAGAGACAGATTTGATCTTATGTTCGGTAAGTTTGCCTTATGGCCAAGCAAAACTGTACGAAGTCCAGCCAGCTGAAAATCAGGATGAAGACAGCTACTCTCACAGGCCTTGATCCTGTACCATTTAAATTAATGTGCCTTATATCATTGACTTGAATCAATGTAGGCTCAATTCCACAAGAAATTGTTTCCATTTGTTGTATTTTTGTTTGGCTACAGTTATGATCTTTCAATGTGGTAATCACAGTTAAATGTATGATAATATCAAAGTCTCCTCCCAAGCAAAACATGGTCTTGTATAACAGAAGTTGCAGTAGTATATGTCCAATAGCATGGAGTATTAAGCACTGATTGTGGGGATGCTCTTAAGCTTGAGCAGCTGCTGGGTCTCAAAAGTAATTGAGTTTGAGAGGCTCCTTTCAAGAGGATCATTGGATGAGAATAATGAACAAAAGTACCCAATCACTAAACTCATGAAACAAGGCTTCTCCTTTAGAGTTGTGTTAGCATTTGGTTGAGCCAATGGTTTTTGATTAGCATGAAACAGAAGCTTAGATTCTTGAGGCTACCAACTGAATGAGTATGGATGAAACAATTAATCAACGACGTGAATACAACCCAGTAGAATAAAACTAGCCCTATGCAATGTCTTCCAGTGAAATGCAAAGCGGAATTTACCCTGGACAGTGCGGGGGAAAAAGGAAATGAGTAGCTTCTGACAGCATTTGGGAAAGTCTTGTGACTAAATCTTGCACATTATTTAAGGTGACTGGGTACAGTTCAGTGGTTCTCAAACTATTGTACTGGTGACCCCTTTCACACAGCAAGCCTCTGAGTGCAACTCCCCTTATAAATATATAAACAAGTGTTTTTAATTTAACGCCATTATAAATGCTGGAGGCAAAGCGGGGTTTGGAGTAGAGGCTGACTGCTCGCAACCCCCCATGTAATAACCTCACGATTCCCTGAGGGGTTCCGACCCCCAGTTTGAGAACCCCTGGTATAGTTAATACCAATGCAGAATAAGCTGTTCTCAATATACATGTATTGGCAAAAGAGAAATACCTTTTGTTAAATGTGTTCTGTATAAATAGTTGCTTATTTCATGAAAATTGAATGGCAATTTATAATTTCTTCAATTTATAAAGGGGAGGGAAAAATGAAGTTAGAAAGTCTGGAGAAGGAGATAACAGATCTATCCATTTCCCTACACCCATCAAATCCTTCATTACTGATTATCACCCCAACATACTTGCACACTCCACCCACATAAATTTCCCTGTTCCCTCCTCCAAGCCCTCTGCACACTTCTCTATGCCTTCCATTCCAATCATCCCTTCTTCCTGTCTTCCCAGAGTTCTGCTCCCACAATCCTTGAGAAACATGACTTTACACCACTCCTCCATGTTCCCCCCAGTCTATGGCCCTTATGGTCCCCATCCTTTTCTCTGTGTTCCATGCCTCCATGTTTCTCTCCAGTCTCCTACTCTCACCTCATCCACCTCTGGCTTAGCATAGCAACCATAGCACCACAGGCTGAAGTAAGTAGTAGTTTAACTTCTGTTAGTAAACATTTAAAAATAATAGTAAGTGTTTCTCTGCGTACACATGAAAATACTGTTGATGGTTAGTGAGATGAACATTTCAATGAGAGATAATTAGCAAAAATAATTGAGGTTGGAGCAGAGTCGAGAGATTTAACAACAGTGTACGTGAAGGAGAATGGAGAGGAGGGGACTGTGGGTGCCAGCAAAGTTTTGAAAATTGATGGATTGATGGTCTCAGGTGGGTAGGTAGGAAGTATGTCAAGGTGATGGTCAAAAAGGGGAAACTCTGAGATTAAAAGATCAAAAAGCAGTGTATAGTAAAGACAAATTTGAGTAAGTGGCTCTTTGTTTTAGAAATCTGAGATTTTGAAATACAGATCCAGATTGGGGCTCTACTACAGTTACTCCTGGTAGTCTCAGTATGAGTAAGGAGTTCACAATTCTGGCCAGCAGAGAGCAGTGAAACTGGTTTAGTGACAATGGATTAGTAAAATAACAAGGATGTAGCTAGATGTACAAGAAAATAATCTTTACTTGAGATGCTCAACTGATATAGGAAATTATATACCTACGTTCTGGGACTGTCATAAAATAAAACATTTTCTTGCATGACATTCTATTTACAATTCCCCAAGTTATCAAAGATGCATTCCCTTTACACAAAAGATGAGTGTATTAGCTGACCTTTCGGAAACAAATGGCATCCTCAATATGACTGAAAATGGGTTTCTTTGGTTTAATGGGAGCAAAATAATAGCATACTGAGATGTTGTTAAGAAGCAGGGAGCACTTGTGTGAGGATGTGCATTATATATGGTGATAGGAGCCACTTTCAAAACAGTAAGCAAAATATGGTATAGAGACATAACAGAAATTTTAAAATGTTATGGGAATCACTTCTAAACTAAATAGTACAAGAGCCAATACTATTTAAAAACTGAATAATAGCAGTCATGCTGCATGAAAGTATTTTTACAGAGAAGCATAAGAAATGGAAAAATTTGTTTTCCTTTCTTTGCTTTTCACCGTAGTAATGCATCATTTTTAATGTCTACTCAATTGTGTATATATAAAGAGACCTAAGGTTGGTTTATCTGACATTATATTGTGTTTGTCTTAAATTGAAGGGGATGTGGCTGAATGATATACCTGTATGGATTCACCTGGTTGTGGCATTAACATAAAGTATAATATTAAAATTCTGGTGAGATGTATCATGGAACTGCTTCAGATAAAAGGCTGTTGGAGCTATTGGTGCAGGATTTTTCTTTGACAGCTTTTATAAAAACTTGTGTAAGATGAGGAAATATATCAGAGGATGGAACCTGTTCCTGAGAAAATTAGAGGTCAATATGGCACTGTAGCACCTTTCTCTTCCTCAGAGACCCATGTACACTACATTCAGAACAGGCAGTGGGAATGTAAATTGCATTAAGATGTGATGTGCTTGTATTTGTCTGAGATCTAAATGTAGCACTGTAGATTTCCCATCTGCTATCTACTTTTTTCTTAAATCACATGGAAAGTAATAATGGACTTAAGAAAGGTTTTTGAGATTAATGTATTGTAGTGCCTTCCTTCGAGTTGCTTTTTTATTTGTATTTGACAGAGAATATAAACTTAATGATCTCATTGGAGATCTTTTTCCCATTACTGAGTGCCAGATTCAGATATTCTCACTCATGTGGAACAATAGCTTACTTCATGAACAGTGTCACTGAAATCAGTGGGACTTCCTGTAGGGTAAGTTGTTATCTGACATGAGTAAGGGAATCAGAATGTGGTCATAAAATTTGCTTGAATATGAATAATAGAATGAGATGTAAATACAAACTAAAAAGTGTAGCAGGTTAGCTCTATCAGTCTTGGAACGTATATAAGCAAACACTTTTACATTTGAATAATAAAAGATACAGATCTCAGTTTCTTTGGAACTGAAGGAATCTTAATGCGAGAAAATCCTTCAGCCAGAGCCTGTGATGACTCATCACTCGCTCTTCAGGTTTGCAGTGACAGCCAATCCAGAAGCCAGTGACAGTCCTAATGATGTGCCTCCAGCATCATCTGGACTGAGGTGACGCAGAGATGCCACCTTAATTGAGGGCTGAATGAAGCCAAAAAGGCTGAACTGGTCTAAGTCAACCCCCACTGAGTTGTCATTCTACATTGGACTCTGTACCTGAATCAATAACCAGCTGCTTGAGTGATGCCTAAAGAAGAGGAGGGCTTACTCTGGACCCCAGCCTAGTACTACCTACAAGCCACCCAAGCATGCACTCTGCCAAGTCCCAGAGCACAGCCCATGCAAATCAATGTCACCCAAAGATACCTCAAAGGCTGAGAGAAAGAATGCTGGTGCTGAAATGGTCTCTGTACTGTGAAGGGTGTGGCCATTTTGCTTCAGGGTACCCCCACAAGTTCAGGCCAGCGTGGGTGCCAGAAAACAATCTCATCCAGTCTGGTAGAGAGGTCATGGCTGGATGTAACAAGGAAATTGGGTTCCCCAAACAGACCCTTTCTGCTACCCATGTGTGCCCCTGTACCAGTAGACTCCTCGTAGCCCCACTTGCAGGTCCAGCTCAGTCTCTAGGTCTCAGTCATACTCCAAGTAAGCTGCTCCTCACTTGTATTGATTGACTCTGGGGCATCTAGCAACTTCTTGGACATGGCCTTCACCCAAGCTAACCACATCTCCATACAGAGAAAACTTGCCCCGGAGTGGGTGGAGATGATCCATGGCAGTATGCAGTCCTCCAGGCCTATCTCCTATGAGACAGCACCTCTTTCAGTCAAGATCCAGGAGCACCATGAGACACTGCAATTGGATCTGATCCTCTCACCCTACTTCCTGGTCATATTGGCCCTTCTCTGCTCTCCCTCCATGACCCAAGAATTTTCATGACACAGAAGGTATATATTTTACTATGGGTTTTTCCAGCTGTAGTGTCTAACCAGGCCTAGCATGATGGAAACAGAGCCCACCCTCAGGAAGCAATCCTTCAGGTTTGGTGCCACATCAGCATCAGGAGATACTAGGTCCCTAATTCTGGCAAAGTATAGTGACCTTACCAGTGTATCTGATAAACAGAATGCCAATATCCTCCCCCAATACCACATTGCCCCACAGATCTTCAGCCAGGGCTAAAATTGCCTTTGGGCATATTTACCCTGTATTGGAACTTGAGCTCAAGGCCCCATGGCAATATCATGATGAAAACCTGGCCAAGAACTTCTAGCTCTGCAAATCCCCTGGTGGATCCTCAATCTCGTTCATCAAAAAGAAGGATGGGACTGTACCTTTTCGTTGACTATCAGGCCATGAACAGTATTACCATCAAAAACAAATACCCTCTCCTGTTGGATCAAAGAAATTCTGGAACACGTCAGTGCAGCTAAAATTTTCAATTAACTCAATTTGCTTGGCACAAACAATCTGGTCCACGTCCTGAAGGATGATGAGTGGACGACAACTTTCCGCACCCAATACAGCCATTATGAATACTTCAATATGCCCTTCTTCAGTGTCTCCAACTCCCCAGCTACATTCCAATACTTTGTGAATGACATCTTCAGGGATATTCTAGACCAGTCTGATGTAATCTACTGGAACGACATTTTCATCTTCTCCGAGAACCCAACTCTGCACCACCACCACGTCCAACAACTACTGGAACGCCTCTAGCCAAATGGCTAATAAGCAAAACCTGAAAAATGTGAGTTCGACCACACCACCATTGATTATATGGGTTATGTCATCTTGCCTGATGGGATTACTGTGGACCCCCCGGAAAGTCGCTGCCATCGTGTATTGGGCCACACCAAAAATCTGTTGCTTCCTGTGATTTGCTAATTTCTGCTGGTGATTTATCAGAGGATTTTCCAGAGTGGTATCCCCTCTTACCCATCTCCTCCGAAAGAACTCTGCCTATGTCTGAACACTGGAGGCACAACTGGCTTTTGAACAACGGAAGGCCTTGACCAAAGCACCCATGTTAATATACCAAGACTGATCCATCAAGGGTGACACATTTGATTATGCAATCCGGTCTACACTGTCACAACAGAAGGGGGTCACCTCGTGTTCTCCAACTTTCTACTTCAGGAAGACAAACACCCACAGAACAGAACTGTGCAATCTATGACAAGGAGCTGCTGGCCATCAAGGCTACTTTTGAGGAATGGAAACATCATCTGGAACATGTGCTTCCCCTTTCAAGTGTTCACCAGCCACAAGAAGTAGGAGTACCTGTGATCTGTGAAGGCCCTTAATTAATGCCAGATCTGATAGACACTCACACTTTGAATTTACAGTATCTGCAACTGCAAGCCAGATGCACTCTCCCACAAAGGGAAGGACCTTCAGCACCCTCCACTGTCTTTAAGCCCCACCCCTTTGCTAGTGTGCTTGTGAATACTGACCTTGTAGTTCTTGTGAGATAATTGCTACCTAATGACATTTTTGCAGTAAAACAGATGTCACTTAGTGCTGACTGCAGCCCAAACTTCTCCTTTAAAAATGGGGTACTCTTGTTCAGAGGCTGTTTGTGTCCTAGATGATCTGCCTCACCTCACAATCCTCCAACTGTGCTATGACTTACCAGACACTTTGGGCAGGAGGAAAGTATAAAACGGATTTTGTGGCATTTCTGGTGGCCTTTAGGTCCTCCACCGACTTTTGCAAGGTATGTTGCTGGATGAAGGTCCCTCACATTAAACCTCTGGATGCCTTGGATGCCTTGGTCCCACTACCTACTCCTTCCAACCCCTGGGAGTCCATCTCTATGGAATTCATTATAGACCTGCCCAGTTCCCAGGGCCACTCAGCCATACTAGCAGTCATGGATTTGCTGTCTAAGATGCCCCATTTTGTGCCCTGTTGGAAGATCTCAACTGTGGAAGTGATGTTTGTTCTTTGATCACTTCATCATGATTCATGGATTATGCTCCAACATCACATCTGACCATGGAATGCAGTTCATTTTCCATTTCTGGCAAGAGTTATTCTGCCTCTTAGATGCTGACCTGCTCCTTTCCACAACATATCACCCCCAAATGGACAGACTGTTGGAATAGGTGAATCAAAATTTGGAGCAGTACCTGATTTATTAATTACCACCAGAATGACTGGGTCCACCTTTTACCCTTTATAGACATTACTTGCAACAACTTCAATCGCAAATCTAACCACCAGAGCCCTTTCTTTTCCAATCATGGCTTTCACACCCTGTTCCAGCCATTCCTACCACATTTCCCCTAGATCCTTGATCATTCGGAAATTAGGCACAAGAAAAGCTACCTACAAAAGTGAAAAGTCTGCTTTTGTGCCTGGACATTTGTTTTTGTTTTGTTTTCCCAAAGATGTGAACAGTATATTTTCCCCCTATTTCTTTACAAAGATGAATGGCATGTCTTCAAAACAGTGTGCACCACTTAAGAAATACATTTTTGAACATAACACACAAATGGCCCAAAATAACTTGTTTTGAAATAGTGCCCATAACATATGGCACCCAGCTCCCCAAAAATAGGCTATGTTGATCCTTAAATACAATTAAAAGAATAACAGCAACAATTCCATAATCAGCCACCTGCAGAAAACTAACTATATAAAATCCACTAGAGCCACAGTAGGAAAAAGATAGGGAGCGATATAACTCAAATCATTCTGGAGTCAGGCAAATCCTCATGAATAATACAAATTAGAATAATGTCAGGAATATCTACTGTTACAGAAAATAATTTGTGGATTTCAAGTGGAACCTGTTGTCAGTTGTTGGCATGTGTGTTCTTCTCTCTGTGTGCTGCACCGTCTCTGGCCAAGTAGTCAGTACAGCAGATTCTGATCAAACTGGCCAAGAAGACCACAGACTCAGTTCAGTAGCAAAGTCTTTCCAGGCATTTTCCAGGGTATTCCAAATAACTATTTGGAAGCTCTCAATCTCATGGTTTAAACTTTCCCTGTTCAAATGTCAGCAGACTAGAGATGAAAGGATCACGCCCAATATCCAGTATTTATAGCTCTTTAGAAAGCTGACAAGCTGTGAATGCCCAGCACTTCTGCAAATCAGGCTACAGAATCTCAGGTTAGGCACAAGGCGATGGCCAACACCTTAGAAGTTGTTCAAGAAATTCACACAAACTGTTTATCATTTTACATCCAGATTCTCAGCTTTTTTAGTATTAATGAGGGTATCCTGGATCTTTGGCAGTCCCCAGCCTCCATCTCTGCCAGCAGACACCAGATACCAAGACCCTCTGAAAGGCTTTGGTATTTTTATAGTTGCCCTGTTCCAGGTTCATCACTAGTAGTGGCTACAAATGAAAAATCTAGGCAACATGGACCACTGAAATTCACCCCAAAAGACAAGAATCCTGAAAATGTACCACACTAGGACTGACGGGCTTAAAGAACAACTCTTAGCCCAGATGATCCCACCCAGCCACACCTGTAGACCATTCTCCAGATGGAGGTGGAGCTTAAAAGGAAGCCAGACAGCTCAGAAGGGATGACAAGGCCAGGAAAAAGGCTATCGTCTGGGAGCTCCTGAGAAGGGATGCTGCAACAGCTCCTCTGGGAAAAGAGGAGCCTATCTGCTAAAGCCGAGAAAGACTAAAGAAAATAACTTTTCTTCAGTAACTCTGATGCAGACTGCAAAGCTTGGACTCTAGAGCGAGGGTAGGAAGTGGCCAAGGAGGGGCAGCCTGAGTGCCTGGCTTTTGGTAATCCTCACAGGGGCCTGGACAGAGCACAATGGAAGTGGGAGTGCCCCTGCTCCCATACAAACGTCACTTTGCATTTAATAGGAACTGACCCCCTTAAACACTAGAATACTCTTCCATGAAGTGCCAACAATCACAATTTGGTGGAGAATGTGGGCAGTCACCGAGGAGGAGGAACAACAACAACCATGGGAAATTGTCGAAGTGGCTGATAGACATCCAGCAACAACAGGCAGCCCAACAGCAGCAGCAGAACCAGATGTTCCAGCAAATAGCTGCCCAACAACAACAGCAAGCAGCGCGGCAACAGCAGCTCATTTGGGAGTTGGCGACACAACAGCAGAAACAGCAACAATGCTTGGTTAAACAGGTGGCAGCCATTTTACAACCCCAAGAACCAAATGAAAACATGACGGCTGGGATCCTGAGCCTTATCAATGTTACATAACTCCCAGTGAAACTCACGAAAATGGAGCATGGAGATGACCCCAAAGCTTTCCTGCTCACTTTCAAGAGGGCCACCACAGCAGCTTGTTGGCCATCTGAGTACTGGGCTGTCTTGTTGGTGCCACATCTTACTGGACCTACACAAGCTGCATATAAGAATGTTGATACCACAGAAGCCCAAGATTATGCCAAGGTGAAGTATCATGGCAGAAACCCACCGATAGCACTTCTGTTGGGAAAGATGGGGTCCCAACATCATGCAGTGACCTGGAGATTTAAGGAACACTGTTGGAGGTGGCTCCAGCCTGATAAATAGACAGGGGAGAAGGTGACCAAATAAGTGGTGCTGGAACAATTTATGCAGGTTCTCCCAGATGTGTGGGTGAAAGTGGATGCTACAACCTTGGCTGAGACTCTGCTGAGGCAATCTAGTTGACAGAAAATTATTTAACAGCCACAGGCCCAATGGCAGGACACCCAAGACAAAAGATGTTTTTGCTAGAGGAGCAGTCACTGAGGTCCTGCAGGCCCACTGAGGGGGGCCGTCAGGAGGTGATCGAATGCCAAGCCTGGCTCCCTGGAACCCTGGTTCCAAAGGGATGAAAGGGCAGAAGGGAAGACCAATCTCAAGGAAAGAGTCCCCACAAGTGCCCAACCTCCCCCAGAAGGGGTAGGGGGACACCCCCTCAACTGGGACTTGTCTTTTGTGCTGGCAACGGGGTCATTTCTGCCACAATAGCCCCTTCATGGATTGTTCTTACAAGCAGGCGTGAGTGGCGGACACCTAGACTACAAAAAAAAGCCTGGCCTAGATGTTAGTCTGTGTGTGGATCAAGGGGGGAGAAGTGTCAGTCCTAATAGACTTGGGGAGCAGCCGAATACTCCAAATATTCTAGGAAGTGGGGAGACTAGGAGAGCCTTTGGGGTCCTTTTAGGTCCTGCCTATTGGCACTTTGGGCACAAAGCACGGTAGTCCTTGAACTTAACCTCCTGGCCAGCAAAATCTGATGGTTACCTTTTCAAGGGTTTTCTCTTGCCCTAATGTCCTCAACAGAGCACCGCATATGCCATCTGTAAGACTCTCCAGTGAAATTTCTTTGGGACTAGAAATGGTACTCATACTACCCTGGTTTGGGAATCTTTTGCCACCTGGCATAGTTTTCTCTTCCCTGAGTTCAAAGTGGGGCCACGACTTCACCAATTGCAGGTCTACCACTTACTATTTATGTTGGTGAGTTGCTTTTATGCCCCTCACAATGTCAGGTCATCTCTTTGTTCACTTATAAGATCTATGTCTGACATTAGTAGGTCCAAAACAGGATAGGGTGAGGTCTTCTGTTTCTCCTGTTCGGGGGGATGGGGTGAAATTGTTCCTGTTGGGAGGTCCCTTCATCCTGAGCCTCCATCTCTCTGACCCCTGCTAGCTTTGTGTTTTTGTGGCTTGAGGGGCCCTCCTTGAACCCTTCATGGGTTCGTTGCTTCACGATTTTATGACCTCCCCCAAAAATTCTCAGTCCTGGCCCAAAATCACCAGGCATGCCAGTGTGGGGTACATTATGACTATATTATGTCAGGTTTAGAAGATGCCACTAGGTTTACAGATTTTTATATTTTCTCTAAATTTGAATGTTCCTCTTATTTAAATCACAAGAGCTTCTCTCTTTCTTTACAGACACCCACACCTGAAGTTCACTGATCTATGTTAGGATTATAAAACAAAAGCCAAAGAAGCAATGGCTGATTTTTTTCACAGTAGACATACTAAGTCCAGGTGGTGTTTCACTGTTTTCTAAGGCTCTATGCCCAGGACTTAATAATGTTTCCTGAATTTTTATTACATTTTATTTCCCTTGTTTCAATTGAGGATTAATAAATGTAGTCTAGGTACAAGACAGTTTCCTAGTGGATTTTAGGATTTCTTTTTTTACAGAAAGAAGGAATTGCATAAAGTCACTGAGATTATCATCTGCCTAAGAATACCGTGCTATCATAACCCAGACGTTTTGGGATTTAAATTAAATCTTTCTATCATCAAAAAACACATTAGAGCAATATTAACAATTTATCTTCACTATCCTCATTTCCCCCACCCCCACCCCAATCAAGAATATGTAAAAATAATAATAATAATAATAATACACACACACACAGAGAAATAGTTAACTATATCCCAAAAATGTGTCACGGTACAGATCTTTCCACCAATAAACTGCTTGTCAAGCCCAGAACTTCACAATAAAGTTGAACTATGTTATGGTGACTTACAACCACCCCAATAATTACTGCTTTTTTTCTTGTCCACACTACCCTCCTTCTCTCGGTGCAGCGCGTCCTCACCACAAGTGTTTTCACCAACTTAAGAGGGGCAGAGTGTGCGGGGGGCGGGAGGTCGAGAGCTCAGGCTCTCAGCTCAGTGCTGAGCTCCACTGGGAGCTCAATCAGCTCCTCACTCCTGCACAGCTCCCAGCTGGAGCCCAGTTGCAGCCCAGCTGCCGCCCGGGCTCCCCACAGTAGGTGCTACAAGTGGAACAGGGAGCTGAAAGCTCTGGCGGCAGTCAGGAGCTCCACGTGGAGCAGGGAGCAGAGAGCCCGGGCAGTAGCCAGACTCCTGCTTGGAGCTCTGCAGGGAGCCCACAGCCCAGGTTCTCAGCGTTGGGCAGCAAGGCTCCAGCTGGGAGCACTGCTGGGGCTCACACCTCCCACCCCCATGGTTCAATTTCAAACCAGGGACCATACCAGCAGTGAAATTGACATTCTTGTCAATTTCATTACTCCAGCTGTCAGCCACCCTGACAGCCAACACATGATGGAAGTAACACATTATCTATATACTGCCTTGCCCAAACTATGTCAAACTAAGCCTTACACCTCTCGTCGAGGTGGATTTACTAGATCAGCCTAGTGGGCAAGTTACAGCAGCAGCAGGCATAGGTGCCAACTCTGTGGGTGCTCTGGGGCTGGAGCACCCACAGAAAAAAAAATAGTGGGTGCTCAGCACCCAACAGCCACCCACCGATCAGCTGTTTAGCAGGACCCACTGATCAGCTCCTTCCCCTCCCCACAGCACCTCCCACCCACTGCCGATCAGCTGTTCGGCAACGGGCGGGAGGTACTAGGAGGGAGAGGGAGAAGCGGGGGCAGAGCGGGGGCAGGAAAAGGCAGGGTGAGGGTGGAACCTTGGGGGAAGAGAAAGAGTGGGGGGCAGGGTCTCAGGGCAGAGCCTCAGGGCAGAGCAGGTGTGGAGCAAGCACCCCTAGGGAAAGCTGAAAGTCCACGCCTGTGGTGGTAGAAACACTAGTTTGCATGCTTACATGGTTAGGTGACGTAAGGCAGGTTACATTGACTTAGCTTTCTAGTGTAGACATGCCCTCATGAGTACCTGTCAAGACAGACAAGGTGAGTGAGGTAATATCTTTTGTTGGACCAATTTCTATTGATGAAAAATACAGGCTTTTAAGCTAGACAGGGCTCTTCTTCAGAATTTAACTCCACATATCAGCAGTTCAGAAACAAAAGGCATCAATCCCCCTTTTCTCTGTCCTTCCTTAAGTAGCACAAAGTGTGCTTATTTAAACCCATCCTTATCTTCTGATATGCAAAGAACAGGGAGTGACTGAATTCAGTTGCTATTGGAAGTACAGTAGATCAGATCTTCCTGTTTATTGATTTGTAAAGAACAGCCTCATTGCAGTTTGGCAGCTCTGAGTCAGAGAAAAGAAAGAAGCTTTTCAGCAGATAGAAGGAGTAGTGCTGGGTAACATTAAAGAGGGTCTTGTAGTAGCCATTGTTCTTTGATGTGCAGTCAAATTGGATGTGATTGGAGTCAAGGTCAGGATGCTATGGAAATGCTGCGAATATGGTGGGGGATTAGAGAAGTGTTGTTTTATTAAGTATTGTATGTATGCATGCTTATTAAACAGAGAAAATTACCCTCCTCTCTTCATGAAAACCATCATTGATGGAACAAATTTTTAACCCCCTGACTTTATTACTTTGCTGCTGCACTAAAAGCAGCTCGAATGAGATTATTTTATTCTATTCCTTCCTTCTCTACTATTTTTCCTAAGAATCTCAGCCAGGTTCAGCCATCTTTTTTCAAGAATTGTCTTAGCTCTTTGTTTATTGCATCTCATTTGTTTTTCAGTTAATGACCCCAATACTTTCTCACATTAATAACTATTTTAAATTGCCGCTACGCATCCTTCATAATTTGCCTGTGTTTGAATACTGGGAAGCACAATTGTGTAATTAGTGTCTAAGCATTATGCTGCCTGTGCCCTCACATGCTTAGAAGAGGGATATTACTCTGACCTCATAAGATTTTTCTGCTGGTGATATATTTTATATGAATAATAATGTATAGAAGGTAAGCTTAAATCTAAATGCTTTAACTCTGTCAGTAGAATGGGTGAGACCTACCTGACCTCCCCCTCCATCTCTTCTGTTACTGATCTTAAAATAGAAAATGAAATAATTTAAACAGTGCAGCATAGTGAAATCCCCCAGCATCTGCAGCCATGTTCTTGCTATCATGTAAGGTGTTTTAATATTTGTTTATGTTTTACCTATAGTGAAACAGCTCAAGAAACTCTGGGGAGGAGATATTTTATTTTCCTTTAATAAAAACTGAGATCATTTTTTTTCCTCTACATTTTACATTGTGAATCTGGGATCTGGTTGACATTATGGATTTTGGCAAAGATATCCCTGATGAAGTGGGAAGGGGGAGATCTGAATGCTGTTTCTTCCACTATAATATTAATTATTCCCTTTCAAAATAGCATGATATTGTAGAGTCATTTTAATGGCAGTATAATTTGACTTAATAATAGTGGTAATAGAAGCTACTGTTCATTTGCATGAGCATCAGAGATAGTAAAGGAAGTCCTTTTCCTCAGAAAGAATAAAATGTGATTTTAGAAATTGGAGAGCTGAAACTAAGTGTGCTGAGAAAAGACAGAAAAAATAATTACCTATTTATTCCCTTATTATTCTGTATCTTGCAAATTAATTTGAGATTTCTAAAGAGATCTGCCTGGAAATAACAGTCGGGTAGGTCATGCCCCCAGGAGTGCAGTTGATATAATGTGTCTGAAATTGTATGTTCTTTTTTTCTAACTTGCTAGTTTCATTGAATTTTCAAATAATATTGGCATTGATGTCTCATGCTTTTTGTCTGTTTTTTTTTTTATGAACACACACGCAACTGATCCCTGTGTCTGCTGAGCCAACATTGATTCATTATCTCACAGAGCAATTCTGCTGAACGCTTTATATAAGATCTCATCCGGACTTTTTAGGAAAATATTAAAGTAATTCCTTCATGGAATGAGAGATTCATTAAACTAGAAGAGGTTAAAAGATTCTAACTGAACCCACAACTCTGTAATAAACCTCTTGAGGCACCTCCCCATCAAACCGGGTGGGAATACATATGGTTGGAACATGAAATAAAGCAACGATTCTCAAACTGTAGGTCAGGACACCAAAGTGGATTGCAATCCCATTTTAATGGGGTCCCCGGGGCTGGCATTAGACTTGTGAGGCCTGGGGCCAAAACCTGCGCCCCACTGCCCGAGGCCCAAAGCCGAAGCCCTCAGGCTTCAACCCTGGGTGGCAGGGCTCGGGTTACAGGCCCCCCACCTAGGACTGAATCCTTGGGCTTTGGCTTTGCCCTCCACCCCCTCTCCCCGCTCCCCACTACCACCAGGGCAGCCGGTCTCCAGCGGGTTCAGGCTTCAGTCCCCACTCTTGGACCTGTAGTAATTTTTGTTGTCAGAAGGAGGTTGCAGTGCCATGAAGCTAGAGAACCCCTGAAATAAAGTATTAAAGAATCTTCTAAAAAACAATCTGTGCAATACATCAGGAGGTAAATTGTATAGAGAGGCTGATTTACAGCTAATTCACTAGTGTAGTAGCACAAGGGGAGCCTTTGTTGTAGTCCCATTATGTGGGAGTGTAGTTATTTGTTGTTCCTTTGTGGGTGTGTTCGCACAGTCACACACTTATCAAGGCTCCCAAAGCCTGAAGACCAGAAAAGCTAAATGGGGTTATACAGTTACATCTTTACAAGCATTGCACTAAATGCTGTTTGTGCATACCAGGGAGTTAGAACTAAATGATGGCCAACATCGTTTTAAAGAGACAAGGTGGGTGAGGTAGTATTTTTTTATTGGACCAACTTCTGTTGGTGAAAGACATCAACTTTTGAGCTTACACAGAGCACTTCTTCAGGTCTGTGTAGCTCGAAAGTTGGACTCTTTTACCAACAGAAGTTGATCCAATAAAAGATATTACCTCATCCACCTTGTCTCGCTAATATCCTGAGACCAACATGGGTACAAGAACTCTGCCAACAACATCACCTGAAGTATGTTTGTTTGTGGGTTTTTGGTTTTGGTGGCAGTTTCGCGGGGCGGAGGGCAGGGGTTGGTCTAAAAAAGAGATACTTTATCTCATCTGGTTTTGCATTCGAGGTGAAAGCCTCCAAATCAAAAATATGTCCAACTGAAAAATAGACAAAACAAACAAAGAAAGAGGGGAAAGGTAAGGGCTTGTTTACGCTTAAAACACTGCAGCTGCACCACTGTAATGCTTCAGTGACAATGATACCTATGCTAACAGGAGTGGTTCTACCATCAATGTAGATACTCTACCTCCCCGAGAGGTGCTAGCTAGGTCAACTGGAGAATTCTCCCGTTGACCTAGTGCTGTCTATGCAGGAAGCTTGGTCAGTTTAACTGAATCACTCTGGGGTGTGGATTTTTCATACCCCTGAGCAATCTAATTATACTGACCTAATTTGCTAGTGTAGACCAGGCCTAAGTAACAGACCCAAGTCCTGCAAATCCTCGTTTCTGGAACTGCTATAAAAAACGTTGTAAGCTTCAGCCCCAACATTGGATAAACTGTTTCCAGTAACCATGTGACATGGCTTTTCTTTGTTACTATCTGTAATCTATTTATCTGATAAACAGACATAAATTCAATTCACTGTGTTGGGACCGGGTAATGGGGAGAGAGAGGAATAACTCCTTTTAATAAATCTCTTTAGATTCACTTATGTTTTAAAAGAAGGAATGAATGCTTTTAAGCACTATAATTTATTTTTGGATTGAACAGAAGCTGTCATATTTCATCTCTCTCTAGTTTTACATGGTTACAGTGTTTTTAATTAAAATCACAGTGTTTTAATGTCTGCTGCACTGCTGTTGCTCTTTAATTTTCTATCTTATGATTGAAAGAAAACAACTGTAGCACAAAATTGTGGACAAAGTACATGAGGAAATGTACATCTTTTGCAAAGTATCAGTCACGTTGAAGAGAAAGGAATGTATAATACCATACTTCTGACTACAGAAGATTTTGGTGTTTGTTTTAAAATCAGAATCAGGCAGTAAAGGTGGGGCCTTTTTCTTTAGACCAAATTCTGATAACCCATACTTACACTGAGTAGCAGTTGACACCACAAGCAGTGGCATTACTTGTGGAGAAAGGTACTACTCAATATAAGGAGGGGCGTGTGAATCTGACTTTTATCCATCTTGCTGATCATCAACCTTTTACATAAGGAGCAAGAGCAAAGAAAGTTACTGCTCATCACACACCCAAACTATGCTATCAAAACGCATGAATTTTCATTTGGTTGTTTGATTAAACTGGTACTCCTAGGAGCTGGCTATCTGAAGCAAGAGTAGATTAATTTCTCTTTGTCTGCTTAGCAATAAGGCTGTTACCTGTTGAACTGTATGACATTACTTTATGTATTCTTGCATTCAAAAACTGGTGTTTTTGAGTGAAATGAATACATTAATTCAGAGAGAAAATGTTGCTATTTTCATCACAAGCAAATACATGTTTCTGTGGCAAGATTCAGCCCTAAATGTAAAGTACATTTAGCTAACATGCCAAAGAAATTATTTTTGTGTGCCAATGAGAAATTTTTCATATACTATTACTTACCAGATGAGAAGTCTGTTGATGGACCCAAACTTCCTTCCATGGAAGTCAGTGGCAAATTCCCCACTGGCTTAAATTGGAACAAGCACAGGCACAAGAATATTGATTATAATTTTAAGTAGTTGTTGTTTGCTCACACTTAGCTTTTACTGTGAGCACTAACTCTGTCATTTTATGATTGCTTTAGAGTTTGTAAAAGTCATGGAAAATAAGAGTGCACCTTCATTACTCTGTCACTAAAACTGTATGTGCCATTTGGTATATGAGTATACACACAGTACACTGATACCTTGATAAACAGTACTGTGTGGGTTGGCAGGGATAACTGATGGGATCATTTTTAATTGCTCAATTGATTAGTCTTGAAGAGTAATCAAGGCTTCCCTGTGTTTTACATTGACAAAATACACCTCTGTAGAGGTAGATATTTCCAGGCTAGCATCCAAGGCTACATATAGTTGTTCAGTTTACAAATTCACCATGGAGTTTAGTGTGTCATTTTGCTGGGTTTACATATTAGACTAAAATTTCAGTTTAACCAAAACTCACACAGTTCAGAGAAATACATGACTTTTTCCAGTTTTATATAATACGTAGAATTTTGAGGCCTCTGAACTGGCAGTAGGCACAAATATCTCGAGGCTTCAAAATCTTTACCCAAAATCACATGCTCAGATTTGTCATTATCATAGCATAAAAAATGCTGATGTCTATTGTATCCCTTGCAGAGCCCTCATTCTCAATAGACTCTTAGGATTGTGTGAGTCAGATTGTGATTTTTATCATCTTTGTTTTTCATTGTCCTTTGTTAGTTAAAACTTAAAATGGAATGTTGTTTTGTGTATTGATAAGTAAATGCTAATACTGAAGAAAGACCTGAAATAGTTGCATCAAAGACAGGAAAAGCCTTAGGTTTCTATAAAGAACCCTCTCAAAACAAATGATGTGTTTTGAGATTATTTAGAGGAGTCTAAAGAGCAGACACATACTTTTTATTTTCGTCGGCATGGCTCATTTTTAAAAAAAATTAATGTATTATTGAGCTGAAAACCAGTATTTGAAATTATGGAAGACTATGATTCATTGAAAGGTCATTGTCAGGTTAAAATAAATAATAATGTTATGCTAAAGGTGGTGTTAGCTTCCACAGGTATATCTTTGATCTATAAGCAATCACAGACTTCTTGATGCTGGTGGGCATGATAGCCACCCTTCATTCCAGAAAAGTTAAGAAGCAATTCAGCTCCTTTATAAAGTAAAATAGCTGAAATAATGGGAGCCACTGCCCAAAGCACAGAAGCTGAGTTTTGTGGGTAGAAGGCTTTCTCAGGGGGCTGATTGCAAAGACAGGGTGCCTCTGTGTATCTGTGGCTGGGAAGCAGCCAGAGGCAGTCAGAAGAAGACATAGACGGCACAAGAAAACCAAGGAGATAGCAAGAGAAGCACTTGCAATGTGACACTATGAGAAAACCAGGAGAGAGGATTTGGGGAGCAGAGTGCTGACTGGAAAGAGACTTGCAACTGTGAACAAAGAAATTACCTCCTGTTGTTTGAGCCGTACTGTGTTGAGGGAAACAGGACTTTGTACATTCTTTGTAAATAAACGGGATTGCATCAAAGAAATACCTGACTTCTCCATGAATTGCTTCTCCTAATGGTAACAAACCACAAGACCCCAAACATTGGCCACTCACTCATGTCAAAAGGGTGAACGTGCTACTGCCAACACCTACAAATATTAAAACTGAAAACCTGAATTTCCTTTTTCATCATATTTGGTGTTTGTTACCTATTTATATATCTCTCTCAATGTGGACAACAAAACCAAACTTAATCTGTTCCCCTTTCTGTTTTTCTTGTACTAATATAGTGCTCCATTGTTTGGTTTGCAGACCTTGCAGGGAAATGCTTACATTCAGTTAATCTGCTTCCTATTAGTTATTTTGTTTAAAACATTTCTGATAATTTACTATTATTAGCTTTAGGTATTTTTGGTTTCTAAATGCTAAATTTAGACCTAAGTTACCTGACATTGTCCTTTGGAAATATAGTACATAAAGTTGTTAGTGAATATCACTCATGTTGTTTGGAATTTTCTGTACGAGGTTATCTTACTGCCCACCTGTCCTAGACACACTGTGTTATACTGAGACACACAGATTTGGGGGGTTTAAAATTTAAACCATAATTGTACAGTAGTTGTGTCTTCATGCAATACATCAGCCCAACAAGACACTAAAAAACATTTTCTTCAAAGGACAGTACCATACTGGGAAGAAAAGGTCAAGGGGATGGGAGTCAATTGAATTAGAGAACAAAGAATATGCTTGTACCCAAACACTAGTTGATTACCAGCATTGTAGCACTACATATGTGCAGTTGGCATCTCATACTAAATGAGATTACTTTCTTTTATACTTGTTATTATTTTATGCTGTTTGCTCTCAAAAAGTTCATTCATAGTCATTCAAATTCAGGTAATAAAAGAGGGGTTTGTTTGCCATTTTAATGTTTGCAAGAGAGAAAACAGAATCTTTTTTATTATTATTTTGGCTGGAGGCCATTCAGATGGTTTAACAGAAAGGGGTTTATCAGGCTGTTTATTATGGGCCTGATCTAATGCCATTTAAATAAGTAGAAAAACGTTGTTGACCTCCCTGGTCTTTGGATTCAACCTGGTAAACTGCAATCAAACCTTTGGTTTATAAATTGTTGCATGAGTGTTCTTTTGTCTTATACAAAACAAAACTCTTTAATGAAATAGACACCTAACTTTAATTGCTATTTGTTACATGTTTGAGAGGAGAGTCATTTTTCTCTTCTTTTTCTCAGGTGGCCATTGATGAGCGCATCAGACAGTTGCATGAAGCCCACAGGGATTTTGGCCCTACATCTCAGCACTTCCTTTCCAGTAAGTCATTTTTAGTTTTTCTTGCATAACTTGTGCAGTGCTCCTTAGAAATTAAAACCTCAGTTAGGTAGCCAGCCCTGCCATTGGTGTCAACTAGAGTTGCTATCAGTTTCCATTTTAAACCCCATTGCAGATCGTTTTAGAACTCAACGGTAAAAAATTAATTGTGGGCTAAAACTTGGTATAGAAGTGTACTGATTTCAATAAAATCCAGTATAGATGGGAAAAGCCTACCAACATCAGGTCCCCTTACCTCTTTCTCTACCAGTGCAGGATTACTCCTGTATTAAACTTGTCCACTCTAGTTTGAAAGCTGGGAGTTGTTGCTGACTAATTAAATAAAATAGACTTTCTGATAACTATAATTATTTCAAATGTGTACGGTACCTGTACCCCAAGTTCTTTATAAATTTTAAGTATATACTGACTTTGAATTCATATATACTTTTCTTACATGATGTATAAAAATGATCACATAGCTGAAGTTTTCATATGTGTGCATAATCACAGAATTTTAGGGTTGGAAGAGACCTCAGGAGGTCATCTAGTCCAACCCCCTGCTCAACGCAGGGCCAATCCCAACTAAATCATCCCAGCCAGGGCTTTGTCAAGCCGGGCCTTAAAAACCTCTAAGGATGGAGATTCCACCACCTCCCTAGGTAACCCCATTCCAGTGCATCACACCACCCTCCTAGACAAATAGTTTTTCCTAACATCCAACTTAGACCTTCCCCACTGAAACTTGAGGCCATTGCTCTTTGTTTTATCATCTGCCACCACTGAGAAGAGCCTAGCTCCATCCTCCTTAGAACCCCCCTTCAGGTAGCTGAAGGCTGCTATCAAATTCCCCCTCACTCTTCTCTTCTGCAGACTAAATAATCCAAGTTCCTTCATCCTCTCCTCATAAATCATGTTCCCCAGCCCCCTAATCATTTTCATTGCCCTCCTCTGGACTCTCTTCAATTTGTCCACATCCTTTCTGTAGTGGGGGGCCCAAAACTGAGCACAAAACTCCAGATGTGGCCTCACCAGTACCAAACAGAGGGGAATAATCACTTCCCTCGATTTGCTGGCAATGCCCCTACTAATGCAGCCCAAAATTCCGTTAGCCTTCTTGTCAGCAAGGGCACACTGTTGACTCATATCCAGCTTCTCGTCCACTGTAATCCCCAGGTCCTTTTCTGCGGAACTACTGCTTAGTCCGTTGGTCCTCAGCCTGCAGCAGTGCATGGGGTTCTTCTGTCCTAAGTGCAGGACTCTGCACTTGTCCTTGTTGAACCCCATCAGATTTCTTTTGGCCCAATCCTCCAATTTGTCTAGGTCACTCTGGACCCTATCCCTACCCTCCAGTGTATTTACCTGTAGAAACCCTTCTTGTTACTCTTCACATCCCTTGCTAGCTGCAACTCCAATTGTGCTTTGGCCTTTCTGATTACACCCTTGCATGCTCCAGCAATATTTTTATACTCCTCCCTAGTCGTCTGTCCAAGTTTCCACATCTTGTAAGCTTCCTTTTTGTGTTTAAGCTCACAGAAGATTTTTTTGTTACGCCAAGCTGGTTGCCTGCCATATGTGCTATTCTTTCTGCACATCGGGATAGTTTGTTCCTGTGCCCTCAAAAAGCCTTCTTTAAAATACAGCCAGCTGTCCTGGACTCCTTTCCCTGTCATATTAGCCTCCCAGGGGATCCTGCTCATCAGTTCCCTGAGGGAGTCAAAGTCTGCTTTTCTGAAGTCCAGGGTCCGTATTCTGCTGCTCTCCTTTCTTCTTTTTTTCAGGATCCTGAACTCGATCATCTCATTGTCACTGCTGCCCAGGTTACCACCCTACCTTTTACTTCCCCTACCAATTCTTCCCTGTTTGTGAGCAGCAGATCAAGAGGAACATGGCCCCTAGTTGGTTCCTCCAGCACTTGCACCAGGAAGTTGTCCCCAACACTCTCCAAAAACTTCCTGGATTGTAATATATATAATCACGTAGTATTAACAAGACAAAACCATCCTGCTAATTATTGAGACCGAGTGTTGTATCACAAATCTACAACATTACATTAAGGATGAAACTATTCTAATAAAACCCTGCTTTCAGCTTGCAAATGTTTTGTCTGGAGGGAAAAAAATCACAAATTTGGGCAAGACTGAAATTTAGCATCTGCAGCACCCAATCTATTTATCTGTTGCTTTACATAGATACAGATATTAATTAACCCTACTGTTTCTCTGAGAATATACCCATTGCACTACCTGGTATTAGAAATAAATGCACAGATGAGCAGGTAGATGTCCTTGTTAGGTTCTTTGTGGTAGCTGCTTACATTTCTGTTTCTTTAAGAGGATGAAATTCATACATGCTGATTTTGGAAAGTCGATTCAGTAAAACAGGGGATAGTCTTGCTACGGAGAAACTTAGAAGCCTGAAACCCAACAAAAATATAGAATGTTTGGCTGTCTGGTTACCATTAATTTTGCTGAATGCAATAAAGATACTACTGAATCAGTGAGCCATCCCCGTTGTTAAGATAACCCATACATTTATGCCATACATTTGTGCTCAGCTCAACTCTGGTTATTGACTGTGAATCAATATTAGTTAACCATTGGTACAACTTACCAATGGCTTTGGTGGATTCTCCATCCCTGGAAATCTTTTAAATCCAGATTGGCTGTTTTTCTTAAAAGTATGTTTTAGGTCAAATTCAAACAGGATTACTTCAGGGAAATTCAGTGGCCTGTGTTATGCGGGAATATTCCTTCTCCCCTCGTCCCCCACTACTTGGTTTTCTTGTGATTTATATGTTTTAAATCAGCGAGTCATAGAGCTTAATGCCAGAAGGGACCACAAAATCATCTAGTTTGACCTCCTATGTATCACAGGCTACCAACTCCCCCCAGCACCCACACACTAAACCCAACAGCTCAACTTCAAATGACAAATGTGAGAATTCCCAGTTGGCAAAAGTTTCTGAGCTATTTAGTGTTAGTTTGGATAGAACATGGCTCCTTGTAGGAATGATACAGGATGGGCCTCTTCGGTGGATAAGGGTTTAGAGATACCAATTAGATCTTCAGATTAGGGTTTTTTTTATCAGAAGTAAACTCTGGGATGGCAGAAGACAATGACTTCAGCTAAGTTCATTGGCTCCTACTGAGTAAAACTCATATGGCCAAAATAAAATGGTGGCCACTTTTCACATGGCAGCTATAGTGTGGAAACTCACAAGGGGCAAGTTGGGCCCATAAGAAAAACATTTATAGTTATAGGCCTTGCATAGTTCATCTACTTAGCAGACTTGTGGGGGGATCAAAAAACCCCAACCTAGCAGAAGAATAGCCGTTATTTAAACTTTTTTTCCAATGCTGTAACAAACCATTATTGTCTTTGCCAGCAATTCAACTCCCCCTCACCCCCATAACTTTATCAAGGATGTTTTGAAGTGCACTGAAAGACAACTTGAAACAGCTTCAAAGCATCAAGGCAGAGACTGAAATGAAGCTGCTTGGAAGCCACGTCTTTGGCCTATTGTACTGCGATTAAACGAAAGTAAATAGCAGAACTTTATTTAAGAGATTATATCAATGGAATAGAGCACAGTCACAGGATAATGGTCTCCTGCTGCTTGATACATTCCAAGGGGAAACCAACCAAGGCATTTATCAAAAATAGATGTTGAGAGACAGATTTTATTTTCAAAGAAGTAGACAGTCTGTGCCAATGTTGTGTTTAAACGGTTTTATTTCTGCTATACCACGTGATTAGTGATGCAGGTGTTATCATTCTGCCTGAAAGACATTGATGTTCAGACCTATATAGCATTATCAAACAGTTCCATGTCGACTGGCATTGAGGACAAACTTGTTTTTCCACCAATCAGAAATAAATTTATTTTTAAAGGTATAAGTTTTAATAGTGCATTATAATTTTAGGAAGAAACTGGTTTCTAAATTGGTTATTAGCTGTTTACCACAGGTAAAGCATCTTGTTTATGAATTTGATAAACAAAGGCGGGAAATTAACACCGTAGCTGTTTGGCAAAACTCAAACCAGGTGCCCATAGTGTGCCAAATCAGCATAAAATCTGATGGCACAGTCCAGTCTGAAGGTTGTTCAGATCTGCATCCTATTTTATCCAAACTCTGAGAGTTTGTGGAAGAGGGAGGCAAAAGAAAAGCTTTGGAGTTTAGCCCATTGGATTTAGTACATTTAAAATAACATTAATTATCTAAGTTAACTAATGGAAGTCAATTCAAACTGAAACCTTCCCCTCTCTCTTCACTTACCGATTTTGCCTGGCACAGGAGTAGACAGCTGAGGGCTTGAGGGGGGGGGGGGGAGAGGCTTTAGTTCCCCTTGTCAAGCTGTCCTGCTAGGACAAATATCAATAGCAGCGTAGCTGTAGTATCGTGAGTCGCGGCGGTGGAGGTTCCGCTTAGACTTGCCGGATACAAACCTGCCTGTAGCCAGTGGGTGTGTATGCAGCACAGCTAAGCCAAGCCTTTGCCGCCACTGTCCGGGCTGCTGTGGCGATGCTGCTATTTATACTCACACTAGCTCTCCGAGAGCTAGCGCAGTCTGTGTACGGAAGCAGGGGGATCGCACCATTAGCTCATTTCCCAGTTGCACGAAGTGTGGAAAGTTAAAACCAAGAACTTTTATATAAATCCAGTGTTTCACTTGAGCAGATGTAGTTTATGTTGAATACCAAAACGTCGACTCTTACGTTGCCTTCTGATTTCAATAAATTCATAGATTTTTACCTCAGAAGGCACCACTGTGATTGTCTAGCCTGACCTCTGGCATAACACAGGCTGTAGAATTATCCTGTAGTAACTCCCGCTTCAAGTCCAATATCTGTGTCTGAACACACAGTGTACGTGTGTATCTTGTAGAAAAACACGCAAGCGTGAGTTAAAAATTTCCACTGATGAGAATCTACCACAAGCACGCTCCACTGCCTGGCTTTTTAGTCTGAATTTGTTTAGCTTCAACTTCCAGCCATTGGTTCTCATTGTACCTTGAAATACTGCTTCTCGGTATTATAATAGCTTAAAAAGCAGATTCTTTATTTTAAAAAAGTACATATTGTATATCTCAGTTACTATGGGCCAGATCCTGAGTAGCATCAGAGCAGAGCTTGGTGCAGGTGAGCAGGCGTTGCAGGCGGGGAGTGGAAAACCAGCTTTGCAGCCCCCAAATCGTGGACCATTCTGTACTGGTACAAGGTCGGGGTGGGCAAACATTTTGGCCAGAGGTCTGCATCGGGTTTCTGAAATTGTATGGAGGGCCGGTTAGGGGAGGCTGTGCCTCCCCAAACAGCCAGGCACGGCATGGCCCCTGCCCCCTATCTGACCCCTCCTGCTTCTCGCCCCCTGATGGCCCCCCAGAGACCCCTGCCCATCCACCCCCACCCCACTCTCTGTCCCCTGACTGCCCCCTGTCTCCTGCCCCATCCAACCTCCCCTCTCCTTCTTGACTGCCCCCCAGGACCTGTGCCCTTCTCCCTGACCACCCCTTCTCCCTGACCGCCCCGGACACCCCACCCTTAACTGCTCCCCCACCACCCCAACCAACCCCCCCTTCCTTCCTGACTGCCCCCCCTTGGACCCCTGCCCCACCCCACTCCCCCCCCGTCCCCTGAACGCCCCCAGAACCCCTGCCCCTGACTGCCCCCCGCCGCCCCATCCAACCCCTCCTCTCCTTCCTGACTGCCCCCCTGCTTCCATTCAGTCCCCCCTGTTCCCCACCCTCTGACCACCACGCTCCCTATCCACACCCCCGGCCCCTGACCATCCCCCGAACTCCCCTGCCCTCTATCCACCACCCCCCCTTACCGTGCTGCCTGAACCACCAGTGGCTGGCAGCACAGCTGCACCAGGACAGGCAGCTGCATCGTGCAGTGCAGAGCACCGGGTCAGGCCATGGCTCTGCAGCTTTCCTGCCCCGGGATCTTGCCGCCCAGGGCACTGCGCCGATGTCACAGTGAGCTGAGGCTGCAGGGAAGAAGGGACAACGGGGGAGGGGCTGGGGACTAGCCTCCTGGGCCAGGAGCTCAGGGGCCGGGCAGGACAGTCCCGCGGGCCAGATGTTAGGGTTACTTTGAAAGCAGCTAGGGCACAGGGAAGACTTGCCTTGTATTTCAGTGGTGCGTGCACCCATACATATACACACATATAGGACTTAAGTCAAACAGCTGGTTTTATTTCCTTTAAATACTGGACATACTGTAAATATTTACAAAATGCTTCTGGAGCATTAATATTCAGCAATTTGAGAGCTGGTGATGGCTCCACAAGTCCGTTGACTACACTGAGCAGTGTGCTCTGCCCTAATAAAGCCACCTTGCATTTACATCGTTCCCAGCAGCACTACTGCTAGAGGCAGTTTGTTGGGGAGCTGTGATGTCAGAACATCAGCTGGCCAGCACTGAGAGATGTGCAGGTCATTCCTGCGAGCATTGCTTTTGTAGTTATACTTCTAGGAGCAAATGTGTGAAAAATAAGGATGCCTCCCAGTGAAGCGGGAGGTCAGATCAGGGGTGAATTCATGCTTTTTAAATGGGTCTTGCAGCACAATGAAAGCAAGTGAGGCCAAAAAAGGTCAGTCTAGTGATGGCAATAACAGTCTAGTGATGACAACTTAAAAGAAAATAGGATCAGGAGGATTCCACTCTGTGGATTTATTTCACATATATATTCACCACAAAATTGTTGACTTGGAGTTAAGGTTGCTAGGCTGCACATCCCACCAGTGCACCTGTAGTAATCAAAGCAATAAGCCATTAAGTCTCTCAGCACCCCAGTTAAACTCCCCTCATGAGTTATCCCTCTCAAGCTCTTTTCAACCATAACTCCACGCTCATCCTGAACAATGATCAGGCAGGTTTCAGAGTAACAGCCGTGTTAGTCTGTATTCGCAAAAAGAAAAGGAGTACTTATAGCACCTCAGAGACTAACCAATTTATTTGAGCAACTTCAGCCATGTTTACTGGCTATTTGTTTATGTGTTTTGGTGATTAAGATGGGATGGGTGTGATCTGAATAGATTACTTTGCAAGTAATTTTGCACAGGGGGCATATGAGGTCTGTATGGCTGGGTGCAAGATACGATGTTTTCTGTAATGTTTCAGAAAAGTTATTGGTGACCTAGTTATTGTTCAGAATTGGGCACGTTGGAAGTTACAGAGTTATAATTACAGGTTTCAGAGTAGCAGCTTTGCTTCTCTACAAAAGAAAAAGGACACTAAACTATCTAAACTACTACAAGCCACAAGAGGCCACAGCAATGGTTCCCTTAACCCACCCAGCAATATTGTTAATCTATCCAACTATACTCTTAACCCAGCAGAAGAATCTGTCCTATCTCAGGGCCTCTCCTTCTGCCCCTCTACCCCCAAGAACATGATACAGTTCTGTGGTGACCTAGAATCCTATTTTTGATGTCTCTGACTCAAGGAATATTTCCAACACACCTCTGAACAACATACTAATCCACAGAGACCTTCCTACCAACACTACAAAAAGAAGGATTCTGGGTGGACTCCTCCTGAAGGTCAAAACAGCAGACTGGACTTCTACATAGAGTGCTTCCGCCGACGTGCACGGGCTGAAATTGTGGAAAAGCAGCATCACTTGCCCCATAACCTCAGCCGTGCAGAACACAATGCCATCCACAGCCTCAGAGTTATAATTGTATCTATGTGGCTGGAGATGGGGGCTGCATGAGGCTGGGAGCTTGGTGCTTGGATGAAGCTGTGGCTGGGGGGAAAGAGGGACTTTAGGAGAAATGTGGGGCATGGAAAGGAGCTCTTCCACTTTCTGGGTCTCTGCCTCTAGGCACAAGACCCACTTTTTCTTCATTTCCTCCCCTCCACCCCCAACTCCATAGTCCTGCTTTCTTTTCCCCAGACCTCCGCCACATACCTACTCACTCCTTTTCCTTTCAGAGACCAGTGGCACAGTGTGTCTGTGCTGAGGCATCAGCATTTTAAAGTCTTCCCTTGGCAGGGGATCAAGCCAGTAGTGCCAGAGGAGCTAACTCCAGTCCCCATTCTTCTTCCTGCACACAAGCTTTTTTCCCCAGGCCACCCACACATTCTTGCTAAATTCCTGTTACTCTGTCCCTCAATACTCTGCTCAACCCCACCTGCCTCCTCAAGCCAAGTTCTCTTTGACTGCCTTCTTTATCCCCCATGAACTCCTCCATAGTTCCACAGACCCCTATCTCTTTCCCAGAGCTTATCCCTTGGCCCCTGATGCCTAGTTAATCTCCCTGGCTCCCCATGGTATCGGTGAGCTTTGGAGCTGGTGAGGATAAACACCAGGGAGGGAGAGGAGTTATTTAAGTTAAGTGCCAATATGGATACAAGAACAAATGGATATAAACTGGCCATCAACAAGTTTATGTTTGAAATTAGACAAAAGTTTCTAACCAACAGAGGAGTGCAGTTCTGGAACAACCTTCCAAGGGCAGCAATGGGGGCAAAAAACCTAACTGGCTTCAAGACTGAGCTTGATAAGTTTGTGGAGGGGATGGCTTGATGGGACTGCCTACAATGGCATGTGGCCCAACTGTGACTTCTAGCAGCAATATCTCCAACATCTGGTGATTGGACACTAGAACGGGAGGGCTCTGAGTTACAGCAGAGAATTCTTTCCCAGGTGTCTGGCTGGAGGGTCTTGCCCACATGCTCACGGTCTAACTGATCATCATATTTGGGGTCAGGCAGGAATTTTCCCTTGGGCCAGATTGGCAGAGACCCTGGGGGGTTATCACCTTCCTCTGCAGCATGAGTCACTTGCAGGTTTAAACTAGGGTAAATGGTGGATTCTCTGTAACTTGAATCCTTTAAATCATGATTTGAAGACTTAGTAACGCAGAGGTTATGAGTTGATTACTGAAGTGGGTGGCTGAGGTTCTGTGGCCTGCAGTATACAGGAGGACAGAGTAGAGATCATGATGGTCCCCTCTGACCTTAAAATATATGAGTCAAAGGCTAAGGCTGGCAGCCTTAACAGAAGTAGCTGTTAAGATGGAGTTTTATAAATGTCAAAAGTGGCCCATGGCCATATCCAAGATGTTACATGAATGCATGTGTGGATGAAGTTGGTAGTTTGTGAAGACTGCAGATGTTTAGCTAGAAAGACCCACACAAATGTGTGAAAAACTGTATAATTTCTAAAAAGGATCATTTTTAAATGTTTCCTCTACAAAAGTTAGTGAATATTTAAACTAAAAATATCACATAGAAAATTCTGTTGTCCTCTGAAGGAGTTTGGAGTAGAAATGCAGTAACTGAAGTGTGAAGCACAGGAATTTCAGTACTGCCTCAAGTACAAATTTCAGCACAATCTCAACTATGGAGCTGCAACTCTGTCCCCTATAATAACGGTGCTTTGTCGGCTCCTTTTGTTTTGATCTGTGATGCTGCCTTTTACAGAGAATGGGATTCATTGTCTGTTGGAGGATCCATCTGTATTTGTAAGGATAGTTATTACTTCCTTTTGAGATAAAATAAATGAGAGGTAGGAGAGATGTCAGGCTGTTTTTAAATGCCACTAACTGTTCAATCAGCCTGCCATCAATCCTGGTTTTTAATGCTGTAACTCATCCCACACAAATGCACCACTTGTGACTGCTGAAAAATAGAAGGTATTACAACTTTTAAACATACAGTTAGAACTTGTCATTTACAGCCTGATCTCTGTAGGATTCTCACATACAGTGTGTTGATGATGTGACTCAATGAAATAATGCACAGATATAACTGGCAATTACCTGTAACTCACAGGGCTGGCTCTAGGCTTTTTGCCACCCCAAGCTCCGAGAACGCAACTGCCCAAGAAAAAAAAAAGAAAAAGGATGGCCAGAATGCCACCCCAGGAATTGCTGTCCCAAGCACGTGCTTGCAGTGTTGGTGCCTAGAGCCAGTCCTGGTAACTCATTTTGGAGATCACAAGGGGTTTTTTTCCTTGCTTAGAAGTGCTAATTCCATCTGTGGCTCCAAAATATCAGCAGTTTAGAGATGAACCGAGATTTTTATCAAAATAGGGAACCAAGAGATATTTGGGTAAAAGCAAAACATTTAGGCATGCGTGTTTAAAAGGCATGTTTACATATGTCTCGTATTTTGTAGTTTGGTGGATTCTCCTGATATAAAGAGCTAGGACTTAAAGTTTAATTGGATATACCTACCTGTATTTTAAAATTTCAAATTATAAAGAACAGGTCGCTTTTTTCCATTCTGTATTTAACAAATAGCTCCAATGATCAGAACCAGTTTTCTCAAACTATTTTTTTAAAGCCATCACATGCCAGTACTCTATATAGAAAATGGTTAATCATCATTAGAACTATTAGTTAACATTCAGAAGTAGATAAATAATGGTTGGAAATGTGTGTTTAAGATTTGGAAACTAAATCTCATATTTAGTTATCCTTTGGATAGAGTCCAGAGTTCCTTGTTTCCTCACGCTCTGTTGTTTTAAATTTCAGGTTCTGAAAGATCTTTTCTTCATTATTTATTGCCATTTCTGCATTACAAAGATGGCAGTTAATAAATTGTAGAACTAAATACTTTCCTAGTCACTTTCCATTGCATAGAGATTTTGCTCTACTGTAAATTATTTGCAATTGACGAAAAACACCTTTTCAATTTACAGTTTTGGCATTAATAGCCTGAACAGGCAACCATTAAATTCACCATCAAACTCCCATGGATTTTCAAAAATGACAAATCAGACCCTATTTCATTTGACTACTTTGTTGCCAGTCTTAAAGATGAGACTATGGACTGCATTGGATCTGGACACCAAGTTATTATTCTTCAGTTCTAGAGGCTGCATATGTTACTTCAGCCTGTGCTGATCTTGAGAATTTAAGATTTGACAGAATAAATCAAACTGGTTTTAGATTTTAATTGGTGCATGGATTGTCTCTTTTGTGTATTTCTACAGCACCCAGCAAAACAGGTGTTCAGCCCCATAATACACACATAGTCAATTGTTTAGCTTGTGTCAGGGCCAGGCTGTGGGTAGCCTGTGTGCATGGGTCACTTATGAAGTTGCGATCAGGAGTTGAGTAACAGAGTTAGGGTCGAGCCAGGTGCGGAGTTGCAGATAGGAGGCAAGTAGCAGAGTCAGGGCTGAGCTGGAGTTAGGAGCCAGAGTCTGGGGTTCACAGCAAGGCAAGATCTGGAGGGAGTCTGCTCAGAATGCTCCCTCATGGCTTCCTCATTTATACACCAGCATGTGTCAGTCATTAGGCTGTCAGAAGGCCACCACTCAGGTCTTGCTGGGCAATACTTCCTGCAGTGTCTGGCTTCACAGAGTCTCCCTTCAGGTGACAAATTTTTTCTGCCCCCATGCAAGTGGTGGGAAGGGCTAGTTGTCCAAGTACATGCCTAGGATCTTGGACAGGACCATACTCAGGGCTATGCTACTATTTTAGTGCACTAGCTCTATTGGTATGTCTACCAAGCTGGAAGTTACACCTCCAATCATAGGCAATGACTATGACTTTTATTTTTCCTGGTGGGTGCTCAACCCCTGCTCCACCCTGAGGCCCTGCCCCCACTCTTCCTCTCCCCTTGAAGGCCCCAGCCCTGCCCCTCTCGGAGACCCTGCCATCGATCCACTTCTTGGGCCTGCTCTGCCCTCTGCCCTGAGGCCCCACCCTCACTGTGCCTCTTCCAGCCCCACTCCCCCCTCCCCGCCCCGCCACTCTCCCCTCTCCCCCGAGCGCCTCCAGCCAGCCACCGAACAGCTGATCACCAGCCCCACTGAACAGCTGTGGCTGGTGGGTGTTGAGCACCCTCTATTTTTTTTCTGTGGGTGCTTGAGCCCTAGAATCATAGAATCATAGAATATTAGGGTTGGAAGAGACCTCAGGAGGTCATCTAGTCCAACCCCCTGCTCAAAGCAGGACCAATCCCCAATTAAATCATCCCAGCCAGGGCTTTGTCAAGCCTGACCTTAAAAACTTCTAAGGAAGGAGATTCTACCACCTCCCTAGGTAACGCATTCCAGTGTTTCACCACCCTCCTAGTGAAAAAGTTTTTCCTAATATCCAACCTAAACCTCCCCCACTGCAACTTGAGACCATTACTCCTTGTCCTGTCCTCTTCTACCACTGAGAATAGTCTAGAACCATCCTCTCTGGAACCACCTCTCAGGTAGTTGAAAGCAGCTATCAAATCCCCCCTCATTCTTCTCTTCTGCAGACTAAACAATCCCAGTTCCCTCAGCCTCTCCTCATAAGTCATGTGTTCCAGACCCCTAATCATTTTTGTTGCCCTTCGCTGGACTCTCTCCAATTTATCCACATCCTTCTTGTAGTGTGGGGCCCAAAACTGGACACAGTACTCCAGATGAGGCCTCACCAATGTCAAATAGAGGGGGACGATCACGTCCCTCGATCTGCTCGCTATGCCCCTACTTGTACATCCCAAAATGCCATTGGCCTTCTTGGCAACAAGAGCACACTGCTGACTCATATCCAGCTTCTCGTCCACTGTCACCCCTAGGTCCTTTTCCGCAGAACTGCTGCCTAGCCATTCGGTCCCTAGTCTGTAGCGGTGCATTGGGTTCTTCCGTCCTAAGTGCAGGACCCTGAACTTATCCTTGTTGAACCTCATCAGATTTCTTTTGGCCCAATCCTCCAATTTGTCTAGGTCCCTCTGTATACTATCCCTGCCCTCCAGCATATCTACCACTCCTCCTAGTTTAGTATCATCCGCAAATTTGCTGAGAGTGCAATCCACACCATCCTCCAGATCATTTATGAAGATATTGAACAAAACCGGCCCCAGGACTGACCCTTGGGGTACTCCACTTGACACCGGCTGCCAACTAGACATGGAGCCATTGATCACTACCCGTTGAGCCCGACAATCTAGCCAACTTTCTACCCACCTTATAGTGCATTCATCCAGCCCATACTTCTTTAACTTGCTGACAAGAATACTGTGGGAGACCGTGTCAAAAGCTTTGCTAAAGTCAAGAAACAATACATCCACTGCTTTCCCTTCATCCACAGAACCAGTAATCTCATCATAGAAGGCGATTAGATTAGTCAGGCATGACCTTCCCTTGGTGAATCCATGCTGACTGTTCCTGATCACTTTCCTCTCATGTAAGTGCTTCAGGATTGATTCCTTGAGGACCTGCTCCATGATTTTTCTGGGGACTGAGGTGAGGCTGACTGGCCTGTAGTTCCCAGGATACTCTTTCTTCCCTTTTTTAAAGATTGGCATTACATTAGCCTTTTTCCAGTCATCCGGGACTTCCCCGTTCGCCACGAGTTTTCAAAGATAATGGCCAATGGCTCTGCAATCACAGCCGCCAGTTCCTTTAGCACTCTCGGATGCAACTCATCCGGCCCCATGGACTTGTGCATGTCCAGCTTTTCTAAATAGTCCCTAACCACCTCTTTCTCCACAGAGGGCTGGCCATCTACTCCCCATGCTGTGATGCCCAGCGCAGCAGTCTGGGAGCTGACCTTGTTAGTGAAGGCAGAGGCAAAAAAAGCATTGAGTACATTAGCTTTTTCCACATCCTCTGTCACTAGGTTGCCTCCCTCATTCAGTAAGGGGCCCACACTTTCCTTGGCTTTCTTCTTGTTGCCAACGTACCTGAAGAAACCCTTCTTGTTACTCTTGACATCTCTTGCTAGCTGCAGCTCCAGGTGCGATTTGACCCTCCTGATTTCATTCCTACATGCCCAAGCAATATTTTTATACTCTTCCCTGGTCATATGTCCAACCTTCCACTTCTTGTAAGCTTCTCTTTTATGTTTAAGATCCACTAGGATTTCACCGTTAAGCCAAGCTGGTCGCCTGCCATATTTACTATTCTTTCGACACATCGGGATGGCTTGTCCCTGTAACCTCAACAGGGATTCCTTGAAATACAGCCAGCTCTCCTGGACTCCTTTCCCCTTCATGTCAGTCCCCCAGGGGATCCTACCCATCCGTTCCCTGAGGGAGTCGAAGTCTGCTTTCCTGAAGTCCAGGGTCCATATCCTGCTGCTTACCTATCTTCGCTGTGTCAGGATCCTGAACTCAACCAACTCATGGTCACTGCCTCCCAATTTCCCATCCACTTTTGCTAGAGCACCCACAGAGTCAATGCCCATGCCTCCAGTTCCAAGTATAGGTATGCTTTTTAAAATCTAGATACAACATTCCCCTCTTTGGGTATCTTTGAATTGAGCCACACAAAGCTACGTACTGAATTTATACAGAGGTGTAAAGTGTATGGAGGTAGAGAGAAGCAAAAGCCACCATCCCCAACCTGCAACCAGAGTTTAAATCTACAGTGCAGCGTACAGTGGAAGATTTCAGTCTCCTGGGCTGCCAGCCCTGCACCTTTCAAGGAGAGTCAAGCGCACTTAAAGGAAGAAAAGAGACTTAAAAAAGAAATGCAAATAATCTTTATTGGATGTTTTGCTCCTCAGCTCTTGCCATTGTTACTATCATCATTAAGGGAGGAATGACTTTGCAGTAGCAGTGGGCAGCAATTTAAGTTCAAGACCTGCTTAATGAGTGAAGCATGTTAAAAGTTAGAGGGAATTATATTAAATACACATGGGCCACATCTACACTAGCACTTTTTTGTAAAATGTCTTATCATTGCACTACCACCAGTGCAGGTTTTAAACACCATGTCCCCTAGACCTGCTCTGCTGTGCAAGATTAGATGATCTATGATGGTTAAAGAGTCTACATTAGCACCCTTACCATTGCTGCCACCAGTGGTTGTGAAATAATTGGAAATTTTTAAGAAAAATGTTCATGTAGATAGCTCAGGTGTTTTGTCAGGAAATTGATACTACTGTATTCTGTGGTTCAAGAGGCATCATGCATCTAATGATCAGTCCTGCTGGGCTGCTGCTTTTTAATATTCCCTTATATTTTCTTCTCTCAAAGATGTTGACTGCAATAGAGCTGTGCATAGCATATCGATAAATTTGATTCATCATGAATTAGAATTCTGATTAGTTGCTAGATCCCCCACCTGCAAATTATCATATAAAAATGGTCAAATTCAACTCTCTGGCCAAAATCAAAAATTTCAGTTAGTTCTTCACTAACAGAAGTTGCTTATTTCCCCTATTTTTTACTACAATAATAACTTTTGGTGGTGAAAAAAGTCTTCCATTAAAAAACTTACGGTGAGAATGAACAATATTTCAATGAAAAATGTTTTTCTCCTATTTCATTGAATTTAATTTTCACACATCTCTACAATGCAGTGTACAGTGTTATTTAAAAGCAGTTTGTTGTTGGTGGAATGATCTCATGCATTTCATAGCAGCATTATTCATAGTTTAATATGTTTTAATCTTTGATGATGTTTCTCCAATATTGAGTGTGTCACAGCGATCCATGATGTTTTCTTAACTCTTAGATGAGTATAAGCTTCATACAGAGTCATTATTTATTAACTACTTCTGTGCTGCCTACAGGGCCAGATTACAGGGGGGAGGGATAGCTCAGTGGTTTGAGCATTGGCCTGCTAAACCCAGGGTTGTGAGTTCAATCCTTGAGGGGGCCATTTGGGATCTGGGGCAAAAATTGGGGATTGGTCCTGCTTTGAGGAGGGGGTTGGACTAGATGACATCCTGAGGTCCCTTCCAACCCTGGTATTCTATGATTTCTGAGGCAAACTTTCCCTGCTGCTGCCCTGTGTATCTGATATGTCCTTATTGAAGCACCTCTGGAAGATTCAGACTTCAAGATTCAAACATTTCTAGTGCACCGCAGTGAAGCAGTTAAACAGTGTGACAGAGTTGTCATGAGCTATAAATTGTGCTCAGTTAAAACATATTCTTTATGTTCTGAAATGCCTGGTGTGTAAAGCAGTGAGGCTATTCTCTTTATGTCAGAACTCATTCTGTTCTGTTTGGCTCTATAAGGCTTGAAATGTTTATCTAAGATTTATTTTTCTAATAGTCCATTTTATTCTCTCTGCACAGAAGCCACAATTTGTTCAATGTGACAGAAACCAGTTTTAGAGATTTTCTCTTTCAAAGTCTTGAGTGCAGCCAACATTGATGATTAGACTTGTCAGCAGTACACAAACGTAGTTGGCTACATAAAACTGACCGATATCTACAGTATCAGTCTACCTGGTACAATACCCTTTTCAAGCAGGTGCAAGTATTTCGTTGTGGCTCTATGGAACAGTAACGTCCAAGCAAATGAGCCTGGGATCGATTTTATGCTTTGTGGTGATCTCTGGAACCTTCTGAATGACTTCACAGTATGCTGTTCACCATCTGTAATGATGCTAAGGAACATGTTATCTATTTAGTAGCTGTATAATGTTTCTCACCAGTGACGCCCGGCAACCATTATGTTTCAAGTTGGTCATAAAGATTTCAGCAGTTATTGCAGACCTGGGAGGCCTCATTTATAATTCCTGTGGAGCGACTCTCTGTTGTGCTGCCCCTCTTCACATGTTCAGATCTTTATGGCTAATCAGCCCATCTTCCAAAGTTTGAGAAGCAGTCTTAAAGCATTTTACTCTACTTGCGATCGCAGACAGCACTGCAGTGCAGACAGAGAAGCAGTGTGTAATTTAACTGTTGAAGAATCCAAATTGGAATTTAACTGCTTAGCTCACTTCAATTCCTGAGAACCCACCCACATATGCTGGCTTAAATCAGATTCCAACCTAGCTCAGCTAGTTGAGCTAGACCCCATGGTGGGCAATTTTTATGCAAGTTAGGTTTTGATTGATGTTTTTCTCCTTCTAACTTTTAAATCTTTCAACCAATATATTCTGACATCAGTTTCTAGGTTATACAGTGAGCCATTATGCCTCTATGCAACACAACATCAGTGTTCCACGTCGTAATTTACTGTAATAACAAATATGCATAAGATAGAAATAGGCCCTCTGTAAATGAGTAAAATAATATTATACATGTATACACTACCTTTCATTGAGAAGGATCCTAAAGAACTTCCCAAATTACACATACCCCCACACACACACTCAGATAAGCAGCTCTTTCTAGAGTGAAGATGGCCGTCAGCCAGCCAGCATATAGCCTGCTTTAACTGACTGGGGACTGCTGTAACTTACCTCGCCCTTAGGAAAGTACTAGGAGATCTTTAATGTCTGTGTAAAACAACCATATCTTGTTTATTATGATACCTTAAAGTAAATACAATGGTACTCAATTTATCTATTTTGAAAGACTCAGCTCTACACATATGTAAACCTGTGATTCTAGGTATTTCCAGACTTGAGGATTAGACCACTAAGCCATCACTATCTGCCTTCATAAGGAATGACAAATACAATACCTCAACAAAAGGTTAAACCATTAGTAAAAGAAGTATTATACATTGCGGGGGGTGAGGGGGAGTAAACAGATTCTAAAATGTGTATTTGGTTAAAAATAAAAATAATAATGCACAAAAGAACAACAGAAGTCAGCAAAGTCAAAGTATCATAGGTAGAGGCCCCGCCTGAAGTCATTCTCTAATGCTTAATTTAGGCACATCATTAAATACCTTGCTAAACTGGAGCTAGAGTGACCAATCTGTAAATATTGCAGGGGTTTTTTTATGGTTATGAACACGTGTATGAGCTCAGATCCAAACCTCACAAAGCTGTAATTCACTCATATGAAACCGCTAACAAACAGCAATGAGCAGGTCACAGAGTAGATTGTAATTTTTTTGATGGCAACCACACTGTTCAATGCTTCAGTTTCACTTCCCTCCCCTGAGTTATCTGAGATACTGAGGATTTTCTCTATACTTACAATTGAAAACATATCCGTGTCACTGTGTGAAAACGGTGAGTGAATGTTAACATTTTAATAATGACCATTGGAAGTAGTTTTTGATAGAAATTGTATTAAATTGATTTTAGCCAAGACTATCTCTTTGAATATTTTGGTGGATAGGTGCAATAAACGACCATTTACGTTTGATAGTTTTAAATGTATTGTATACATGATTCCCATAATGATATAGCTAAATTAAATATTTATTAGATTATTTTTGAATTTCATCTATCAACACAGCTAAAATGACACCAGCATCCTATTTAAATATCCGGTCAAACCCCTGCATAGATTAAAATACTGTTGAACTGTGGAGCACAGAGATCCAACATGCTGCTGCTTCATTTTGCATTGTGAAAAGACATAAATACCAACTTACATGAACATGGTCTGTGAAATTTAGCCTCAGTTCAATGATAGTGCACACATTAAATTTAATATGTTAGCACATCAAAGGGAGAAAAAAAACTCTGAAAATAGATAACCATTAAACGATTACTAATGCATAGCAATGCTAATGGAGTGCAAGGAGATTTAAATCCATTTTTTAAAAAGACACTTTTTGCTACGCTATTTTATTTCAGTAGTCAACATTGCAGGTGGCTGGTTCATATAGCAATGGATTCTTACACTATGCAAAGCTAAAACTATAAGGCACTTTTGAACTACACTGCAAATAGGGAAATGTCTGTTTCTTGAGTATAACACACAGGGAAGCTATGGTGTCATACAAAAACGTTTTTCAGAAAGTCTTCTTTGATAGACTACTAAAATGATGTTACCAGCAATTAAAGATATATGTCTATTACTTACACTGGCTTTGTAATGGATGACAAACCTCTACTGGTACCAGGAGATAAGAAACAGCTCTTCTTAGCTGCTAGTTTTGTGCCAGAAATGAGAAGATTATTCTCAGAGCACAGTTGTAAAAGGTACCACATATTTTGTCAACTCAAATTTATGCAAGACTAGAATCATCCAGGACAGCAGAAACTGTATAACAGACAACCTCACAACAGTCTCTTAAAGGAACACTAAATCCAATTATGCAGAACATCACAGAATTGTTTATTTCTAAAGCATTTAGTTCCACTGAAAGAAGAATATTTGTGCTTGTTTTTTTTTAAATGGATCAAAAACACTTTTGTGTATAAGATTCTGGGATAATAAGTTATGCCTGGAAAACTGTTGCCCAGATGAATTCAGGAGTGAAGGAGAAGTACACCTTCCAGAATAATTACAGCAACCCATCCTATCCTTTAGATATTCCATAAATAAATAACACTTTCTTTGATTTTAAGATGGGAACTGTAGCTGAGGTGTTCTCACTATGAAAGCTAAGGTTTGATTTGGGTTTTTTGGGGAAAGGGCCTTTTTGCCCTCTAATGCAGTTCGGGGAATTGAATGGGTAGGGCTTTTTAATTATAAATACATATTATTCCCTACAAAGTAAATCACATACTCAAATTATTGTAGGTTTTTTTCAGGAGGAATGGAGAAGAGGATGTGGTTGTTCTGTTGTTTTTTATTCTTCAGAATATCTGGTTCCATAATCCAAATGTTTTTAAAGCCAGTTTGTAGTTGAAATTGTCTGTTATAGATACATGTGGAAGGGGGATGGCATTCTTCCTAGTTCTTAATTTCAGATAACACATAGCATTTGGAGGTTTTCTGCATCCAAGCATATAGTGGAGTGAGTTTATCATGACAGAAGTTAAGATGTAGATATTATTGGGAATGTGGGAAGATGGTGAATGTCAGCTATGTTAGTTTTTGTTGGTTTTATTTATTTATTTATTTATATTACCATATTACCCTAAGAGCCCTAGTTATGGAGTAGGACTCATTGTGCTAGGCACTATACAAATACTGAACAAAAAGACTATCCCTGCCCCCAAAGAGTTTAAAATCTAAGTAATATATTACAGTACTTAACTCTGTGTGTGTATTTATATGTATAAAATATATGCACCATCTTTATTCTGTCCCTTTGCATATATGTATTATGATAGAGTTTTCAAATATATGACCACGTGCTATGTTCTGCAGAACCCATCTGAGGGTCAGATTCTGCATCCCTTACTCACATTGAATAATACCTTATTCCATGATTAGTGCTCTTCAAATCAATTGAACTGCTCCTGCAGCAAAGTGCTACTCCATGTGAGTGAGAATGGCAAGAATCTGGCCTTCAGTGTGCAGGATAGAGAGTAGTCAGGGAAATAAAACAGCTGTTCAATATTTCTTTTTAACCTCACCATTCAGTGTTCAGCTCAGTTTCTCATTTGCAGTACTCCATCCACTCCCAGCACTAGATGAGCATTTATATAAAGTGTGTGTCTATGTCTAATTGGCCAAACTGTTTGAGTATGTAGAGTAAGTAGACAGTGCCCAGAACCCTTTCTTCATACGTATAAGGTGTCCATAATTTTGCTGCAGATGATCTGGCTGTTGGCCTCAGAAAGGAGTGTATTGATGAAGCTGTACTTTTCCATTACCCTGGTTTTCTATCACCCTCCAGTCCACCTACAATGTCGCTGCCAGACTCCTCTTCCTTGCCACTCCTGCTCCATCATCACCTTCTTTGAGTCCCTTTACTGGCTTCTCATTTTCATCCAAAAGTATCTTAAACTGTTTGTCGTCTGCTCCAACCCATATCTCATTTTGGTTGCATGTTACTCTCCTTTTTAGACTCTCATAAGTGCTTCTATGTATCTCCCATGCTGCCCTTACATCTGATTTTTTCTTCCTGATATTGTTTGCCATGCAACTTCCCTGACCTCCTTCAAATCCCTCCTCAAAATGTATTTATATATCAGCAGTCCCACAAACAATGATCAACTAGTTCCCTATAAACTATTTAAAAATGTGTTGCATATCTTCTCTCCAACTCCTTTGCTCATGTTATCTTTTTACTTGAATTTCTGAGGTGCAATGAGATGTATTCAAAGTAGGTGGTGTATTTTCTTTATTCAGCTGATGGACTTTTGTGCATAGGTGAAGTGTGGATACATTTGTTCCTTTATTCATTCGGGCTGTGATTTGACTTTGTTTTAATATCTGTTAAAACACCTAGACCCTGGGATATGCATTTTTTAAGTAGATCAATCTAAATGACTATATATAGAATACCGAGCCAAGGTGGGTGAGGTAATATCTTTTACTGGACTGACTTCTGTTGGTGACACAGACAAGCTTTTGAGCTACACAGAGCTTTTCTTCAGGTCTGAGAAAGGTACATAGCGTATGTCTACACACAATTAAAAACCCACAGCTGGCCCATGCCAGCTCACTCGGGCTCATGGGGCTCAGGCTAAGGAGCTATTTAACTGCGGTGTAGATGTTTGGGCTTGGGGTAGCCTGGGGTTTGGGCTTGGGGAAACCTGGGCTCTAGTACCCTGTGAGGTGGGAGAATTTCCAGAGCTCGGGCTGCAGCCCAAGCTAGAACGTCTACATTGCAATTAATGGTCCCTTAACACGAGCCCCATGAGCCCAAGTCAGCTAGCACGGGCCAGCTGCAGGTGTCTAATTGCAAGGTAGGCATACCCTCAGAGTGTCAGAGCTAAATACAAGTTGGAACAGATGGTTTAGCATAAATAGCTAACACCTATTGTAAGAGATGAATCAAAGTGAAGGGGCCTGGTCACACCTCTGCAGTCATAGCACTGAAAGGGGGAAGGGTTAGTGGGTTACAAATTATTGTAATAAGACTTAGATACAGTGTCTTTATTAAAACTGTGATTTTTAGATTCTAGTGAAGTTATGAATTTTAGCTCCTAGGCTTATCTCTGGAAGGTGTTTGGCAGGTTTCCTTTGAGGATGAGGACTGAAGTGTCAGATATAGCGTGAATGCTTTGTGAAAAGTGTTCACCTGCAGGTGATATGGTGGTTTTGTCTTTTATCCTTTTTCTGTGTGTGTTCATTTGGGACATTGTGATTGTCTGTTTTCACCCATAGTTGCTGGAGCATTTCGTGCACTGGATGAGGTACACCACATGTTGTGAAAGGTGTGTTGTGAGAGTATTGATCTTCATAGCAGTGGAGATATGTCTGCAGGTTTTGCACCTATTATTATGGCAGGATGTGGTACAACTTGAAGCCGGTGGATCCTGGTTTGAAGGGAGCTTGCTTCTGATGATGAACTTGAAAAGATCATAAACTCTAAGTACTAAAGAAGATCTTTCAGAATATGGCTCAGATCATCAGCAAGCAAGAATTTCCATCATTTGAAAATATGTCCTACCCATATTCCTTTTTCATAGAAAACATTATTTACAACATATTTTCACTATACTCTAAATTGATGTTGGTACTTAATGCTGTGAGAGTCTAGACTGAGAAAACTGCTATTATCTAGTGCCATTCGCTGATGGGTTTAACGCTTTTTTGATGTGATCATGCCGACATCTTCTGCACTGCTTGCCATTTTTGAAAGACAATAAAACACATGAACATTTAATAATGTAGGAAATAAAAATGAAATAGGTCTCTATTTAAAACAAATAATCAGGAGAATATCATCTTACTGGGCTCCTAAATGTCTTTACTTGACATAAAATGTAAACCAGGGTGTAATTTTGTTCCTAGAAGGATGAGAACAGTTGATCAAATAAGAGGTGAAATTGAAGAAAAAACAACAGAAAGCATTACCAAGAGGTGCCCCGTAAAAGAACTCACCAGAAAGACGGATAGGTGCTTGTTCAGCTCCTTATCTCTTTGTTAAGTTTAGTAATCAAAGAGGTTTTTGCATTTATCTTTGCAGCTGAATGAGTTCAATTTCACTCAGATTAGGACAGAAATTTCAGAACAGCAGGTTAATCCTTCCTGCCTTCATGGGTAACTGAGCAAACAGACCCATATCAGTGTCTCCAAGTGTAAAATTGTAATTCCAGAGATTAATGTTGTCTTTTCTGTTTGCTTTGAACTTGACCTCCATGTCTCTTATTTTATCTATATATTTATTTATTTATTTATTTATATTTGTTAACAGCTTCTGTCCAGGGTCCCTGGGAGAGGGCAATCTCACCAAACAAAGTGCCCTACTATATCAAGTAAGTATAAATAATATCGATTATGGCTATTTAATAGTCTCATATGTGTGATAGTTACCGTATATACTCATTCATAAGCCAAATTTTTTTAGTAAAAAAGGGAAGCATCAGAGAAGGGTGTCGGCTTATGAACGGGTATAGAGCAGGAGAAGTGGGACACAGTCCCTCCCCCGAACAGAGGGTGCAGGCAGCACAGGCAGCAGAGCCAGAAGGGAAGAGGCGGGGCCAGAGTCTCTCCACTTCTGGCCACGCTGCTCTCCCCCCAGCCTCCGAAGCAGCTGCAGCTCCAGGGTTGGCAGGCTGCAGCCGCGCCGCCTGGCCTGCTGGAACATGCTGCGGCCGCGCCACCCAGTCTGGCCCGCCGGAGCAGGCTGCGGCTGCGCTGCCAGCCTGCTGGAGCAACTCCGGCCAGGCCAGAGACATCCTCCCCTGGCCTTCCCCAGATAAGGTGGGAAGGGATGGGATGGGGAGAGTGTGGGGGTCCTGGGCTAGGGGTAGGGTCATGTGGGGGGTAGTCACAGCGATTACTCCCCTGATCCCCATTCCCCCCCTCCCCCACAAAAAAAATGTCCCCACCAGTAGCTGTCCCGGCCCGTCAAGGTAAGCAGCTGGCTCGCCGGGACACTTTGTTTACTTAGGTTTACCTCCGTGCCTGTGGACGCTCGAGGTAAACAAACCATCTCAGCCCGCCAGTGGCTTATCCTGATGGCCTGGGAGCCAAAGTTTGCTGACCCCTGAATTATAGGGTCAATTTATGAATGGGTCATAAAAATTTTCCATTTTTACTTATCTATCTTGGGGAGGTTGACTTATAAATGAACCGGCTTATCATCGAGTATATTCAGTAATTATTTCTTTAATCTGTCCTGATACAATTCTTGTGTTGTTTCAATGGGAAGGACAAAAGTATGAAATATGCAATAAAATATCAAATATCAAAAATATCAAAAAAAATAAAAAATAAAACATGCTGGTGCTCTGGGGAGCTTCCTTTAAAAAAAAAAAAAAACAATGGATAGTTGTTGAGTTATGATAAAGCAGAGTACCTTTCATGTCATTGCAGCAGTCATCTGAAAACTCTAGTAAAGCTGTGGACCACATGGTTCATACTTGATTCCTTTATATTTGTTCCTTTCTCCATCAACAGTGAGAACAGGAGGTTTTGCACTACCACAAGCCAATCAGAATTTTCGTGAATGATTTGATGTTGAAAGCAGCCACGTATAGTGCAATTGAGAAATCTGCAGTTTTAGCATCATTGTCCTTTTTCTTTAACTGACCTTTTTAAAACTATCAATTGTGAACACCTTTAGCAACATTGTTTGACAGAATCTGTTGTTGAAGGACAACAAGGGAGAAATTAATATTAGGCACAGAATAACAAACTAAGAGGAAACTTTAAAAACCCAGGAGGAGCTCACTTTTTCATGCCTCGGGTTATCCCACTACACAACAAAAATAAGGGCAAATAAATTACTCCTCCATGCTCTAGTTTTTCCATGTTTTTAACATGTGCTGTGAGCTGTTTATTCACTACAGCCTGAAAAAAAAAATGCTGCAGTACACAGGATGAAGTTATTGTGTTAACAGAGCCTGCAGTGCAAATGACTAAAACTTAAGTGTCTGTATTTGGGTTACAGTGATCCATGATACACTGCACCATCTGTTACAATAATGAATGCCCTCTACAACAGACAGAATCTAAATTCTTCAGTATGGCCACCTGATTGCTATGGCACTCTAGTCCTGAATTTTGTAGCAAAATGTAATTTCTGTGGCAGCTTCAAAATTGAGGGTTTATTGAATTAAATGTAAAAATGAGTAACAGTCAGAACTAGAGTATTCCCGAGTATTATTTATTTTTATATTAAATTAGTTTGCTGCTGCCCCAAATTTTAAATTTGCTGCAGACATTTATATTGGCAACGAATAATTAAATTGAATGGGGAAAGCTAGAAGTTTTGACACGTGAGTCGGGGTCTTTTGTGAGAGGGAGTTTGGGGTTTTGGCACCCCTGTCACAGCTGAGGCACTGGGGAAAGGGATACATCTCCTTTTCCCTCCCCCTTGAGGTGACTTGACATTTTGGTTAGAGAAGCTTGAATTCCTAATATCTGACCACAGCAATTCTTTACAGCAGCCAAGAGCCCACTCCACCCCTCAATCACTATATCTGCCACTACTTCCAACAGCAGTAGATGTACACACTAGCTGAATGTTAATGCTAAAATGATCAATAGCAAAATAAACATTTTATTTTGTCCTTCTTAGTTTTCAGAGTCAGTGCCCCATTACAGCTATTGTTTCAGGCCATTCGCAGACTCAGGAAAAACATACTTCAGTTGTTTCCATTTGGTTCACCCGGGGAAGGTTATCTTCCCAACCATAAAGGCGAGTAACATAACTTCTATAATGAAAGCTTACATTCTGTGGCATGCTGTACAGGAGCACCCAATAGCTGACCTAGCGATCTAAGACAGATAGCTGAGGTATTTGTTAGTCCTAGTTACTTCCCTGTTCCACCTGTTCCCTGCTCCAGCTTTAAGACTACTCCACTGATTTAAATGTTTCCCTTTCCTTTCTTCCCCTCATTTAGCATTTCATATTTGCCATCGCAAAGCTGCCTGTTATTCTTAGCTTTTTCAACCTTTAAACAATGTTTATTTAGCCATTACTTTTTTCATCTTGCTTATCTTTAATTGTTACAAGAGTTGTCATAAAGGTGTAACAGGAGGATAAGTATCATGCCTGGCCCTTTTCTTAATATTTATGTAATTTTCCTTTCCATCTTCAACATAGAATACACACATAAGAGCATCCTTTGCTAACTGAATTTGCTGCATATGTTACTGGTTTTGTGTTTTATCAATTTCCCTCTTGATATTTAGCTGTTTTAATTCATCAGTTTCACATTTGCAACGTCACAGCATTTGATGAGTCCATAAACCAGGCAGTACTTAATACTAAATCCTCAGCGATAACATTCCAGACTTCTTAGTGTTAGGTCACTCCAAGCCCTTTGAAATTGATAGTTAAAACTTCATTTTTATACAGTTGATTAGTCTGTAGCAACCAGCCACCACTAAAGTTCCTGAAGTACTGTAACATTTTTAATATTTCCTCTCCCTTGGGCCTTATTCCTGCCAGCGTCTCTTTTACCTTATTTCAGTACAGCTTTCATTGCTACTGAAAATATAATCACCAACAATGTACAACCTGTTAACGACTGCTTTTCCTACTCTATGCCATTTTGTAGTTTCTTGGCCTATTGTCAACCTCATGAAAATTGCAATATAATGGCCTTTTACCAGCTGCTGCATTCTGTTAGGATTTCTTTCACTTTTTTATGTGGTTTGTCCCATATGGATAGGCCAAACTGAGCCACAGTTAACACTCACCTTGCCTGCTTCCCTAATGAGTTGAGAAATCATATTTCTGTATTCCAGGCTATCAAAGGTACCTTGGATTCTAAAGTAGCAAATGGATTTTCCTCACTGCGTGCTGAATACCTGGCTGTATGATGGGCTATCAAGGAAAAAAAAATACGTCTGCACGTTGCTATGTGAAATCTTTCTCAACTACACTACATCTAACCCCCTTTTTTTCCATCGGCAGTCTTTTTCTTGTTATGCTGATGGCCTTCCTGTTCTTCCTGTCAACCAAAAAAGTTACTGTGAAACCCTTAAGTACTCCCGAGATCGCATCTTATTTTATACTGTATAATTTACAAGTAATCCCATTTTTCCTATGGCTAATACAGGCTTTAAAGGTTTACATTAGTTCAGAGATGGGGAAAAGAAACATGTAAGTAGACTGCTGTTTTGCCAGGCCTCTTCTCTAAGTCCCTGACCCTGCAATTGATCCGCTTGGGCAGATCTATGAGCCCTGATGGCAAAATCAAAATGGCTTAGTGTACGTGCCGGGCCTTCCTGCATAGAGGCAGCTGTGGGATTGAAGGCTGCCACTAATAGGAAGCACCATTTCCAGAAAAAAACGGGTTTATATAATATACCAGAAAAGTCTGGTGAGTGAGAGGCCTCAGACAGTTAAGACACAGTGACTCTTTAAAAATGTTTTAGATTTTTATTTAAATCTCTTACTTTAGCTTTTAGTAAGCAAAAAAGTGATCACCAAACATAAGAAATATAAATAGCAAATAAAAAAATACAAAGCAAGAAGCCTATTAAAATGTATGTACATGTACATATGAAATGAGTGCAGAGAAAAATGTCTTAAATTCTAAGAACAGAATATGAAGAGAAAAAGAAGGTAAGAGGAGGAAGCCCACATGTGGAAAGGACATATTGAGGTGGTAAGGTTAAAATCATGTTACCCTTTTCTTGAACTGTTTATTATGCCATAAATGAAGGTTTTTCATACCCAAAGGCAGAAGGAAAAACAGCCACATGAGCTGTATATGCATAATGGAAAACTTCAGGTGTAGTTCTGTAGCATTCATTTGCTTTCCATATTTAATGAATGATGTGCTGTTTTTAAATTTAATTTTCTTTGTGGTAGTAATAATGCACATTTTCACATTAATTTCTCCTTATAGCTGTTTCTTAAAGTTATCAATGAAAGGGGTAAGCATACTGCACCAAATACTTTAATGTGGTCATTTAGGGTTAAATCTTTTATTCTTCTTTGAGTGCTGTCCCTGTGGGTGCTCCACTTCAGGGGTCAGTGTGTCCTGGTGCTGTCAATCAGAGATTTATGGTAGCAGTGTCCACATGGGTCGCACGTGAGCAGTAGGGACTTAGTCCTGAGCATCTCCTCAGGCAACATGCAAGGGTGCTGGAACAATTTGTATAGTGGGGATGCTGAGAGCCATTGAACCAAACTGTAAACCCTGTATATGATGGAAACCACTTCAAGCCAAGGGGTGCTGCAGCACTCCCCCGTGCCTCTAGATCCAGCACCTGTGGCAACATGCCTCCACCTCCAGCACCAACATCGTAGTTGGCACCAGTAGAGAAAGCAAAATTGGTACCAACCAATTAGGAGTCACCAATTATTCTGCTCTGTTAGCAAAATATGATTGATAACTATGGGAAGTTGAGCTCTTACACTGAAGAGCTTCCAGAGGAGAAACAAGCACAATTCAAGGCCATTCCAAACGAGTACCAATTTGTCGCTCTCACGGCCCTCCAAGCAACCTTGGATGTAGCCGACATGGCAGCCAGAACCATGGCCAGGGCCTTAGTGATGCGCTGGGCATCCTGGTTGCAATCCTCGGGCATTCCCAGAGAACTCAAAACCAAGGTCGAAGACCTGCCATTTGATCAAGAGAAACTGTTCTCAACCAAGACGGATGAGGTGCTCCATTCCATGAAGGATTCTCGAGCCACCCTCCGCACTTTGGGGATCTATGCTCCACTGGCGAAGAGAAGACAATACCAACCTTATCAGAGAGCCAGAGATTCCTCTTCCAGCCGACAACAACAACAGCAGCAATACGAGAACCAATGACAACACCAATGATTGCAGCAACGGAGAGCACCTCAATCTCAATCATGGACTTCTCAATTGGCTCCACCCAAGCCACAATTTTGCTGTTTTGGTTGAGCGTCTGGACAACCTCTCTCACCAGACAGTGCTTTCACACGATCCCTTCCCATGCTTTGGTCACTGCCTTCACCAGTTCTACCACATTTGGGCATCAATAACCACAGACCAATGGGCGTTAGAGATCGTACGATCGTGATATACCATCCCCTTTACCTCCCAGCCACCTCCCCTATCCCTCTCCCTGTCCCTCTTCAGGGACCCTTCTCAAGAAGTCAATCATCTTCTACAACTAGGTGCCGTGGAACGAGTACCTTCTCAATACAGGGGGAAGGGGTTTTACTCCCACTACTCCTTGACCCAGAAGAAGAATGAGGGATGGAGACCTGTCTTGGATCTTAGGAAACTCAACAAGTTTGTACACACTCAAAAGTTCAAGATGGTGTGCATGATACTTCCAGCGCTGCAAAAGGGGGACTGTTTTTCAGCCCTCGACCTCCAAGATGCTTATTTTCATATTACCATACATCTCGCTCATAGGAAATTCCTGTGATTCACAGTATGACATGAACACTTCCAGTACAGAGTACTACCATTCCGCCTATCCACGGCACCAAGAGTTTTCTCCCAAATCCTAGTGATCGTAGCAGCACATCTACGTGAACAGGGAATAATGATCTTTCCCTTACCTGGACAATTGCCTTCTCAAAGGCCCTACTCAACACACAGTCCAGACGATAATCACACTATTCAGGGATCTAAGACTACAGATAAATGAACAAAAATCCACTCTAATCCCTGCCTAACAACTGGTCTTCATCGGAGCACACCTCCATGCCATAGAAACCAAGGCATCCCTGCCCCTGAACAGATTCACAACTCTGACAAACCGTATCTCAGAGGTGAGAGTCAGCCCCCAAATACCAGCTCATACTGTCCTGCAGCTGCTAGGACAAATGGCATCCACAACGTTCGTGGTACAACATGCAAGACTATGTATGTGCTGCCTAAAGGGCTGGTTGAGCTCGGTTTACATACCCAGTAAGCACAGCCTGCACAAATGATTTACTGTACCACCTCATCTCCTGGACACTCTATACTGGTGGACAAGACCAGGAAATGTGTGCATCGGCATCCTGTTCCAACAGGAACCCCCCTCAGTAGTGATCACGACAGACACTTCGCTGATAGGTTGGCACACCCACATACATCAGCACACAGTTCAAGAAAATGGTCTCTCGCAAAGACTCAGCTATACATCAGTCTACTAGAGCTACATGCAGTCCACAATGCCTGCTAACACTTCCTACCTCACATAAAGAAAAAATCCATTCGTATCATGACCGACAGCACTGCCTGCATGTTTTACATCAACTGCCAAGGAGGCGCTCGATCACACTTGTTATGCACTGAAGCCATGAAACTGTGGAACTAGTACAAACACCACAACATAAACATTTTGATCTCCGACTTTCCTTGCTTTCATAACGTGGACACTCTAGGCAGGTACTTCTCTCGAGACCACAAATGGGAAATTAATGGGGCAGTCCTGCTATCTATATTCTGCCAGTGGGGCACTCCCCTCATTGACTTGTTTGCATCTCCAATGAACCACAGATGTGCAATGTTCTGTTCGAGAGCAGGAATGGGACCCCAGTCACTGGGGGACGCCTTTTTCATCACATGGGATGCACAATTCATATATGCTTTCCCACCGATTCCTCTGATATCACACATGATACATACACAAGATACAAACAGATAAGGCCAAAGTTATCCTCATAGTCCCAACATGGCCCGCATAAGCATGATACCCCTACCTGATGTGCATGACAATACGCTCCCCTTGTCATCTGGACCTACTGTCTCAGAACACTCTTCACCCGAATCCAGAGAAACTTCACCTACAAGCATGGCTCCTGCATAATTTCATCATAGGAAACTAGCCTGCTCGGAACAAGTTAAACAACTATTACTAAACAGCAGGAAGGTGACCATGCATAATACCTTCAAAAATGGAAGAGATTCTCCTCCTGGTGTCAAGGAAAACATGTGGCAGCCTCCACAACACTACTACTGTTAGTGTTGGATTACCTACTGGAGCTGAAATGCTTGGGTTTAGCAATGAGCTTAATCAAAGTCCATCTTGCGGCCATTACTGTGTTCCATCATGAGATCGACAGGACCTCGATCTTCGCAACCCAATTACGAAACACTTCCTCACGGGTCTCCAGAACATCTACCCAGAAGATCACCAACCTACCCCGGCCTGGGACCTCAATCTGGGGTTGAAATGTCTCACCAGACCACCATTTGAACCCTTAGCCACCTGCTCCCTGCTATATTTATCCAGGAAAGTGGCATTTCTGATCACTGTTACTTCTGCCAGATGGGTGAGTGAGATAGGGGCACTCATGGCCAACCCTCCCTACACAATATTCTTCAAAGACAAGGTCACACTACATCCGCACCCAAAATTCTTACGAAAGGTAGCATCAGCCTTTCATATGAGCCAACTAATCCATCTGCCCACAATCTATCCCAAGCCTCACAGGACTCAAACAGAAGCCATCTTACATACATTGGACATTAGGCGTGCATTAGCATTTTACCTTGACAGGACCAAACCTTTCCGGAAATCCCCTAGACTCTTTCTACTATTGAGTATTCGAAAAGCTGTGCAATATCTACTCAATGACTGTCTAAATGGATCTCCATGTGTTTGCAACAGTGCTATCATATTCAGAACACGGACTCTCCTGCACACACCAGAGCGCATTCTACATGATCGATTTCAACCTCGATAGCGTTCCTAAACAATATTCCAATATTAGAGATTTGTAGGGCGACCACTTGGGCCTCTGTCAACACATTTACTGAGAACTAGGCAATCACTCAAGACTCCAGGGCTGATGCCATAATTGGCCTAATCATACTTATCTCTACGGCTCATATGAACCCGAAGTCCCTCCTACCTTCCAAGGAGTACTGCTCTAGAGTCATCTGAAGTGGAGCACCCACAGGGGCAGAACTCAAAGAAGAGAAAGTTACTCACCTTCTGCAGTAACTGAGATTCTTTGAGATGTGTGTCCCAGTGGGTGCTCCACTGTCCACCCTCCTCCCCTCTACCAATGGCACCACAAGACGCCTACTGCACATGCGCGACCCGCGCAGACGCTGTTACCATAAATCTTTGATCAATGGCACCGGGATGCACCGACACTTGACGTGGAGCGCCCACAGGGACACACATCTCAAAGAACCTCAGTTACTACATAAGGTGAGTAACCTTCTCTTCCAGTGCACAGCTCAAGTAACGCAGGAGAGATACAAAGAATACACTCACACATCTTAAACCACAGATTTAATTGGCAGGCAAGCTGCTCCACAACTCTTTCTGTGGGACTGCAGTGACTACTGATGGATATTATAACCCACCTACATTGAGAAAAGAATGGCCACTAGATGTATCTAGGCATCACCCATTGGCCCAGCTCTTCCTCTGGCCCTCATTGTGGAGCATAGGAAAAACTAATTAGCTGTACCTTTTTCATCTTCACATATTCTTACCATATGGTTTTACCCTGTGCACATTGAACCCAGGCCAGTTACACAGTTTTAAGGGACTTTTTACAGGCATGCAATGGGGAGAAGGGTTTAGCCCTTAAATCTGAAACATACCTTCCCTAAAGCAGCTAATATAGACCCAGAAGTCAGATGGTGTCCGGTCTATGCGCTGTAGTTTTAGTAGTTGTGATTTCTGTTTTTGTATTAATCTCTGACATTATCCTTTCTTTGTACAACTGACTTCACAGTTAATCATGTCTGTCTGCTTATCCTCCTGCAGTGCCTGTTCTTCCTCTAGCTATGAAATACTTACCAAGGAAATTCTTACCAAGGAAATATTCCAAATTATTTCCCAGTCACACTTTTTTCTTATTCAAATTGTAACAGTTCAGTGAACTTTGTCTTCTTGAGGGAAATAACACCAGTTGGATTCTCAGGAGCGTGGTTATGACTCCTTGAGAGGGTCCATATAAATTAACTCTGTGCTGAGTACACTGTATAGAGCACCGCCTTCTCTTTCCTGTTAGGACTCTCCTAGATCTTCCACTCTCCCAGTGGTGTGTGTTCTCTAACTCTATCTGACTCCAGTACATCATCTTCTAAATTCATGTTTTTGTTAGTTGTAGGTTTGCTCAGTCTTTCCGTACTCCCTCTCTGAGAAATCATAGGCTAATTTCTCAAAAAGAAAAGGAGTACTTGTGGCACCTTAGAGACTAACCAATTTATTTGAGCATAAGCTTTCGTGAGCTACAGCTCACTTCATCGGATGCATACTGTGGAAACTGCAGAAGACATTATATACACAGAGACCATGAAACAATACCTCCTCCCACCCCACTCTCCTGCTGGTAATAGCTTATCTAAAGTGATCACTCTCCTTACAATGTGTATGATAATCAAGTTGGGCCATTTCCAGCACAAATCCAGGTTTTCTCACCCTCCGTCCCCCCGCCCCCCCCCCCACACACACACAAACTCACTCTCCTGCTGGTAATAGCCCATCCAAAGTGACCACGCTCTTTACCATGTGCATGATAATCAAGGTGGGCCATTTCCAGCACAAATCCAGGTTTTCTCACCCCCCACCCCCATACACACACAAACTCACTCTCCTGCTGGTAATAGCTCATCCAAACTGACCACTCTCCTTACAATGTGTATGATAATCAAGGTGGGCCATTTCCAGCATAAATCTAAGTTTAACCAGAACGTCTGGGGGGGAGGGGGTAGGAAAAAACAAGGGGAAATCATGGTCTCTGTGTATATAATGTCTTCTGCAGTTTCCACAGTATGCATCCGATGAAGTGAGCTGTAGCTCATGAAAGCTTATGCTCAAATAAATTGGTTAGTCTCTAAGGTGCCACAAGTACTCCTTTTTTTTTTTTTGCGAATACAGACTAACACGGCTGTTACTCTGAAGGCTAATTTCTATAACTCGGTTCTTTCCTATCTTCATTTTTGATCACGCATGTAATTGTTGTTTAACTTCTCACAGTTTTAGTGCACAAAGAAATGTGTATGTGTACACTGCACTAAAAGTCCTGGGGCTCGCATCGTGGGGCTATAAAATTGAAGTGTAGACATCTGGGCCCAGGCTCTGGGACTCCATGAGAAGGCAGGGTCCCAGAGCCTGGGCTCCAGCCCAAACTTGGATGTCTACACTGCAGATGTATAGCCCTGAAGTCGTACCCCCATAAGCTTGAGTCAGCTGACACAGGCTAGCTGCGGGTGTTTTGTTGCAGTGTAGACATACCCTACGAGTTTACCGCTTTCCAATTAAAAAAGAAAGAAATGATTCTTTCACCTTTTTCAACCTGCTGAGAGGATGAATGATTCTATCTGAATTAAATTATACTAACAGAATAATTAAAGGAAGTTAGTGTCCTGGTAAAATCACTGGATTTAACAGTTTCTTCTGAAGAAGCTAGATTATTGGGGGACTCAAAAACAAATAGGCAATATCTCTCAGACACGTGTAAATAAAGCGGTGGAGAGTTATAGCGATAAAATATTATATGTATGTAGTGAGTGGGGTGGTTCTTGTTCCCCACAAGCAGTGAAACCATGAGTAAGCTATTAAATCATCTTATCTGAGTTTGAGTAAGCCTATATACCACACTACCTTAAGTTCTATGTGTGCCGTATGTTTAACATAAAAACTACTTTTAAACATTTTTGAGATTTTCTTTTTAAATGTTTTCTTTTTAAAACACACAAGTACAGCTTTTTTCTTATTCCTCTGCCTGAAAAACTCATACCAGGAATCCAGCTATACAGAACTCTGAGGGAGGGAAAAATATAACCAATGCATTTTTAAAACCTCTAAAATGAACTAAAATAACTTTTGCATGTGTAAAAACATGATTACTTTGATGCAGTAGCTCAGATTATTCCAGAGGTTGACTCATGTGTGGTTTGTCCCAGTACAAAGCTGGGAATCACACTTTCCAGTGTTTAAAACCTCTTGTTTAGCTTTGCAAGAATGTGAAATTTTGGTCCTTAAACCCATCATTGGAATTATCATTGAATATTGCCTGTTCTTCAGTTCAGACTAATGGAATTATTTGGGGACAAAGGAGGAGACACTTTTAGTGACAGGTTGATTTGAAAACAAGTGTACCTTTGCAGCTCCATGGTTTGGACTGCTAGAATTATTGAAGATGATTCAGTGGGTATAGAGCAGGTGAGAGGGTCAAGGGATTTGCAATTTATCAGACAGATATCTTCACATATGTGGCATGTATCTAGGAACACCTCCCACACACACTTAGCAGATGGCCAATCCAATCGCATGGGGAAGCAGCTGGCCAAGAAAGCTCTTTGATTCAGGTGCCTGATCCCACATCATTGATGGCAGGAGGGCTGGCCAGACTCCAGAACCAACCCTGGAGGGTGGCTAGCAGGAGAAGTCAGGCTAAGTGGGGAAGCAACTGGCCTTAAACACCTTCAGTCCATGACTTTAATCACTGCTGAGATGGCAGAAGGAGAAGGCTAACTTTGTGTTCTGAAGGTTGATATGGTCAATAGTAGATAGTAGATAAGATCAATATGATATGGTCAATAGTAAGCTTTGTGTTCTTAAGTTTGATATGGTCAATAGTAGACCCTGCACTTGAACGCCTCTGGCTTCACTCACTGGTGGAATAGATCAATGTGTACATTCTATCTCTATTCTACGCAAACTTTTTTATTGCTCGAGAAAGTCAGAATCCAACACTGACAGTGCTACTTTCAAGGGATATGTGTGGAGTTAACAAGCTATTTGCTCAATTCAGAATTTTCTTTCTTAAAATAATATAAATGTATTGCTTATTAAAGAAGGGTATGACAGCCCTGACTGGCAGAATGGAAGCTTCCCTACCCAGCTGCATAGTACTTCACTGCTCCATAGTCCTGATCTGTAATGGCCCTGCTATTTCACTCTTCAGTCTTTAAGTAGCAGGGTATTGTGCCAAAGTGTGTATTAGTTTGATGATGTATGACACGTCTACTTATGCTTTGTCCATGAAAGTCATTTCCTTTTGTGACTTAAACAGGGTTTGATCTAGTGGTAAAAGGCCGGGTGCACTAACCCAATATATCGTCTCAGTTTTGTATAAAATAGAGTTTAGTTTTCTCCTTATGCAGGCTATTTTAGTTCCTGAGTAGCATTTCTAAAGATTCCCACTATTTTTGCTTATATTAACCTTCTGACTCATTTCATGAGGTCTTTTTATTGTAGCCACTAACCAGTAACAAAGGAGGTGATTCACGTGATGGTACTTCATCGCAGCTTGATAATAGCCAGTTGAAAGTGACTGGTACCTTTTAGCTGGGACATCAACCCTCACAGTGGTTGGCAGCTGGTGTAAATCATCATAACTCTTTGGACTTAATGAAACGATGCTGATTTACACCAGATGTTCATCTGGCTCAGCGTTCTCCACGCTAGACCTGGGAAGGCGAGGCTGAGCCCGTGCAGCTTATTATCTTTTATTCTGATCACTGGTACCATTGTTGACATTTATTATTTAAATCTGGTCTGTGTATTCCCCAACTCATTTTCCAATCAATCACAAAGTGTTGGAAGTTATAAAAGCTAAATATCAATAATTTTCCAATTGATTTACATGGAAATCTACTCTCTTCTCCGCACCACCAAAAAAAATATTTTTTTAAATGAAGCGTTCTTAATCAAAATGCCCCACCACTGATGAAAACTTATAAATTTCTATGGAAAACACAGTATATTATCAAACATTACAGAGGCCAGTGATCACACAGTGAGAGAGAGATTTTGTACAGTTGATACTTAAAATGTGTCCTTCTGGTGACATAGCTACTGTTCTTGCATATTTATATCATCCACATCTTTCATGTCTTGTTTGCTCAATTTACTAATAAGCTGGTAAACATATTTTTTTAAGTTCAGTTTAACTTCTAAAAATTGAGCTGTATTATTTCTGCTTTGTGCATCATTATTTAGAAACCAGTAGCAAATGTGAGTGCAAAATTGCAGAAGAGGAAAGAGGATGAGGAATTTTTAATGTAATTAAAGGAAAAGTATGAAAATTTTAACCCAATTAAATCCAGTCCTCTTTTGGCTGGGGTGAGGGTTCAGGGAGCAATAAGTGAATTATTAATTTAGCACAATAATGTAAAAAAATGAATCTTTGATATTGCACTATGAGACTGTTACCATATAGTTTTGGAGTTCAAATTAGGAAATCTTTTACTTTGTATTATAGAGTTTAAACTATTATTCATTATCAGTTGTATGTGATTTTTTTTTTGCTTATATTTTGTATTTTACTTCGGTTGTTAAACGTAGTATAAAATGACTGTTACATATCACCAAAAGCAAAAAATTACCATGTCCAATATATTCTTGTTGAAGTAGAAGTAGATTTACACATGTAAAACCTGTCCCTATTTTATACGAGTTATGGCAGAACTACCATAAAACTGCACTGTCATGTACTTAAAATATGATTTTACATCTGCTCTTGATAGCTGCAAAGTTGTTATTGTATAGTTCAATCCAATATTGTATCAAACATCTGTGTTTAATGAGCAGGATTCAGACACAGGAATTATATTTGAGTTCCACTGTAATGCTTTGAACTTGAAATGATTAGATACGTTAGGAAGAGAAAAAGAAAGATCTTACTGTTCAGGGGTGTTTTTTTTTTTCCCCAAAGATCAGTTATACTCTTAATTTCGATGATAGACAAACAGAAGACCGTTTCTGAAAATTATTCAGTGAGACCCTCCAGGAGTGGGGAAGGAGTGTGGTTTTACATATTCCTCTCATGTAGACCAGACATAATCCTCATCTTTCACCAGAAGATTGGCAGTTTCTCCATGACAGCAATATTTTTTCATTTGGCAAAGCCACGGTCTAGTCTTTGGTTCAGTCTTCTGTCTGCTATGCCACTAGTTCAATGAACTAACAGTCATTAATCCCCTATTCTGTTTGGTGAAAATTTCATGTGTTCTACATCCTAATAATAGGGCCAAAATTACTTTTGGGCTCAGCATACCTACCATCTCATTATCTCCTTAACGATCATATCAATCTAGTCTAAGAAAGTTTTGTATTTTTGCACCGCCAATAATGGTGTGTCCCTTATGGAAAAAGTCCTACCGATGTTAATATGGATAAAACTACAGAGTTCCGTAAAAAGGTAATGGCCCATATATACGACCCAATATTCAAACCCAGTTATGTTAAGAGCTTTCATTCAAGATGGTCTTTTTCACAAGCGTAATTGTTCCCTCATGAATTTTAAAGTTGTATTTGTATCATCATTTGTGCCATTCAGTACAGAGTTTGCTTGTCTTTAATATTCTAGTATCTATTGCAATGAAGAAATAAATATAACACTCACAGAAGGTATAGGAATAGAATTTTATATGCAATACAAGAATATTCTGATACGATAGCTGGAAAGGTTCTGATTCTGCAGATAGAGATTCTTTCTGGCAGAGACCAGTTTTTCTGATTTGATTTTCTTTCATGATCATTATAGCTACTACTCTTTGTATCTACCACCGAGTGACTCCTGTGTTTGTTCTTTTCCCATTTCCTTAAAGCTATCCTTGAGTCTATCAGATCTCTTTTCCCTTGTGTTTTGGTTCTCATGTGGATAACAATAAGTTCAAATTCCCCAACATTTTCAGCGTATTCTCTGCCTTTCTTGTCACATCTCTTGTCCTAGAAGGATAACACCCAGTTTTCTTTATTTGGGTAACAGGTGGCCTTGGGACTTGGTCTTCACTACTGAGTCAGCAAGAAAGATTATTTAATCCCTTTTCCTCTCTAGTAGATTGCTTTCAGTGGTAGCACTTTGATTGTTCATCAGGTAACTATCTATCTTTGATTCCTCTTCATGTTGATCATTGATAGTACAGTATGTCACTTCTGTGACCTCTTCATCTTGAGACCCTTCAACCAATAGTTTGTCTCTGTATATATGTATTATGGTTAGGCATACTATAGAGTCTAAAATGAAAAAGAAAAGATGTGTTGAATAATTTGAGAATTTTATAAATGTCAATGTGACTGCATTTTTTCTATAATGATTTTAAGCATTGGGACGGAGACAGTCAGGTTACCTACAGTCACTGTGCTTACTGCTCATTTTCTGAAAAAATAGTTGAATTTTAGAAGAAAATATAATGTTCAGCATTAGCAACTTTCTACATGCTATACATTTACTTTGAATTTCAAGTATTCATCAGAGAAAATGTATATCAGAAACCCAAGATTAAATATTTTTTTAAAACTAACCATGAGGAATACTTCCACTGTAATATTCCTGAGTGAATTATTTCCTCAGCGTAGTTTTGATGAAGTAAGCATTGTGATTATTTGTAATTTTTCATGGAAATTCCTGTGCTTGGAAAATGAGACACAGTACAGCTCAGCAAAGGATCATAAGGAAGTAGCACTCTTCATGCACCTCCCCCTCCCCCCAAACATTTCTCAATCACCAGATGACGTGGACAGTTCACTGAGCAAATTAAGACATCTGAAACCTTGCTATCTAATGACCTCCTACTTTGCATGTCGAATTCTCTCCCCCTCTGGTCCAGCAGAGCCCAGATTTGTTAACCTTTTATGTGTGCTGCAAAGGCAATCCTTTTGCTGCGATTTGGGTGCAGGACTAGGTTACTAGAGAAGGATTCAGGTCCCACTAATTTTGTTGTGAGGTTGCTGGAGTAGGTTGTGTATGAATGATGTATGGATCAGTGCATTAAATAATCAGTTTATGGATCAATAAATTAATTAAATTGGAATGTAAATTGTTTTCTAAATTTCACATTTGATGTTCAATTAAATAATGGGCAAATACTGTAAAAATCAAAGTACATAAATAAATACCTTGGGACAAATAAGGAAAATTCAACTGAATCAAAAAAATAATAATTTAATCTCATTTTTTTATGTTCTGTTAGGCCTCTATTAAAGGCGTAGCAAGCTGGTTTACAATTACATTACCTTAGAGTTCTGGTAGAAAAAGTGACTGTTTAAAAAAAGTTGTCTTTTTACTCACCGGTATCTGATCCTTTTGCATATCAGTGGTCACATTCATTTACTATCTTCTATTTTCAACACCATTTTTTCCCCAGTCACCACTGCAGAGTTAATATAGCAGTATCAGAGCAAAGATGTATTCTATTCTGCTTCATGAATCCTCAACAAAATTGTCAACTATATTCTCAGTCCAGAAACTTTGCTATTGAAGATAGTGATGAGAAATTTAATTCTTGAAGATACTGTAGGAATATTAATAATAATATAAAACCCAACAAATGGATTTTTGGATATTGCTTTAAACTTTCAGGACTAGCAGCAGCTAGAAAACACTTGAGTTTTGATTTGTGAACAGCACTTCATACAAAAGTCATGGATGTAGAATGAATGTTGCACATCAGGATGTCATGTTTCAGAGAAAATTTCAGACTAATCACACAGTAAAGTACATCTAGGTGGGACACAGATGTAACTTTTTTTTACGAAAAGGAGGCACCATGTTTTGTAGGGCATATCAAAAAAAATATTTTGGAAACCACAGAGCGCTGGATTATATGATTTGACCATTTTGTCATATTCATATTTTAGCTGTGGTGGCCTAAACAGTTGGAATTAATAAATATCAGGAGGGTCGATAAAAAGGCCGATACAATATTCTAAATGAAAAAATGCTACAGAGGAAAAATATGTCAGTTTTGCTTTAGATGAGCATGGATTTTAGTCTAGCAATATTTTGCAGTCTGATATCTGCCACCCTAGTGGCTCCATAATCAGCTTTGTAAATTTTTGAGTTTTTAGGGGATGTGGGAAAGAGAAAATGGATTCCCCTACACACATAAACACATGGAAACTGCCCTTAGCTCAGAAAATCAGATTCTGGATATGGTCCATCAGCCCCAATGACTTTACCCAAGGTTTTCTCTTCAGTTTAACTCTGCTTAATTTAATTTAGCTTGAGGATGTCATCAGTTCAGAATTTGTTGGCTGGCCTAGCCTACATATATCTGATAAAACATAGAAAAGGAAAAAGCTAAAACAATTATAACTACTTCTAGAACTAGATAATAATAGCAGCAGCAATAGTAAACAGATTACAGCCATAGAGAGTGTAAATGTCCCTGAGGAAATTTGTGTGAGATTTATTTTCAGATATAACCATAGCAATAATGACAATATGAAACAAACTCATAGGATAATGCTCCCTCAACTACAACTTCAGTTGTGAAGGTTTAAAATGCAAATCTGATAGCAATCTTAAATTTAAAATAATAGATGCTTATACACATATGATTACTCTTGGGGATGTCTTTGTGCAAACAGTCAAGGGGCAGTCTGATAAATGTTTGAAGCAAAAATTATATGAGCAAGACTTTGTTTTAGACCATGTTTGGAATCCATAAGTAAAGAATAATAAATTGGGTACTGATGGGGCAGATCTGATTAAAAATCTAAACTTTTCTCAGTCCTTAAGCAGGCATGCCTACATTTATAGCAGGTTTCCTTACATTTTGGTCACTATATCACTGGGCGGGCAAACTTTTTGGCCTGAGGGCCACATTGAGTTTCAGAAATTGTATGGAGAGCTGGTTAGGGGAGGGGGTCGTGGCCCGGCCCCCACCTCCTATCCGCCCTCCTCCCCCGACTCCTGCCCCATCCAACCACCCCTTCTCCCTGTCCTCTGACTGCCCCCTGCCACCCCATCCAACCCCCGCCTCCTTCCTGACTGCCCCCCGCCCGGAACCCCTGCCCCCATCCAACCACCCCTTCTCCCTGTCCCCTGACTGCCCCCTGCCGCCCCATCCTGACTGTCCCCCCAGGACCCCTGCCCCCATTCAACCCCCTGTTCACACCCCCGCCCTCTGGCCACCACCCCGCTCCCTGCCCTCTCACCGCGCTGCCTGGAGCACTGGTGGCTGGCGGCGCTGCAGCCGTGCTGCCGCCGCCCGCTCGCAGCACAGCGCACCGGGTCAGGCCGGGCTCTGCAGCCGCGCCGCCCCAGGAGCTCACAGCCCCGCCACCCAGAGCATTGCGCCAGCGGCGAGGTGAGGCTGCGGGGGAGGGGGCGAGCCTCCCCGGCCAGGAGCTCTGGAGCCGGGCCGTAGTTTGCCCACCTCTGCTATATAACATGAAATGCTGATTAATTACATTTAGTTCTGTGTTTGAAAGAATTATCTACTTCCATTTTATGAGCATCATCGTACACTGTAGTTTCCAGTTACACTGAACAAATTTAATCCTGGCACGTGAGAATACCTAAAAGTGTTAATATGAATCCTTTTCCTATAAGAAAAGGAGTACTTGTGGCACCTTTCCTATACTTATGTAAGTTACCATTTAGCCATAGCACTGATTTTAATTTATTTCTCTGAATCCTGAATGTAAGACATTAGTCACTGAATATTGAAAGCTTATTTATCCACACACTTAATAATAAAGTTCAGTTTTCTTTTCCATTATATAATTCTAGTTAAAATTTATTCCACATTCTGGAATTCCTAATTTAGTAGGTAAGTCCAAAAACCATAGCTGGACTTCAAAAAGATTCATCAACTCAAGCCTTTAGCTCTTTTATTATTTTATCTTTAACTCACAATGAAAGTGTCTACAGGTACAAAGAACTAGCTATAGTAATTTAAAAATACTGCATATAAGATGAAGAAACATTTTCATAGTTTTCTTGTGTGACTCACAAAAGAAATTTTTGCTCTTTATATGTGACAAGCATATACAGTTCTTGCAGATATGAATCATGGAACAGAAGTAGCTTAGACAGCTTTGAATTGTTTAAGTCAAAAGGACACCTGCTCTTGCAGCACTCCTCAAGCTAACCTTGCATCATCTTCCCCAGTGGGATGAAATTCGGTTTTGGAGGAGTCAAAATAAAGTAGAAATTAACAAAAACAAAGAATTCACAATCTATCCTTCTGTATCCGTGACCCCAAAAAAGCTTCACCCCATGTATTGATGTCTTTGTGCTAATAAGCATTAGTAACAACTCACAGACGAAAGATTTGACATAGTCAAAAAAAGTTTTAAAGCATTGTTTGTTTGCAGCTAGAGCTCATTTTTTTGAAACAGGTTTCATTTGGGATTGTAACAGTTTCCTTGAGCATTTGTAGACAAGATGCTTCAAAACAAGAATGTTGAAAAGTGGTACATGTAACACCAAGTCTCATGAAAAAAGAGAGAACCAAGTACACTTGCTAATTTTGCTCATTTTTCTGTAAAGATATGCAATTATGTGAAAGGCCTCTCAGGACATCATTCTTTTGTAGGAGCTTATCCTTCACTCATCAGACTCCTTTTCTTCAGCCCTCAAACCTACGCTTGAAAAAAACAAAAACAAACAAAAAAACCACACCTAATTGCACTTGTCTATCAAACTACTGAGCCTTTTGCCCTGCTCCTTTTTGTCTACAAGTTTCTGGAATTCATCATCTATTTGTATCTCTACTAAATGTTTTCTGGCTTCTGTCCCCTCCACTCTATTTAAACAGTCCTTACTCAGGTCACTAACAATTTCTGGCAGTCTAAGAGTCTCTCCTCTGTTCTCATTCTTCTAGATCTTTCTATTACTTTCAGTACAGTCAATCCCTGGAGAAATAAGGCCTCGTGCCATTAACTATCCCAGGATGGAATCGCACAATTCTCCCACTCTGCGACTGGGCCCTGGGTTACAGCACCCTTTGTATCCACCGTTCTTGCCCTGCAAGTTCAACTGAATTCAGTCACCCTCAGTTCTTCCCTTCAGGCATCTGTGACTAGAGGTACACAGTAATAAGACAGCCTTCTTCAAACCAAATGTATTGTTTATTTAGCAGTAGGAAACAAGCAATAGAAAAAAAGGATTTTAAAATAACAGTCTAGACGTGTCTGTCTTACTTGGAGTCCTAGATTTCAGTCTGGTTCCCCCATAAAAGAGTATTCCCCTTTAAACTCTGGTATAGTCTTTGTGCTCATGGGCCTTGGCAATCACTAATCAAGTCAGTTTCATAGGCTGGCAGGAGACCAGAGCCAGAATCATCAAAGCTAACAGTTCTAGCATTTTCCCTTAAAAGCTCTTAAATGTTTGTTGAAAAGTGCTTATCTGGAGCCATGCTTCTCCTAACTGCCTGACAGACCAACAATATTCATTCATTATACACCATCCCAATAACCAGGCCAATATCCAGTTATCAAACACCAGCCCAATAACCGGTATCAATAAATTATTACAGGGCAGCTCCATATTGATCACAATATTTAATTAAGTTTATATTTAGCTGTCTCTAGATTTATAGATTTCATCGCACTGCAGAATTTTGTGTGGGAAATATATAACTATTGCAGAAATTAATACAGGGGAAGCTGAAAGTTTTGACAAGCAGGCAGGGGATAGTTGGGCTTTTACTGTTCAGGATAGAACAGGTAATTGGTTTGTTTTCAGTACCCAGAAAGCAGCTGACTTTTTTGTTACAGGGAGGGGGAGAATACATCTCCTCTATTTCTCCATCTTTTGAGATGGCTTTATATGTGGTAGGATGTGGAGGAATCTGAATTCTTCGTTCCCAACTCCCGCAGGGATTGACAGCAACGAGCTGCCTCGTTGCTCCCTACCCCAACAGTTGTCACTACATGCAACAATGATGGATAAGCACATTAGCTTGCTTTTTTACAAAAAGGATCGTCAGTGAAATAGTGAATGTTGACATTTAAATTGTTAACATTAGGTTTCATTGTTAAAGCTTCATTGAGATGTGTGGGGGGGGGGAGAGGGGGAAAGCTCACAGAGCCACCAATTTTGCATTAATGAGTGCACTGCTCAGTGACCATCAAGTTACTCCTGCCTAGTAGTAGAATCATAGGACTGGAAGGGACCTTGAGAGATCATCTAGGCCAGTCCTCTGCACTCATGGCAGGACTAAGTATTATCTAAACCATCCAGAAAGGTGTTTGTCAAACCTGCTCTTAAAAATCTCCAATGATGGATAGATATGGTAGCGCTAAGGCATAAGAGGGAGGGGACTTGTATGTAAATACATCATTAACATAAAAAGAATCACTGTCACGATTGGTCTTTGCAGACTCACCCGTTCTCAGCCAAAGCCATCTTTTTTTTTTTATCCTTTGAGCTAACAATTAGCAGCACTGGGAACTTGAGGACCACAATGACCATTTAGCCTAACGTGCACACACTTTAACTTGTGCTGGAGCAATACAACCTTATGAACCCTGCTGCACACTCTTCAATGCTACAATAAAGCAGATCTAACATACACACGGAAAATGTGCATGGCTGACCAAACAAAAAATCCTACATGTTTTCTACATACTTACACACACAAGTGACCTACTTTCCATTCCCACTGCCCAGCCTCAAGAAAGGCATGTGGTAAATGAAATTACCAAAGAAAGAATCTTGGGCCAGATCTACCAATATTCGCCCAGTGCTCTGGCACCACAAAGCAGCTGTAAACATCCATCTTAGAAAGCAGAGCAAAGCAGTCAGAGTCTACCGATGAATCTGCCCCTTCTCAGAGGACAGTGTGGGGTTGGCTCATGACTTGTCTTGAGCACCTCCCTTCCTTGCTATTTTGAAAATCTTTAACTAGTCCCTGATGGACTAGTGGGCAAGTGCCCCCATCCCCTCAGGGCAAACAAGGTCTTCAGAGATTAGCATGAATGGGACCCAAAGAAAGTGCTTCTTTTTAGTGAATTCTTCTATCTTAGGTCTGTAAGGCCTGGATTTTGCATGAGACAGGAGAGAAGGAATTATAGGAAGGAAAAAAATCTTGCAATCTATTAAAAAAATACTCAGACCCAGGAAGGTGGAAGCCGTGTGAGCCGTTTGCCCTGGAGACAGTCTGTTCACAGAGAGGAGACTTCACCAGAGTCCTGACTGGCTTCGTAGGGAGCAGTTCCAGATCATTGCCCGGGGACTCCGTGACAGCAGGCTCTCTAGGCACTATAACAGCTGAAATAATTGAATAATAATTACTGTGATACAGTATACTTCCAGTAGCTGCCAATGACGCCTTCCATTTCAGTAAACTATTTTTCTTTATTACATGCAATACTGAAATACTATATCTACGTAGTACATCGTGTGTCTTATTAGAAATTCCCTCAAAAGTAAACGGGTAGGTGAAGATTTTTTACTCACCATGGGTGCTCAGCCTTTGTCATAGCATGATGCAGGAAAATATTTTTTTCACCTTATCATACTGCTGCTGTTTTGCACTTCATCTACTCAGCCCTGGTCCTTGTAGATAATTAACAAGTCAAGTAACATTCCCACCAACCAAAATCAGAACTGCATCCCAGCAGCCATCCATTCATTAGTTCCCAGCAGTTTGCCAGCAGAGTGCTACAAAGAACACAAGTACTATTTGTCAAACTCTAAATATCTGCTTTTCAGAGGAGTTCCTCGTTTAAAGGGATTTTATTTTTCTTGGCAACATCTGAACTTACATTTTACCATTGCTGAATGGTAAATGTACCAAAGTTCTGTGTTAGCAGTGGCTCACTCATAACTTTAACCTTCTGTCATGTGTTTCACAGCATTCTTATATTATCTGTGCTGGAAATCATTCTGTTCTACCTTGATATTAAAAAGGAGGGAATTCTTTCATTTCCAAGCCAAGCTACCACTGTGCTATTCTAAAGCTTCCTTCCAAAAAATATTAGAACAAAATCCTCATCAGTGGTAATTAATTTTGACAGTGTGGGCTCTGAAGCAATTCACAAACCTGTACTTTGTGCATCAGCATTCCTTATTATTCTAATTAAAGTGGAACATTGTGCCCTCGCCAGTCATTAATGGGTTTTCATTTCATAAATGACATTTGCAGAAGTTAAAATGGGCAGTTCATATGAAGTCCACAGGCAACAGCGTTAAAATTAGCATCACCATAGCAACAGTCTCCCATCATTAGCATTCAGGGCAACAGGAAATGCCTTGTTGTGCTTTTGTTTCCAAATATATATATATATATATATATATATATATATAAATTTGTAAGTGGAGAAGCCAACAAAACATGCATTTCTGGTAAAATAAATATATGTGGTTGTTGCAGGGTTTCTGAGATTTATGGTGGGAGTACACAAGCTACATTTCATGATCTCTACAGCTGTGCATGTCTAACCTCCTGAGCAGCATTTATTCATTGCCAGCCTGCTGCTCACCAATACGGTTTTGTAAGAAATCTCTCACTGGGTGCCGGAGAATCCATACTCAGTAAAGGATTCTGTTGAGTCTTAAGAAATTGTACCTGATCAAGCAGAAGGATCCTTGAATCCCATCAAGTGGGGTCTATTGTGCGTGTATACCAAGCTCAGTTTGGGCTTTTTAAAATAAGATGTTTAAATTCCATTTTTCTGACAAATAGCAATACAAGCACATAAATTAAAAGCTAGTGAGACATAGCATTCAGTCCTGGCTTGTCTTGCATGAGTAGGAAAGGGAGATAAGGCAGGCAGGATTTCCCCTACTGTATTTCACTGGGCTGGGGGCAGGCCTTGCTTCCCTGCTAGCATTTGGTACCTGGGGGAGCACATTCTGCACCTTCAGAAAGAGTACTACATAATAAAGAGCATATCCCCTCAGTGCTCCCTCAGGTATTTTGCCTGCACCTGCCTTGTTCAAGCAAAATGCACTCAGCCACTACAGCAGGAGCACAGTTTGGCCCACAGATGGCAAGTCATTTTTCGGGAGGGAAATTAGACAAAATTGCTATTCTAATGTAACATGTGTGTCTGATCAGAAGTAATAACAAAGAGAACAATGTTTTTTCAATCCTATTTTCTCAGTCTCTGCTTTAGTTTTCCACAGGAACAGTCACCTGTTACCTTCCAACCTCCTATAATATCCTACTTCGCAAAGTTTTGCATAAGAGATACTTTAACTACTAAAAACTGCTTGTTTTTCAAAGGGGAGGGGTGTAAAATACATTAAACCAGGGGTTCTTAAACATTTTCATAGTCTGGACCACATTTTAATGCAAAGATTGTCTTGTGAGTACTTGCTCTACCACTCATGCTAATTATTTTTTTCCAGCCACCAAACTTGTATAGTTGGAAGAATATGAGAAATGATATTGTTGGATAGGTAACTTAGGGAAAATTGCTACTGTGTCCTCAAGAATGCTGCCCAAAGTGGAGCAGCTGTAAGGGCATTTTTGATTCAGCACCTGGCGTGTTATGAAGCAGGAGAGGATGGTGTGGCTATTGATTGAGGTTCTGAAACTTCTTTATATGCTACATTTGTTCAGCCATTTATTTTTCTTCTTTTACACAAGCACCTTTTTGCTAGGTCAGGTTAATTTATCAGCTCAGTTGACTTGTTTCCCTTTTTATTCCTTGTCAGGTGTTTTCTAAACATCTAAAACTGTTCTTTTCTTCTCCTTCATATTCCCTTGTCCCTTGCTGAAACATGATATTTTGCAGCATTTTCTCAGTTGATCTGCCCAGATATTTTCATTCGTGCAATGAAGTGTCTTAATAACAGAATAACTTTCACTGAAGCCATAATTCAGTGCTCATGAAAATTAAACAGTTTAATGCTTACTGTCCTATAAAATTAAACCTCACCCTAAATCTGAATATCTTTCATAGTTCTTTTCAGTGCTGAGACTTAAAGTTATCAAATTTAAAAAGGGGCATTTCTATTTCTGAAGTATCGCTGACTTACATCTCTCTCGGGCCAAGACCTGCATCTCTCTCTTCCTGATCAGACATCTTCGAGACTGCACAGTTTCCTGCCCACCCTGAGAGTTCCCCAGCAAGCCAGATGGTGAAAACAGCCAGCATCTGCACTTTGATTTCTCCTCAGAGGCTATAAATGTGTAATTTCACACCGTTATAAGTTACCATGTAGCTCCTTCTAAGCAAGCATCTTTATTCTTAAGGTAAAAGCACTACAGCTAAAACATTGAAACAACAAAAGAACATACACCCATGCTAATGAGATTACTGGAGATCACCCCTCAAATCCAACAAGGGCTCTGGCAGGTGATCTGTCCTTCAAACCCCACAAAAGGTTTTTTTGCAGTTACAAGTTCACAACAGCTATTAGTGCAGAACAAGCATGCCCAAGAGTCTCAGAGTCTCTTCTTTATACAGCTGGGGCCTTTGATCTTTGGATTCCAGAAACAGGTAATCAGCAGAAAATAGGTTCTCTCCTCAGAGTATAGCTTCAAAAGGTTGGGTCTGGGGGTGGGAATTTGCATTCCCCTCTCCCCAAGTATTTCTTAGGAAACCCACTTAATGTTCATCCCCAAAGCTCCTTCTTTTCTGGCACGTTGTTTAAAATAGTCCTTTAAAGCTCATTGCGGTTCCCAGGGTTTACGCAGGCCATGTCTCCCCACTAGAGAAGTTACATATCCATACTAATACATAAACTTTATATTTATATTACAATGGACTTCAAAGCTATTTAAACTTAATTCAATAAGATCTCCCAAAGATATTGCAGGGAATTGATGTATCTGTTACAGTATGGTTCATGCTGTCCATACCTGATGCCTTCCAACTAATACCTACAAAAACAGGTTCCTACCACTAAGACCATTGGTCAGTAGGATGTAGTTGCAAAAGAGCAAGTTGTATTCCTGTAGTTTAGTCTGCTTCAGGCATCATCATCAAAATTACAGACAAAATTCTGATCCCAAAAACTTTAATTTTTTTATTGGTGATGATTTATGAAACTGAAAAAGCTCAGCACAGTTTTCAAAAACTGAGTTGCACTTGTGACACTAGTAGTTAAAAAAATGATTTTGACATCAGAACTGAGCTATTTGACATAAGTTTTGGATGGAGAGATAGATGTGAAACACCAAGAGGTTGTTTTTCTTACCATAATTGCATTCAGCTTTATTTTTTAAATTACTGCCTGTTAACTGAAGTTACTATCTCAAACTTAATTTCCTTTTTTTATTATCAGGGTGGCCCAGGCAAAACAATTTGAAATGCTTCACAACTATATTACCACTGCTGAGGTTTCTGTCTAAGTTTTTATTAAGCAACACACAGTATGTGTCCTGGTACACCAACACCAGATTCCATATGGAAGCAAGGGTAATATGGGTGGTGTTTCATACCTGCACCTGTGACCCTTGTTGTCTCACTGTAAACTCATCTCGTGTCGAAGCCTGAGAGCCTGATTCTCCTTTCTTAATGGTTTTACACAAATTTAACTGCAGTGACACAAAAGGGATCAGGGCAGCAAGAGAGTCCCCTGATGTAAATCTGGCTGTATGTGACTCACTCCATTCCCTATGCATGCCCCCGCGCCAGGTCTTTTTGTGGATTGTAGCAGTGTAAATGGCCAGAGTGGAGTATATTCCAATAATCTCAAGCTGGTGGAGCAGTCCTTGGGCTGCTCTAAGTTACACCAGGACCAGTTCAGTCCCCAGTGAATTCCAGGGTCAGGAGAGTAGAAGGTGGTAGTTCTTGTGCCATAAGCTGCTTGACTGGTCCAAGGAATCTGCCCTCATTGACTTCAGTGAAGTTGCTCCTGATTTACAGCAGTGTAAATGAGATGAGAGTCTGGCACTCACTGTCTTCTCTTTTCTACCATGGTTTTTCACATTAGTGCCAAAAGCATGTTGAGTAAGCATTTGCTGTTGGCAAAACATGAGTCTCTGTTTGTAGTCACTAGAGCAAGCCAAGTGCAAAACCCTTTGTATAGCTTTGCTTTTGTAGATTTGTTCACCATTCCAGAAATAAGCAGAGGAAAATCTCTCTCAGACCATATCCTTTACCCAGCCATTGCAGGGTGTGCTACATGTTATACTCTTGTACTCTGCTCAATCTGGTTTTAAATTATTCAAATGGTGGGACTCCCGCCACTCCCCTGGGAGATAATTCCACAGTGTAATTCTAAATACATTTTGCTCAATTTCATATGAACACATGTACACACTTCCAAAAAATTCCCCTCCCTCTTCGGTGTCCACACTCTCCAATACTAGGCAGCTTTTACATCTTTCTCGAATAAGGCAATATTAAACCAAATTAACCTTTTTTTCCCCTCTTTTTTCTAATATAGAAGAGATCACTTTGGAGCACCTCAACTAATTCTCCTTTTTCCTCTCACAGCTTGCGTATGAGTGTGTCTCCTTCAACTATTCATTTAAAGTCATGGGAGCCTTAGGGCCTGTGTGAATGAACAATTAGTTCACAGCACGCTGGGGTGTAAATCTACCTTGCGCTAGCCTGTCGCTATGCACTAAAAGTTCCTTAGTGGGCTTTAGTTCACTCCTGTTTTGAAGCAGGGTTGATCAAATTTCACTACAGAACTTTTAGCGTAGGCAGCACGGTCCACACGGACCCTTAGTGTGCATCAAGTTTGTGTGCTGGGGAGCTGACACAGGCAGTGCACGTCTGAGGCACACAATGCTAGGACAAGTGAGAAAATTAAGAATGGGGAGCCAGGTACATGCTAAAGACCCACAATGTAGAGACTAGTGTGGGGAGCTGTGGCCAGACCTGCTCACTGACTGCCACAGACAAGTAACAGTGTGGAAAGCTAACTGGCAAGCTTGTTAGTGTGAAGTAGATTTGCACACTAGCTTGCCACAAACTCAGTTTGTATATACAAGCCTTCAGAGCCTTTCACTGTTGCACTGACACTATCATGTCCAAGTCTGTATCGTGAGATGACAGCAGGTTCATTGGTTCAGAAAGACTGAGAGACAATCTAATCTAAGAGGCTTGCTTAGTTGCAGTATATAAATTTCTCTTTCTCCCTTCAGTTTTCCTTTTACTAGATCATCACCAAAACACACATTTTTATATATACATATTATTTTCCTATTTTTTTTCTCTTTTTGGAAAATCTGCTAATGGAAGACATTAGATATATAGCCATGTCCCCTACTGTTTTCCTGAACATAAACCTCTGCCCCAATTATAAAACCAAGCAATGGATTTTTTCGGTCCCTTGGACACACTCTCCCTGGGCATGATACTTATCATCTGTATGTCGCCCCCCCCCCCCCGCCCTTAGCTGTGCCTATTGCAAACTAAATGTGTTTGATCCCAAAAGCAAAGCCCCAAAATATACTATTCTAAAGTGCCTGCTATTCTTTTCTCTTCAGGTTCTTATACTACCCACATTGTCGTAGTATCTTCAGCAAGTGGGATTTACCTTTAATCTTCTCTTTTGGAAACCCACCTCAGGGATCCAGTCTAATTTGTGCTGAGACAGTGGTAGTTGCATTGGTGAATGATATGTGAAACACAAGAGAAAAGTTTCACATTTTAACAAAAACTTCTCACAAGTGGAATTTCCATTGACAACCGTTTACATGGCTTCACCTGGCAGATTCCAGCTGCAAGTGAAACCGGACAGGTGGCAACCTCAGATCAATGTCTTGTTATTACTGAGAAGCTTTGATCTAACTAATGTATAATAAATAAGTTTCTGCATTTTAATCACCTGGCTGCTTTCATATTGCTTGTTTTGCTGAGATTGATTTGTTTTTCAAACACTGATCCTGATCTTCCTGTTTTGTTTTGTTTTTAATTGGATTATTTTTGATCATTTATTTATTTCAGCACACCTACCAGTAGACAGTTGGATGGTGTTTATTATGCTGTTTACCCCAACTTTTCTCCCTTCCCATCCTTGCAAGAGCCACCGTAATTTTTAAATGTGTCTAAACTTTTTCTTTGTGGAGCATAAGGAGCCAGAGTCATTACTTTGGGACAGGGTGATTGATTATTGAACACTGATTTCTGATGCTTCAGTGTGCTTAAAACAATAAAAGGTCAAGAACTTCTTTTGCCAATAAAAAGATGATTAAGGGCTCTTTAAATTCTGATTCTACTCTCATGTGTTTTACACTGCACTACTCTCAATTTCTAGTGAAATTCCATTGACTTCAGTGAAGTTAGCCTTATTTCACCCTGGTGTAATCGAAAGGAGAATCAGGCCCAATCACCTATATGAGAAAGGAGTTTGTAGGGGGAAGATTGGTTTAAATGTATTTTTCTTGCTGAACTGGATAGATGAGGAGCTTGATGCAGAGCTTTCAATCCAAGGTGATTGTTTCACAGCCAGACCAGGGTAGTAGTGGCCAAAAAAAAATTATGATCCAAATGCTCTTTATTGGCTATGTAATATGAATACGTGATCTCAATCCAGCCCCTTACTGGACAGGTGTCCACATCTCAGAAAAAAATCACAATTGTCATCAATTGCTACTTCTCTTGATAGGCTTGCCAGAAAGGCCAAGGGTTGCTGGGCACGGTGCACGGAAATTAAGTCCCAACTCAGCAAAACACTTAAACACATGCTTAAATGCCATTGATGTCAATATGCAGTGTTGTTGTAGCCATGTTGGTCACAGGATATTAGAGAGACAAGGTGGGAGAGGTAACGTACTCATTTTTAGTTTCTTTAACTTGATCATATATAATTGAACAAAAAAGCCCTTATAAAGAGGTGATTTGCGGGGGAGGTTTGTGGTTTTTTTTTCATTTGTTCGTTTTTGCCCTGGTGCAAAACCACTGACTTTCTTCTGTGACAGATAAACAGCCACTACAAAAGTCAGTTTGGAAAGCAGAACTCCTTTAGCCATTCTGTAAACTATATTATGGTATTAAATAGCATCCATATAGATTTAGTCAAATTGGCCTTATTTGTTTTCTCCAAATTACTGGCACATTTTTTAATACTTTAACATACAACATTAACATGGAAATAGCTATCAAACACAATTACTTTCTCCATCTGTGACACAGCCGAGTGCACCATCATCACCAAATGATCATTTTTATTGTATTTGGTTCTCTTAAACTGTTTTAGAATAAATGTTAACTACATTTAAAAGTAATGTTTACTAAACAAATTGTCAGAAGAATAATATGGCATAGAATCTAAAACACTATCATATTCAGTTCTGGATACTGGAAGATTATCAATCACGGTAGCAAGCTCCACAAACAAGAAATATATTTCACTTCTCCCAGCTCCTAAATTGTCAATGTTCTAATACGACTGCATAAATAATTAGTTTTGAGAAACTACTAAAAATAAATTCTCTGAAGAGTTTTGATTAAGATATATAAATATATTGATTGCTAGACTATTGACTATTCAGGGTCCAGTCCTTTATCCCCTGTTCAGTCTACTCAGGCAAAAGTCCCGTAACTGCAGTCATGTCCCAATTAAGGAAATCTTTGCAAAATACTTTGTCCTTAATAAATTAATTTCTCCAATACATAACTTTAAAAAGAATTAGAACAAGTAGAAAGTGTCTTACATTTTATATTCTTGGGTGCAGGGACTGTAATTTGCAAAATAATGATTACATATTTTTAGGGAATGAAAATAGGTACAAGTGCAGTAATAAAACTATTGTAAACAAAAAATACAGTCTTGAGATACAGTATCAGACTGACAAAGAATGCGATGCACATAAAGCAAAAATAAGTTTCATTAATACAATAGAAAGATAATCATATGCGGCGTGTTTGAACCCAGATTTTATTGGGCCAGGTAAGCTTAGTGTCTTCCCTGCATTTCCTTTGGACTGATGCAGATTAGTATAATGATATTGAATGAATTTGTGGTAACTGCCTGCAAAATGAAATTTGGTTCCAAAGATGAATCAGATCCTTATCTGGTCTAAATGGGAGTAGCACCATTGACACCAGTGGAAACATAATGATTTTAACCAGTTGATTATCTGGCCCCATATCTTCTAAATGTGACAAGTGGATTTCTTTGTATTTTAAGATTGAGGATAGGAATTGCTGTAATATTTACTAAAATGGGAGGTACAAGTCTAATTGATATTTCTTTTTTCACTTTGGGAAAGCTCAGCTTATTTGCTGTGGGCATTTCTCCTACACAATAGATGTCATGAGATTCCTAATGTTTGTTAGGGTAAGTTTGCCAGTGTAAAAGACTGTTATCCCAAAGTGGGGGTGCTGTGAAATAAACATCTTTTCTTTTTCTTTTGAGGAGTAGGTAACTTAGAAAGACAGCAATATGGAGTAATGATATTTCTTGTGATTGATAAATAGAGGGATAATTACTCTGAACATTTGTATACCATCTGGCATAGTGTCGCATGGTAAAAAAGATGATAAAGATTAATAGCTGCTACATTCAGACCTCTGTTTAGCCCTGGCATACGTATTTTCTGTTGAAGACTTCACTGTTTACCAAGTTAGATAAAACTGTTGAAGATCTGGTTTATGGGGTGAAAAGAAAAACTGAGCTGAAATGTCCAGTGATGTGCTCCAGGGGAACAACAGAAATAGGGGAGGTGAGAATGTTGATGTGGCCCATAAAGAACATCTTTATGGATCCATAGGATTTTAGATCTGTGTAGTTTATTTTAAGATTGAACTGGCATTCACAGAAGAGAGTTTTTAAAGGTCAAGAAGAAGCTTTTGGTCTGTTTGATTATTTAAAAGGAAGTGTTCAGTGTGGAAAGGAACATATGTTTTGATCCTTAGCAGATTTTATAGTCTGCAAAGCCACCAATGGTGTTGACAGTTCTAGAAATTTAAGGATAGATTCTGGTAGATTTCTAGTAGTCATTAAAATGTCATCCACTTACATCAAGGTCTTATATACTAAGGGTCCTACTTTGATATGTATGAATGGGGCATGCTCCAATTTTCATCTCTAGTTTTTACAGTGCTAAGTTGACCAAGAGATGTGAAAGAAGATCTTCACCTTGCCTTGCTTTGCACATCTAGTGAGGTGCAACTTGACCTTCAGTGGAAAGTTAGAGAATTGAATTGATTTATGGTGTTAACTGAAAGTTAAGTTTATTGAGATGTATTGTGTTTTGAGATGTATTTGGTTGAATCCAAACTTCTTAAACATTGCAAATATATATTTATGACTATTCAATTCTGTTAACTAACTACAGTAATGAGAAGACATTTAAGCATTGCTTCTTAGCATTTTCTTCTGGATTTTAACAAAATATTTATATAAAGCCCAGCTGGAGCCCCAAGCCCTTTAAATTGCCTCCAGAGCTCCATGGTAGCGGCGGCGGTGGTGGCCGGGAGCCCTGGGGCTCTGGTGGGGATTTAAAGGGCCAGGGGCCTTTAATTGACCGCCGGAACCCCGGGGCTCCCAGCCACCACCACTACCCCAGGGGGCAGCTTCCCCAGGCTAGTAATTTAAAAGGGCCCAGGGCTCCCGGCAGGAGCCGAAGCCCCTGGCCCTTTAAATCACCGCCAGAGCCCCACTGCCGGAGCCCCAGGGTAGAGGCAGAGGCTGGGAGCCCTAGGGCTCTGGCGGTGATTTAAAGGGCCCAGGGCTCCCAGCCACTGCTACCGCAGCCAGAGCCCTGGGCCCTTTAAATTGCCACCGGAGCCCCAGGGTAGCAGTAGCGGCGGCCGGGAGCCCTGAGGCTCCGGCAGCAATTTAAAGGGTTTGGGGCTCCCAGCCGCTGTTGCTGCCACTACCCCAGGGCTCCAGCAGCAGGGATCTGGCGATGATTTACAGGGCCAGGGGCTCCAGCCGCTGCTGGGAACCCCGGGCCCTTTAAATCGCTACTGGAGCCCTGGGGCTCCTGGCCACTGCTACTGCTACTGCTACCATGGGCCTCCGGTGGCAATTTAAAGGGCCTGGGGCTCTGGCTGCTGCCGGGAGCCCAGGGCCCTTTTAAATTGTCGGCCTGGGGAAGCTTCCCCCTGCTGGTACAGTCAGCTGTGTACTGGCTCTTGCTGGTACGCCATACTGGACCATACCGGCTTACTTTCACCTCTGTCCCTACCTCAAGTAGTGTTGCAAGGATAATTTCCTCAATTAATTGCAAGTTGCTGTAACAGGTATCATCATGGGGACCATACATAGACATATAAATACAAAAGGGGCCATTGAAAGGCAATAAATATTGAATCCCATGATGCCATTTTTCAGAGCAGAACAATACTTCAAGGTGACAAAAGTTACAAAGATGCACAAGACAACACTCTTTAAGAGACAAGTTACACAGAAATGTGTGCATTCATTCCAAATTGCCCAAACTTTGCTCACTCAGTGGCCTTATTGAGGACAGCACGCTGCCATCTTTAATACATAGGTAGAGTCTTGCCGTCTTTAGGTCCCAGCATGCAAAGTTTCATCTTAATCTACCTGGCTTTTATTCATGTAGAATATTTTCTCTTCAGTATATTATTTGCCTGAGACATTTTTGGAAAATGTCTTTGGTAACTGTCAAAAAACCTTTTTTGTTTGTATGGTTTTATTCAGAAATAAATGTTATGCTACAGACAGGGTCAAATATATTTTTTATGGATTGCAAAACAGAAATAAATTAGATAAAAGCAAGGAAAGGAATGCTTCCTCCTTAAGAACTTTGGAAGCCTTTTGAACAGAGGGCTGCTTGTTAGTGGCATGCATTCCCAAGCCTGCATAATGATCAGTAGCCAGAATCAAATTCCCTGAGCACTGAGTGAAGTCGGAATGCCAGATGCAGAGTTCCTAGCTTTAGAGGAGATTAATACACTGATAGGAGACAGTAGAGAGGTTAATGATTTGGGAAGTCAGCTTTTGTATACCAAAAAAAAAACAAAAAAAAACTGTGTGCATAGGAAGAGAGATTGTGGAGTGAAAAGAGAGAATGAGTGAGCAAGAGAGATTGTAAAGTGCTGTTCATTTTAATCTCTCAGCAGGGAAAACAGTTATTTATTTCTAACTGGGCATGCAGAGAAAAGTAAGGAGTGTAACTTGCTTGTTTTGTTGTTTAATTTATCCTTATTAGGCTCCATTTATTTCTCAATCTAAGTCAACGAAGGGATAACCATTCATTTTGCTAACACAAATTCCTCAGACCAAGAATTGACTATGGCATAATTATTATTTTTCACCTCTGATTCATAGATTGCAAATGTTAGCATGTAATTTTGCTTATTAGAAGTTTGTTTTGTTTTTTGGTTTTTTGTTTTTTTTTGCTTTTCAAATAATCACAATAATCTTCCTTCAATTTTTTTAATGATTTTATTTTATCCAATGTTTTGTCAACATTTTACTTCCTTGACCTCTCCACTGTTGTGACTATTGCTGTTTCCATTCATCTCTGTCCCTAAAGGTAGGAATTATTCCATATTTTGAAACTGTCCTCTTTCATGGTCTGGAAGGGGTAGGAGTAGGGTGACCAGACAACAAATGTGAAAAATTGCGACGGGGTGGGGGGTAATAGGAGCCTATAAAAGAAAAAGATCCAAAAATCGGGACTGTCCCTATAAAATCAGGACATCTGGTCACCCTAGGAGGAGAGTTATCGATGCTTATGTCAGCAGTCCCTTATTCCTGTGGCGTCTGGGTGTGCTACCCCAGTGACGCATTTGATTTAATTAGTTCCAAAAACTACAGTGCAGGTTCTGCTCCTGTTTCAGGTATCATCCCTGGAAATGGAGTGAACAACGACTCTGCCAGTGTAAATTGTCAGGATTGTTGCATCAGTTACAGAACACTTTCCCCTTTTCCAACTCAGGCTTCCCAAGACTTCAACAGGACAAAATTCATGTGTGCATCAAAGGTTTCTAAAATGACAGAACCCCTATCCGGCCTCCTTGTTCAACAGTGTGGAATGTGGTGTGGCACAGACACACACATGCTGCATCCAAGACTCTGCGATATGTTGTCCTGTAGAGCGACTAGGATTTCAGTTTTAGTCAGGCTAATCTACTACAACAGCGGAAGCAAATACAGACCCAAGGGATTTTTTGAAAAATTCTAGAGGGTGTATTGTTGTTGTACATTCATAAGAAACTCAGGCCTTGGTATGGCAAAAGCATCAGTGCTCTCTGCTTTGCACATTAGTTTGTTGCATGTATTGTAACTCTTATTGCAAAATAAGTTTTGGCCAGCACATGCGTGCTCTATAGCTGGCTCTGTTCAGTGGAATCAGTTGCTCCTTTTCATTAGCTATATAGAAAAGTGTTTGTTAAAATGAAACCCTCACAGTTCTTCCAAGAGTGTCTCAGTTTATCATTACAGCGTGACCCTTGTGTATGCCACTTGTCAGATGTGCTATGGTTTTGTGGCATGAACCAATGTCCACCTATATATAAGAAGCAACTATGAACATGTCAGGTTTTCACCTGGTCCTATGTATGGAATTCTGCCACTCCCCTAACTAATCTACCGTATAAATAACTGATAGAGTCTCCTGATGTATATGTTTATGAATGTTTTAATGGGACTTTAGCTTTAATCTGCGTAAAGTAAGAAGGTATTGTTGAGGGAAATTACTCCAATATACTGAAATGATTCCCCTTAATGACGTTTAAAAATATTTTACTGTACTTCCATTGGCAGTGAAGCAAACAGCAAAAAGTAATGTATTATCCAGAAAAGAGATCATGCTGAAGAGAGCTGTAGGGGAAGAGAGGAAAATAAGGACAGCTAAATCCTGCAGGTATCGGTCTTTGGTACACATCTCTCATAGATGATCCAGGAGTGTGCCACGATGCCATCCAGAGTGATTCTCAGTATTTATTTACACACTAAAAGAAAATCAGCTCAAATAGCGTAACGGATTAGCCAGCCTGACAAGAGTGCACCACAATGTGTTCTTATGCAGGGCAAGCCCTTGCTAATCCACTACTCAGTTAATTGAGGAATGGAAGAACCACACTTGCAAACAAGACTACATGCTTCCTAGAACTATGCAAACGAGACTTATTTAGTTAATAAGAAAATGTCCTATCTTTACATCCATCAGCACTAAAAAAAAGTTCCTTTAAGTTTCTAATTTAGTGGAAAGAGCACTGGATTTAGACTCTTGAGATATGAGTTATCTTCTAGCCTGCTGGTGACCTCAGGGAAGTCACATCACCTATATGTGTTTAGGTTTTCCCCATCTGTAAAATGGGAATAGTGATACTTCTCTTCCTGAGAGAGCACATTAAGATCTACAGATGAAAAGCAGTATTTCAGAGCTAGGTATAATATATAACTATAATATTTATTATTATTTTACTATGTTATTTGTACAAATCATGGCCCTGTCCCCACAGGAAAAGAAACAGACTTACAAAAGGAGCAGATTCTATTACCCTTTTTAAAAAATGTATGCCTGTTTATATTGAACAGTACAACCATGTAACAAACTCTTTTATCATCAATTTTCAAAAGTGATTCAGAACAATAAATCTCTAACTGTTAGGGAGTAGGATGAGATTTTTATTGGAGGCAGATTATCCCACATCTGCCTGCTGTGAGGTTTCATGTACCTTCTTTGGGAACATCTAGTGCTAGTAAATGTCAGAAACAAGATACTGGACTAAATGGCCCATAGGTCTGGTCCAATATGGCAATTCCCCGGTTCCTAACAATTAGTTTCCCAATCCTGATGAAGTCACAGTGTAAATTCTTAAGTGCATAAATTGACTCTTAAAACCTGTTGAACTAAATCACTATGGGAAAATAATTAGAACTCTCCTCAGACTGAAATAAAAAATATTTCTCTCATTCACTACATGGAGAAGAATTTCCTTCAACAAATAAGTGACATTTAAAAAATAAATGTAAAATGCAGATATTCTTCACTTGAAAAAGGCCAAAGGTAGTCATTGTCTTAACTACAAATTAAATATAATCTTTTTAGGAATCATAGACTATCAGGGTTGGAAAGGATATCAGGAGGTCATCTAGTCCAACCCCCTGCTCAAAGCAGGACTAATCCCCAATTTTTGCCCCCATCCCTAAATGGCCCCCTCAAGGATTGAGCTCACAACCCTGGGTTTAGTAGGCCAATGCTCAAACCACTGAGCTATCCTTTATAAGTAGTTACTCCATATGAGTATAACCTTTTAAAAATTTATTCATGCAGGGGGCAGTGCATTTACCAGTTTTGGATTGTACTGGCATTGCTAGTTTTCAGTGAGAAGAAAAATGAATTTTTAGGAAGACCAGAATAGCTAAAAACTTTTATGGATTTGCAAAAAACAATCAAAACCACATAAATGGATTTTTTTCGGCAGTCAATAGACCTTAATCTTTCAACCTTTATGTTTTCCACTTGTCAGTCAGTAGGTAATAGTTTGATGGGGGGGGGGGATCACAGGTTAATTTGCTTCTGAATTGAGAAACAAATCAAAATTCCCCTTTAATGTTATAAAAAAACCCAAAAAAACTGTGTGTGTGGGTGTAAGGTAGAAAAAAAGCCAACAGAATGAATTCACTAATTGGGGTTTTCACCTGCTGAGAGTCTAATTGAATACAATGCTTTATTTGTAACTGAAGGAGAAAGAAGATTGTGCAAAGTATCAGAATTTCAGTAGTTTTTAAATTCCTATTACTTGGCACTCTGTTATGGGAAAGGAAGACAAAATGTGATAAATGGCAGTATCAAGCTGCTGTTAAGGTGGACCAGAGAGCTGAAGAGACACTAAATTGTAAAAATGGAAAGACTGTACCAACCCTATCAGTGCCACATACTATACTTCTTCACAAAGGAAGGTATTGCTTACTTTTTATGTAAAACTGTAGGCTTCAGGCTAAAGGTACTCTGACTTCTTTTGAATTAAACAGGCAACTGTTCTGTGCATTTAATGAAGTGTGAAGTTTATCCCAACGAAGATACTAAACTTCACTTTTTTTTTTTAAAAGAAATTGTGTTTATAATAGGTTGAAATATGAGAGAGAGAAAGAGATCTCCCTAACGCCCACATAAAAATGGAAGAGGGTGGGATTGTTGGCTGTATACTTGATTTAGTATATTTCTTTGTTCCACCTCATTCACCTCTGATTTAATATATCTAATACACCTTTTGGTCTAATCCAAAGCCCACTAAAGTCAATGGAATAGGCCAATAGGCCACTGACTCCAGTGGGCTTTGGATCAAGATATGTGTGGCAATGTATGTCTGCATAGATAATTAAATTTTCCATCCTATTTACCAAAGCACACAATGTGGAAGTATTGCTAATCGTAAGTGCTCAAAAATCATGCCAAATGTCTTAAACATCATGAGATTTAAAAATAATAAGTTTTGACCCTGTATTAGCACTCTGGTTTTTGAGACATTAAGGTTCATATTTTCAAGTGTTTCTCCAAAACCACATGGGCTAGACATTTTTTTTTATTAAATAACTCCAGGAGCTGAATCCTTAAAGCAAACACTAAATATCATGAGTTTAAAATGAAGTCATCAGCTGGAAACACCAAATTTTGTGTTTATTTAATCTGTGCTGTCGTCACTGGAATATATGTGGAGCTGTGTGTGAGAAGAATTCTTCTTGCTTGTAGATATGTGTCCTCCTGTTCTCCACGTGAAATAGGGGCTCTTTGACTGACTTAAAAGACAGCCCCTTTGTGTGACGACACCAAAAGTGCATAGTCGTTGAAGGTCTAGAAAACTACATAATCACGAGGATCCCAGGGCTTGATTGTCCACTCAGTACCACACCCCTGCAAATAAAGAATAACTCCATAATAGTCAATTGAGTTAAACCGCTGTAAAACTAGCGTGAGAAGAGACTCTCAGCTCCCATGATTTGAAATGCTTGTGACATGTATAAGAACAAAAATTAAAAGATTGCATGTTAAAAAAAGGTTCCATTGTGGCTGGAGTTTAGAGGTCTAACTACCTGCTTGCATCTACCAATAAAGTAATTAGAACTCTAAATGGTAGGAATGGCACCTGCAACACAAGTGCTATGCTAAGGCCCATTTCAAAATTTGATCCAAAGTTTAGTGGGGGGGGTTTACATACCATTATCTTCCAAATGTTAAAGAGCCAATTTTTTTTTTTTAAATCCCTTAATATTCCAAGGTGTTGCATCTTAAGCAGGGCTGGAGAATGTAAAGACTTTTAAGCACTTCATAAAGTTCAGAGGAAACATCTGACTTCAAGCTTGAGATGATAATTTAAATATAGATGTGAAAAAGGAGGCATAGAAGAGAATGACAACAGATCTCTGCCTTCCCCACAGGTATTATAGGTATTCCCAAGTAAGCTGCCAGAGATGATTTCCTAAGTACTTGATCTTTATGTCTTTATTATAATCTTTGAAGCTGGTTTATCCACTTGGCAGTAGTTATGAATCAGTGATAAAGTACTACATATACTTTAATATGTTATGTTTCAGAGTAGCAGCCGTGTTAGTCTGTATTCGCAAAAAGAAAAGGAGTACTTGTGGCACCTTAGAGACTAAATAAATTTGTTAGTCTCTAAGGTGCCACAAGTACTCCTTTTCTTTTTAGTATGTTATGTTCACGTACTTTATAATGTAATTGCAGATATGATAAAATACTTAATATACTTTCCCTAGTGAAAGCAGGGGTATCCAAATTTTGCACAACAGGGAACCTTCCAGGTGCTTGTGAGATGCACCTTATTTGCCAAAACAAAAAAGGGAGCAGATTACAGTGGCCTCCAGTTAATTAAGTTTGAGCATTTCATTGTGAACCTCTAATCCATATTGTTGGAATAATTTTTACAGTGGCGGTGCTGAGAGCCATTGAACCAAACTGTAAATCCTGTATATAATGGAAACCACTTCAAGCCAAGGGGTAGAGCAGCAGTTCATGAACTTATGCTCTGATTCAAAGGTTAAATTGGCAGTGGGCTGAATTAGACTCCCTGCTATACTTTAACCATCCCGTTTCTACGGTGATGACCTCCAGGGACTCTGGCCCAATATTCAAAGGTATGTGGTAGGTGCTTAGCTGCATCTGTATACATTTAAATATTTTTAAAACTATGACTCTGCTATTTTCCTTTAATCAAAACCCAGAGGTGTGATATCACTTAAAAAAACCCAACAGTCTCGCGGTGGTTTGGATTTGGGATTGTTTTTTCCTTTAATGCCAACAAAGCCTCTGTCTTAAAAAGACGTAGATGCCTGAAGCTTTTACAGCTCTTCAATTTCCTGTGCCTTGTCCCCTTAAAAACAAAAGGGTATAAAAGCCTAGTTAAAACATAACTAGGCGTTTTAAAGACAATGACAGGCAATTAAAATTCGGAGAACTTTTTCGCTTCCTGTGTCAGGACTCAGCTTCTTTTCACGTGCAGGGTCTAAGAGTTTGGATTCTTCGTAAATTTCATGCTCCTGTCCCACCACCAGCACCGAAATCTTGAACTGTAAAAGAAACAACTAATGATATTAGATCAATTTGTACCGAGATCAGTTCTTTAAACTGAAGAAACTATCTAGTTCAGATAGTTTTAGCACCAGGGACTCACGCTGCACACCCCAGGTCACATTCCTTAGTTCCACCTTAAATAATTCCCTCCTCTTTCATCCCAAACTGTTCCCTTTCTTTGAGTCCTTTACTTCGCAACCGCAGGTTCAATAGGTGGAGGGAGGAGCAGAGGCTGGAAGCTCCACCCTGTCTAGCCTGCAGCCTCCCCTCCCCCCCGATGCCCTTAGCCCGGCAATGCTCGTTCCACCGCAGTGCTATTCCCCGCCGCTGTGCTGCCTTCGCGCGCCTTAGCCCGGCTGAGCCTCGGACTCCGCTCCGCGCCCCCTCGCTGAGTCGTCGAGCGATGAGGGAACAACTCAAAGGGTGAGTTGAGCGCAGCTCTTCCCCTGCCTTGGCTTCAGATCTTGCACTTGCGGCCGCGCTGGGGGGGAGCCGAGCCGAGCTCCGGGAAGGTGAATGAAACTTGGGCAGGGATTTTGCACGGGGGGGAGCCCGCAGGCGACAACCCCCCTCCCAGCTGTTTCCTCCTGTTCCGGCTGCAGGTGCTTGTAGTTGTGGCCAGTGGCAGGATTAACTCTTTCCCCTCCGGCGGCGGGGTTCCGCTGATTGGAGAGTCCCGTCTGGGGCCGGCACGCGTGGAGGGTGTTGCTTACGGATTTTGATTTTCAGAGTGTTAGTAGCTCCGTCGTCTCCACGCTGCAGCCGTCCCCCCATCCCTGTCGTTTTGCACGAACAAAATGTTAACGATCTGAAGCTTTGCTCCTTGGCGTGCCTTTAACCCTGCAGCATAGATGTGTGTAGAACAGAGCGGTAATGTTGTTAAAAATCTTGTTTAAAGATTGCAGAGGGGAAGCACTTCTACCTTTCATTCAGCACACGAAAGGTCAACTTTCTGCCTGATTTCTTCTGGGAATTTGAACTGACATTTAATTCACTTCATTTTCTCATTTATGTGCCCTCTATTTCAGGATAAATAGGTCTAGTTGGAACATGCAAGATATTTAACCTATATCTACATAATATTAAAAGGCCAGGGGAACCTCCAGCAGTTAGACCGTAAAGCCAAGCCAGGAAGTCAGGGATGTGCCAGAGATATGATCAAACGGTTTGCGGGAAGCCAAAGAGAGATGACAGTTTGTATAATTTCTTTTTCTTGTTGTTAATGTTTTACAGCTGAATGGAATACTGTACTTTGTTGTTATATCTGCCTAGCTTTCTTACAGCTCAATTTAAACATTCTGCCTACAGTACATTTTATAGCTTGGTTCATGAATGAACTTCCATAGACATGTTTAAAATTTGGACACCTAGGTGAGTGGTAGTTCTGTGGTTAATGTATGTTTGGAAATAATGTTTTAGTGTAATAGTTTTTACTCTGCTTTATATTGTGTATGTATTTTTTGTATACTGTGTGTGTGAAACACACAAGTTGTCTCTGTGATGTAGTTAGTTTATGAGGCTCTCTTTTGAAGTGTGTTACTGCAAAACCTGCCCTTTCCTGGGATATATTCACTTTTCCAGCTCTCATTGCAAGCTTAAATTTGGCTGAGAATGGGTTTAGAGGCACATGCCTATGGAGTACTGAGCTGAGGAAACAAGAAACATAGTTATATAGAAGGTCAAAGACCTTCTACCACTAAGGAATTGGTTGCAGTCATCATTGTTTGATCCTGGATTCAACAAGACCCTGCAGTAAAATTGCTTTGGCAGAAGTGGAGGGGATAAGCTTTGAAAAGCAAATAGATCAATGGGCAAGTAACAGCTGGAGGGGCTGGCTCACCAGCTTTAACAACTGAGTAGTAATCTTTGCCCATGACATACTGCACAAAATAAAATGCTGAACATCAAAAGGGAGAAAAAATAGTTACTATAAAATACTAAGTAGTTGATATGTGGCCCCATCTTACTGCTCACTGTCAATATTAGCAGAAACTTTTAATATGTATTCGTGCCTCTCTTCAGTATTCTGATAATGCTGGCAAAAGCCAAGGTGGTTTTATTTTTATTTTTTTTTAAACGTTGGTCCCAGGATTAAAGGAAAATCATCACTGTGCGGCTCCATGGACTCCAGATTTATAGTGGAACACAAACAATAATCCTTCGCAAATCACAGGAGAATTCTACCTTTTTAGAGCACTGTTTTAGTCTTTTCACATCGATTTGGAAGATTAGTTTCCTCCCTGGGAAATAATGGAAAGATGTTTTAAGCAATAAGTGACACTGATTGCAAGGTAGTCTTATTTTGAGTGGCCAACAGTATATCTTTTTTAAATAAAGAACAAGTAGTTAAAGTTGCATTTTTAAAGGTTTAATGTTAGTTTTACAAAAGAAAAAACCCAACTCTGTCATATTTATTCTGGCTTTTTGACAGCAGCCATCAAGTTGTTGTAAGAACCTTGCACTCTACTTGAAACCAGAAAGGTGAAAGGCAATATAAATTGAATCGTAGTGCAGCACACTGTAAAATAATTTAATTTCTAATTATTGGCTAATATGTGTTGCCGTTTGTTTATTGCCACCTGACAGAATTTGCTTCTCTCACACTCACACACACAGAGTCCATAGTGTATTTTGAACTAAAATGCTGGTGGAATTTGCTTTAGTATAATCACAAATTAAGAGGAATGTAACAGTTTAGAGAGTGCGGTGCAGTTCCATACTCAAATTCTCTGCTGTGAAGCTTAGCAATGAATAAACAGGGGAGACCAAATCTCTGAAATTTAAAACTGGCAGAATGAATAAAATCAAGAACAATTTAAAAAGGTTTAAAGATGATTTATGAAGGAGAATTTTTTCTACTCCTTTTGCTGCCTGTGTTTTTCAAAGGTAATGCAAGCTGAAACGGGGGCAAAGACATTTAGTTTTACTCAAACTGGACATACTATAATAGAGAACTGATAGTTTAGTTTATCATTCATCACATCAATTCTTGATTTCAAGTTTTTATCATGCTACTTTGTCATCTCTTCTGACAATAATCGGGTTCATCCTTGTACTCTTGGCAATGATATAGAAGTTGTGTTGGTTATATGCAGATATAGGATAGCAAAGTGTTTTTGCAAAGTTTCCTATGCACCTGAATCCTATTCAGAAAAATCTTTGCTATCCCAGTGTTGTGCTAGTCCTGATTTAAAAAAAAAAAAATTGCTTAATCATCTATCATCATCCCCTAAGGACTGAGTTGAGACTACCAAATTCATTTAATACAGGGGCTCTCAAACTGGGGGTCGGGACCCCTCACAGAGCCAAGAGATTCTGACATGGGGGGGGTCACGAACTGTCAGCCTCCACCCCCAGCATTTATAATGGTGTTAAATATATAAACAAGTGTTTTTAATTTATAAGGGGGGGTCGCACTCAGAGGCTTGCTATGTGAAAGTTGTCACCAGTACAATAGTTTGAGAACCACTGATTTAATAAGTTGCACCATATGTACAAAGATGGTGCTTTTATCCCACTGAACTATCTATGTATTTTAGGGTGCCAGTCACCATCGCGCCGCTATCATCTGTTGTTCTTCCAGGGCTAGCTTTATTTTTCTTTCCCCTTTTGCATCTTGATAAGCTAGAGAGGCATGAACTTGTAGGGGGAAAAAAAGTAATGTTTCTCTGACTTTATAGGGTCTAGTTCCTAACCAGAGTTAGGAAATATGGCAAACACTTTTCAGCAGATCTGTTAAAGATGGTAGTGTTCCCAGGTGTCTTTGAGACAGCCTAGAATTGCTGAGCTGGCATTTCACTTCAGATGGTGTTCACAATGCACAAACACACACATCCCCTCCCACACCCAACACCAAAGCTCACAATTAAATGGCCTTTGAAAATGGCAAAGAGGCTTATGAAGGCTAGTCTCAATGGAATCTAACCTTTCCTTGAGCTGCACATGTGTTTGGAATTGTTGATAACTTTCTGTGCCGAAAATGTTCGGGAACAGGCAACACTTCTTAGTTAGAATGAAAAAGCTGCAGCCTTCTTGTGTTCTGCATGTAAAGTACCAGCAAAATCATCTGTCCTTATTCTTCACAGGCACTCAGCCGTTACAGAGTTGGAATGCAGGGTTTCCTTAAAACACTGACTTTCATGCAAGAGTGAGAGGGATACCTACCTCCAGTTCTAGAGTCCAGCTCTCACTGTCTTGTAAGATATGAGTTTGATAGTCTCAGCTGCATTGCCTGTGGATATAATAAAAACCTGATACACAGCATTCAGCCCAGTGGATGATCCTTGCTTAAGAGAAGGCAAAGAAATGAGCTACCATGGATACTGACTTGACATTCGTCCTTATAGAAAGGGGTGTTTCCTTCAATGTGGGACTGAGGTCAATGAAAAGGCAAATAGACGAGGGGGTTCATTTGCCCTGCAGATTTCAGCTTTGTGTAGTTCACTTGCGGATAAATGGAGAAAACCAATTTCTAGTAGAGGCTGTGCCCTTCTGCACTTGTATGCATAAAATGCATAGATCAAAGATGATCATGCAGTGTTTATCAAAAATGCGTAAAACCAGTGCTCGTGAAAGGTGCCAGGTTGACAGCACTGGAGGCTAAAGTGCTCTGTTGTATTCACAGAGCAGTCTGAGACAACCAAACTCATTTCACTTGGAAAATTAGGTAGTTTATTTTAAAAGAGAAATACAGCTCTGATGCAATCAGAGGGTGAACTTTCTCCTCATATTTCTACGTGATTTGACATACTGGTCAATGGCACACTCACTACTCAAACACCTGAACACCACATGGAAAATGGCATTGTAGAAAATGAAGAAACATGGAAGAATGATCACTGTTTATATAGTAGGGATTTCTGGTTACAAGAAGAGTGGTCAGCAGCAGAGAGAAATTCCCCACATATATGTCTCAACCCTGATCTGGAGGAGACATCCCTATGTGATTCTTGACTTCTGTGCTAAGAATTCACAACAGGTTACCAGTTGCGGGACTACCTGTCCCTGGGGAAATGCACCAAGAATGTCAAAATAATCTTATGTAGATGTTGAACAGTCATCAGATGTAACAACTGCTGGTCACTTAACCTAGTTCTGTATCCATTTACCAAGGTCCTGAGTCATGTAGTTATCCAATGGAGTTCTTTTACACTGAAGCTTTTTTCATCCCCAGAACTACTTCCTAGTAAGCTGAGGCTTTTTATAGCCAAAATTGCAATTAACATATTGATTCTCTAAAATATTTTTCAACTTTTATTCATTTTCTTTGTGAATGTAGTTTGGCTGTATCCAAGTTCACTGTAAGCAGCTAATTGGTATGGTAACATGGTATTCTCACCCCATGTGTCCTACCTCTATCACACATGGTAGGGAATACAGGAAATCAGATGAGTCTGAGACTGATCCATAGGTTTTCTTCAACTTTTATTCTGGGTTTCCTATTTTATGCTTTTAAAAAAACAACAATCACCCACAATCAATCTCAATTCAGCCTGTGTATTTGCTGCTGCCTCCTATTGCATTGCTCATTGACACCACAGCAGAGAGCAAGACCTTTGTGGTGTTCCCATCTCCTCCCTCTTTCACTGTATGCAATCTCTACCTTGATAAAGGGAAGAGAGATACTGAGGTCAATGAGGAATAGTTTTCTTTAAAATCTTGTATCCATCTGGTGCATTCTATGCCTTAGCTTTTTCTATAATAATAGTCTGTGATCTCTCAACATTGGTCTTTGCTGTGACTTCACTGCAAAGCTTGGAAATCATTACAAACAAGAAGCATGTTGAAGAATGTTGAATGTAGAGTTCAGTCAGTAAAAGGTTCACTTGTGCCAACTAACCAATCCTCTCTTTTAAGTAGGAAGCTAGACCAAATAGAAGGTATGCCATTTTAATTGTTTCACAAGAATCCCAGTACAGATTTTGCCTCTTCTTACGTTAGATTGTGCTAGAGAGCATTGCCACCATAAGGAGAATTCAAGGAGGAATTTTTCTTCTCTGAAAGGTTTCAGAGTAACAGCCGTGTTAGTCTGTATTCGCAAAAAGAAAAGGAGTACTTGTGGCACCTTAGAGACTAACCAACTTATTTGAGCATAAGCTTTCGTGAGCTACATGAGCTACGAAAGCTCATGCTCAAATAAATTGGTTAGTCTCTAAGGTGCCACAAGTACTCCTTCTCTGAAAAAGTCTTATCCCAAGCTTCCCAGAGCACAGATAAACAGGAAGGAGCAGCCTTCTCCAAAGCCTTTTTTTCTAAGTCAATTGATGTTGATGGGAGCCTCTCCACTGACTTCACAGAGCTCTGGATCAGGTCCTGCTCTTCTCCCCATCCTTTTTGTGCCAATCTGCAGGCAGAGGAGCAGTCCCCTTGCTCCTCAAATGCAGGGACAGCAGTTGTGATTAGCCTTCCTGTGGGGCCTTGTGAAGGAGCTACTCAGAGTTTGGCTCTCACAGGTTTCAAAACTTTTCCTTTCACTTTCTTGTAGCCTCTGTTTACTATATCTGGAGACTACGTGACCAGTCCTCTACTGGCAGGAGAATAAACAAATGACTTTTCAATCTCAGATTTCTATCATAATGTTATATATGATCACATATTTTCGTATCTTCCAGTTTAAAAAATCATAAAATATATAACCTTAGAAGGCATGAATCATTGTTACCATCACTAACTCACACTTTAGTTTGGTGGTTTTCTCTCATGATACATACTCATTGGCATCACACTTTGTTGTAAAGCTAGCGGCTGCTTGATTCAATGCAGAGAATGTCTGATTTGCATTCTGGTCATATTGTGTATTCTGCAGGCATTCAAAATCCCTTTTTAGTTATTTTTTTGCTTCCCGAAGGCACTGCCTCTTGAAATTTGCGATGGACCTAGGGCAGGAGATGGAACTCCAGCTTGAGTTCCAAGAAACAGAAGCTGCAGCAACAACTGGAAAGAAAAAAAAATCAATGTGTGGGACAGAACACATTGGGCTTAGAAGCAGTTTAAGCTGCTGCTGATTCAGTAGAATTTAACATGGGTTTTTGGCACAACCGTTTTGAAGTGGCATGTAGGACAGCAGTTGTAGCTGACATCTCACCCACCTAATTGAACAGTGAACAGTTAAAGTAGAACAGGTCAAATCCTTCATATATTTAATTGAAAAACTGAAAAAAAAATTGACAAAACTTTTCATTAAATATTTTTTGCCATTTTCAAACAATTCTATATGGAGGAGAATAGGGTTGCTGTATTTAAAATGACAGGTTTCAGAGTAGCAGCCGTGTTAGTCTGTATTCGTAAAAAGAAAAGTAGTACTTGTGGCACCTTAGAGACTAACCAATTTATTTGAGCATAAGCTTTTGTGAGCTACAGCTCACTTCATCGGATGCATGCAGTGGAGGGTACAGAAGATTTTTTTATACACACAAAGCATGAAAAAATGGGTGTTTACCACTACAAAAGGTTTTCTCTCCCCCCAACAGCAGGAAAGTGGGGTGGGGGGAGAGAAAACCTTTTGTAGTGGTAAACACCCATTTTTTCATGCTTTGTGTGTATAAAAAGATCTTCTGTACCCTCCACTGCATGCATCCGATGAAGTGAGCTGTAGCTCACGAAAGCGTATGCTCAAATAAATTGGTTAGTCTCAAAGGTGCCACAAGTACTCCTTTTCTTTTTGTATTTAAAATAAAGCCCAGGTTAAAAATTAATCTAGTCTAATTAGAAATGGAACCCAAACAACTGAACCCCCATAGTTTTGGGGTTGCGTATAGTTTAGATGTAAATATTGCATCTTGAACCCATCACTAAATATAATGGGCTAAATTCATACCTAGTGTTAGGACTAGGCAATCGACCATTGGTCACACTTCCTGCTCTAATCCCCAAAGATGACATTGTGGCATTCTATACGTTGTCGCGGATTAGATACTGCACTGCTTGTTATGTAATATGGTAGTTGGGGATAGAAATTTAGCTTCAACGCTGATGGCAGGAAACCCACCTATCATAAAAAAACAACCAAAATTCATGTTTGTTTGTTTGTTTTGTTTTTTGGTTGGGAAAAACTCCAACATCACTGCCATCACATACACATATATACTGCTCTGTGAATAAACATTTAATCATTGAAATCATAATCACCTACTAAATATGGAAATCTATTTAAGGAAAGATCTCCAAAGACAAGTGTCTGACTGTCTTAGGGAAAGCTCTACCGTACATATTTCATTCTAAAACCTTCATATTTTATGTTTTAGCCATGAGACGCAAACGACCTGCTGGGATCATCCTAAAATGACTGAGCTGTACCAGTCTTTAGGTAAGAGAGATCTACTAATTTCCTGTAATTAAACTAATTGTTAAGAACAATGATTTCCAGGGATGTTCCCCTGTGTGTTGTTCAGGAATTGAAGTTGAGTGAAGGTGAGACATATTCCAGGCCAAGATGGGATCAAGATAAGATTTTCTTTCAGAGGAATATAAAGAAAATAATTAACTTTAAATTAAATATTATATTGAGTTTATGTGTAATGCAGGTACCTCTTGCAGATTGTTTGCCTAGAAATTCTGGGGCAAAGAAATACATAAATAAATAAACCCAAGCTCTTATACCACCTCATCTATTTTTAAAAAGACTTAAGTTAAAATCAAGCCAAGTTACTTTGAATTTTGACTTCTTGCTGGTTGGAAGCCAATGGAAAGCATTTGCCAATCTGTGTTACCACTGCATTCTTTTCACAGTGTTTTCAATACTTGGAATGCCTGGTCGCTGTCGTGATGTCATTGTGAGCATACAAAATAGTTGCCTATTATGACTTCAGGGTTTTCTTAAAGGAGTCTTTGATTTTATTAACAGGTGCACAGCTATGTGATGTAATGGACCTATCCATACCGCACTGTGGGCACACCTTGGTTGCAACTTAGAGCTTTCTTCTGGTTTTAATTGCCACTGCTCATATACAATAGATAGCACAGTCAAAAATAATTTTTTCTTTCTTTGAAAAAATCATTAATATTTCTCCCCTTGTACAAATAAATCACTAGTAAAGAACACAGAAATGAAGTGAAGTGTAATAATCTAGACACTTTATTTTACAACACGCAGCATTTTCTAGTTTGCAAATAATGTAAAAATACAGCTGTGAATGTCAAAAGAGGTATAATGTATAAATTAAGGCTAACTGAGGGCAAAAGCTGAGCAAGTGTTCTCTGGCCATATAGATAGAACGTAATGCATTCATTTGCCTCCTTTATATTTCCATTGTAAAAGTGAATGGTTTCCCATGTTAGTTCCCAGTGCTGTATCTGAGATGCAGATACCATTTAGTGATGGATGGCTCTCTAAAGTATTTTGGGTATATCAGAACTATCCAGACTTCTTTAATTTGGAAATCTCATGGAATTTTTGATGCTATTGCTGGTCAGGTCCGAAATACCATGGTATTTCTCATAGTATTTACTGCTGTTGAACTATGTTTCTGTTGAAAAACAAATGAAGGGGTACAGGAAACTGAGGGAGAAAAACATTCTGTTTGAGGTCACTTAAAGTATCAAATCAGTATCTAATACAATTTGCCCATCACTGTGAATGTTATCTAAATATCAAGTGTTCAAGGAATTTTTTGCTTCCTGTGGTATAAAGGGGGAAACCATTTAGACAGATCCTCTTTTCACTTCCAGTTTATTCAAGAAAATTTTTCCTACAGTGGCCATTTTTCCTTTTGAAGAAGTATATTAAAGAAAAGTGTGCGTGAGAGAGGGAGACATTTAATATATGTCAAAAATGGCAGTTTTCTTCTTGGCCAACATTTTTATTTCTCTTTTGGGATGGGATAAAAATGGTGATTACTGGTACCTACATATGCCAAGATCCACAAATGGATTTTGGAGCCTAAATACATTTTGAAATCAATGCAAGTTGGTAGCCAAAATACATTTGTGGATCTGGGCCATAAATTTTAGCTGTGAATATGTAGTATGCATTTTTGCAAACTGGGTGTCGACATGTGGGAACAAGATGAGGATGAGGTGTTTCTTTGTGCATCACCATATAGAGTCAAACTCTGACAACAATGCTGCTGAGTAACCTGCAGACTTTTGTTTTGGAATTGGGTATAATCAGCCCAGCCTAACTCTCATATAAATTGCATAATAGCAGCATAACCCATTTACTCTTGAGCAGAACCCTTAATGTGTTTTTAGTGCTCTGCTTTGCCTCAGGTCAAAACTGGTATAATGTGATGTTTGAAGTCTTTTGCAGACTTCAGTAATATTTTATATGAAAAGATATTATTAAAGCAGATTTTTGCATTGTACACTTGTTAGTTCCTATTATCTCCCCACATCAGATTCTAAATTTTGTTTCTTGTTCATATGAAGGAGTTTCATTGAAGAGCTTTAGTTGTTAATGTTGCAGATTACCTGGTTTTGTAGAAGTACAGTGCCAGGTACACGCTATGCAAGGCCAAGCCCATCAACTATGTCAGAGTCTTCCTTCCCATTTTTCAAATTCCTGCTACTAGCCTGCGGGGAATAATCTTTCTGAATGATGTAACTCTTTGTACGTCCAAAATATTGACGGATGGGATTCCTTTCTATGAATTTAGCACATTTTTCCATTGCTTCTTGTACATCATAACTTGTGAGGCAATCCTTTTTGTGTAATTTACATCCTTACAAATTACTGAGAGCTTATTTTTTTCCAGTGGCTAAGGAAAATAAAGATTACAACACCACACCTGAGGGGAAGCTAGCTTTCCTCCTACTCTTTTTTCCCTGCAGTCACAGTGGACTTCTAGGGAAAATGGGGAGTGGGTTTCTGTGTCATTTCCCCCTGTCACCCTCCACCAGCTCCAGTTCATGCACCTGGAAGTTACTGAATTTGAACTTTTGATCCATGAATTGAATTCCAAGTACCAAAAATAATTTCCCATCCTATTTTTCTAGTATGGCTGAAGATTTTTTTCTGTTCTGATCAGGTTTTTGGTGTTTATGAAAATAAAGATAAATCAAGCAACCTTTCATTCAGTTTAGATTTAATAAGATAGTTATTTTATACTAACAGAAGAACATGCTGTTGTCATAAAGTATCAGACCACTGGTCCATCTAGTCAAGTATCCTGTCTCTAACAGTGGCTTCTTCAGAGGAAGGCAAAAGAAGGCCAGAGTATGCAATTATGTAATAACCTGTCTTCAGGGGAAGTTTCTTCCTATACCCCTCAGGCTGATGCCCTGAAGCAATAGAATGTATAGTGATAACTGTAACATTTGTTTTGGATTTGTTTCTTAACAAGTGCTTAAGAAATTACATACATTTCTCATTGGTTGGTCTTTATAATAAAGTTTTTCCTTTTGAACTATTTTTATAAAGTGCTTTCCACTGTAGGGTTTTTCTTATTATTTAAACAATTAGCATATTGTACCATAGAGAGATTTCTTACAATTCTTTATTTTGGTTTCTATTAAGTGCCTATTCCTGGCTCTAAACATGCTATTTTTTCACCCTTCATATAAAGTTACCATATGCCATAAGCACTCCATCAATACTGAATGGCTTTTTTGTTTGTTCCGTAATCACATTAAAGTGTCAGTAAGTAGCTGGGATAATGACCTCAGCTGCATCACTTAATTTACCTACTAGATGTTGATCCTCTTGTTATGTAAATGAAGTATATGGCAAAAGCAAGTACTGTAATGGAAAAAAGTAGTAAAAATTAGTGATGTTTGAACTTCAGAAGGTTTAGCGTTTTGATTCTAGTACAGGTCCCACTGTTCGGATTCATATTACAGTAGACACTGCCTGCACCCATCTCTAATCTGCACCCTCTCCAGTATTCCATTCACTGCTCCAATTGCTTTCCATTCCAACTGTGACCCTAAAATAATTTCATTTCTTCACCGTTGTAAACTTCTTCTGTTTCTTCCCTGATGCAGATTTCCCCACCTCTCTCAAAATCTTAACGGTCCCAGGGCATCACTGCAATCAAATTTTGCACACTTGTAGAAGTGTTACCTATTTACATTCTGTGTCCCAGAGAAAGCAAGAAGTTTAATTCCCGCTTCCACCCAAAGTGTGAGAGAAAATAAATATTGAATAAATTCTCTCAGATTATCCTTTCTAGTGTCAACATTAATCTAGAAGCAGCCTGTCCTCTTGAGGATGATGGTACAATCCTTTTAAACTCATGCCTAAAAATGCACCTGTACTTTGTAATAATGGCCAAGTAAAACTTGCACTGTTGTCTTAATGTTATGCTCACTAGTATCACCCTCCTCCAACATTCCCATGTAATGAGGGTATGAGTTTCCTCAAGATACATTAGTGTCACTGTAAACAGTAATTGCAGCAGCAGGATGCAGTCAGGAATATTGACATGCATCTGTTCATCTCTAGGTTCTTTACTATTTCACGAAGGTAAAATGATACAGGAGAATAAAAGGCACGCACAGCTCTTGCTACTGGTTGCTGGTTTTCCTCTGAATTCCTCTTTTCCCCACAAAGAATTTGCATAGCCTCTTATTACAAAGCTAGTAAATTTTACATGTAGACTTATGTTTCCTTCAGATTTTCTTCATATTTGGCATATTGATTTTCCATGTCTGCATTTATAAGATGTGCCCATCATAAAAATCAAGCAACTTATTTTCCTCTGAAATCCAATTAGATTTGAATAAGAGCTTAAAAATGTTGTGTATGCTTTGATGTCATTACTAAGGTGCTTATAATCTGGATAGTTAAATTAGTTTGCCCTCAGAAAAATAAGACTTTGTGGGATTCTCAAAGAGCTTCCGTGCTAGTCAGATCTAGTGATGGAGAAAGCTGAAGAGAGAATAAATGCTATTTCTCTTCCTGTTTGATTCCTGGGAATGCTTGAAATGGGAGTATAATAGTTTAGTTTTGTGGGCAAATGCTTCCCTTCTGAAAGCTCTCTTCTTTGGCATTCAAAAATAGGTTTTATAACCACACGGTTTGGAATCACTGTCATCTTTGCTGTGACCATGTATCTGTTTTTATTTAGTTATAGGCATGTCTGTGGAACTGATCATGGTAGTATCCATGCATACCTCTGAATGCATGATTAAATTGCTATGAGGGTCTATAAACTAATGAATATAACTTTTTGCACAATGTAGGGGAGACCTAGCATGGTGTTTGTATCACATCATGTGAGCTCCTAGCTCTCTCTCTCTCTTGCGTGCTCTCTCTCTCTCTCTTTCTTTTTGTTCAAGTGCTGGTCCCTGTGTGTGTTCCTCTGTGGGATATGCATGTGCAGGCATTCTTGCAGGCATTGTCTGTTGGTTCCCACCTGTGCCCTTGCTCTCCTCGTGCTCTGCACCAATGATACAAGGGGCAACTGCCACTCCAGTTTCTTTTGACTGCTGCATGGCCTGAGTTGGAACCCTCCAGTGTGCAGAGCTGATCCCCTCTCTTCCTGTAAATATTTCAAAGCTTTATATAACTCTGAGTTTTATTGTTAGTATTGATAGTAGTTTTACAAGTTTAGCTAGTCATTAGTTAGAATCCCCTCTAGGGTTAAGTCTCCCATTTGAAGGACTTAAATTATGCTCTGGATACTAGGCTTCAAAAAACAGTCTCCTATCCCCTCTCCTTTTCAGTCAGCGACAACCAATAGCGTTGCCTGTACTGCCTTGGAGAAGGACATATCTCTGCTAAATGCAATATCTGCTGCTCTTTATCCAGCCAAATGCAACAAGCACAAGAATCTGGCTTCAGAAGTACCTTATGGAGTGCTGAGTCCCCCATCAGAGCTGGGCTTGAGACACCCCTCCCCACCTTGTACATTGTCCAGAGTCATCAAGGAGTCCACTTCCTATCACAGTGTTTGACTCAGGAGCAGGAAAGAGCAGGGCTAAGGAGCCTTCATCTAGGCCTTCTCACAAGAGTAGGGGATACTGTCATAAGCATAAAGGCAGATCCTATCCTAGATCTAAGAGGAGGGATCCCTCCCCGACTGTCGAAGTCGGGCAAGTCTTTGTGCCCAGGGTTCAAGAACATAGCCTCCCCCCCAAGCTTCCTGGTCACGATTAGAAGGTACGTTAGAAGATGCAAGGCTCCTACAATACCAGCCTCTACACCAACTGTGGTACTGACTAAGATGTAGCACTGGGAACCATAGAACCAAGAACTGTCAGGACCGACAAAAATCACTTGGTGAGAGATTCATTCATCAGCTCTACCATCTCATTCTCATAGAGAATCACCAGCTACTAAAAGTCTTCTCACACTGATTCCAGAGATATAAGGCAACAAGATGCAACTTACAGAGGGGCCAGTGACTCACATCACTCTAGAGCAGGGATTCTCAAACTTCATTGCACTGTGACCCCTTTTTGACTACAAAAATTACTACATGACTCCCGGAGTGGGGACCTGAGCCCACCCAAGCCCCACCACCATAGGCAAGGGGGAAAAACCCCAAGCCACACCACTCCGGTTGAGGGGGGAAGCCCAAACCCGTCACCCAGGGCTGAAGTCCTTGGGCTTTGACCCGAGGCAGTGGAGCTCGAGCTTTGACTTTGGCCTCAGGCATTGAGCTCGGGCTTTGGCCCTGGGCCCCAGCAAGTCTAATGCCAGCCCTGGCGACCCCATTACAATGGGGTTGTGACCCACTTTGAGGTCCTGACCCACATTTTGAGAACAACTGCTGTCGAGTATATCTTCACCCTCCGAGATCCACAATCTCTCCTGTTATCGAGACTAATTCTCACAGGGGAGATTCTAAGGCCAAGAGGAGCCAGGGATTCAGGAATTCCATCTCCTATCGCATCCTGTAGCCATAGCTTTCCATCAGCTGTACTGATGGCACTGCAGATGGAGCTGGATCCAACTTCTGCATCATCGGGAGAGTCAGATATACTTGTGGAACTACCACCTTCGCTCTTGCCTAGGGAGATCAGGCCAGAGAGGGGATCAAGAACCAGCCTCGTTCACTCAAGCAGCAACCTCCTCCTAAGGACTGGTGGTACTCAATGCCTTGGCGACCACTGCAACCTGTTTTCAACCCCCTTATACTGGCCTTAATTGGACCCATGAGACCCATGGTCATGGTACTTAAAGTACTCTCCACCCCCGCAAGAGGTCAACACAACCTCACCCTAAGTCTATGGAAGAAGAAGAAGAAGAACCAGATCTGCTGGTACCACCAGGTGTATCATCTTCCTCACCCAATGAGATGGTTGCTCCAGCCTCGCCATCTCCAGATGACCACAGGCAATTCCAGGAGCTGCTACAGAGAGGAGCAGAAGGGCTCCCAAGCTCCTGAATGTCTTACATCCCATGTGATCTAGCCAAGTAGCACTCCCAGTGAATGGAGCCATACTGGAACCAGCAAAGGCAGTAAGGCATATGCTGGCAATATGCGCCTGTACCTTCAAGGGGGCAGAAAAACTGTACTTTGTCCCAGCAAAGGGAGTGATGCGCTTGTTCACCCATTCTGCCGCTAACTCCTTGGTTGTCCAAGCAGCATCAGAAAGATCCAGGTGACACCAAAGGGCCATCTCTGCAGATAAGGAAGCCAAACATTTGGATGTTATGAGGAGGAATGTTTTCACATAAACCAGCCTCCAATTGAGAATATCAAACTATCAGGCTCTCCTAATAGTTTTCAATTTTCTGAATTATTCAAAGTTCCTGGATTTTAAGGACAAATTCCCCTGGGAGGACAGGTCTCAATATTAAGAACTCACTGATGAGGGCTAACTACTGGTCAGAACCTGGTTAAAAGCTGTGGTCGAGGCAGCCGGTATGACATCAAGGTCAGTGGTGACTGCTATAGTGATGCTCCAGGAAGTGTGGTGCTCTCTTCGGGGAGATCCAAAATACCATGGAGGACTTGACCTTTGATGAGACTAATCTTCTCAACCATAAGATGGACAACTCTTTGCACTCACTGAAAGACTCTAGGGCAATTGTTTGCTCCCTGTGTACTCCGGCTCCAAAGCAGAAATACAGTAAGCAGCCTTACAAACTGAGGCCTTTACCACAACCTTTCTTACAAGTGCTCTTACAAGCTGCGTTCCTTCCACGTCAACTATAGCTACCCAGCCTCATCCCCAGCCAAAAGACACTTTTGATGGAATGCTCAGGAGCTGAAAATCAGTTATTCCAAGGTCTGCTTTGGTTCCCACCTAGCACAATTTTCCCACAATCGGAGGACAATAGCAATGGACAAGTAGGTGCTGGATATCATCCGTTCCAAATATACCACCAAGTTTTTCTCCCCATCAAAACTGCCATCCCTCTTCAGGGATTGTTCTCACTAGGAGATCCTCCTTTGAGAGGTAGAACCTCTCCTCCATCATCGTCATTATCAAACCCACACAGGATATTCAGGACCATTGTGCCAGGGAGAGTGACTATGGTTGATGGCATTGTGCAGCACCAGGCTTTGTGAAGTGAAATTTCCAGATCTGACTCAATCCTGTGAATGTATGAATCTGTAGGGTGGCCCCATTGGTCAGGGCTTGCACCCCTTCGTATGTCAATGGAAATTTGAGAGCACATTGTGCTGGGGAGTTTTTGCCCATCCTGGCGACATGGCCAAAGAGCATGCAATGCCACTTGTGAATATAGTGAGTGATTGAAGGGGAAGACCAATTCTCTGTGAGATTGACATTTTGCACAAAATCAGACCACTTTATGCTCAGGATGTGGTGCTGACAGTGCATATTGAATGCCTCTAGATTCTCTAAGTCTGCTTGAAAAGGGGTCCAGGTTTCTGATCCATATATCAATGCAGGTAGTATACAGGTTTGATAGAACCTTTATCTCAGCACAAAGATGTTTTTGCATCCATAGCTGAGATATGGACTTTATGCGAGAGGCAGCAAGATCTATTCATCAAAGAACATCTGATTTGCTGTGACTGTTTTTACTCTGCTTGCAGCCTAGGTAGATGAACTCATCAATGCTCTCCACAGCATTCGACCTGCATGGGGGAGCTCTGAGGTTCTGGCCTTGGTCTTCTGCCATGAGATGTTGTTTCACAGAGTGGGTGGAATCTTGGAAACCTTGGAGGTGGGGCTCAGATTCTCTGACCTCCCAAATGGCCCATTAGTTCCCAAGTCTTCTACAAATGTCAGCCCCTTCAACTATCAGCATTCAATCCTTCCTGGATCTCTTGACTGGGAGTTCTGTTGGAGGAGAAGGTTTTTGTATTTGTATGTGTAGAGGCTTGTAGGGGCAGTGTGCTGGGAGAGAAGCTGAGCCCTGATTAGGGGGCGGGGCTTCTCTGACTTGGGGTCCTAAAAGGTAGCCAGCCAGTCAGGCAGCGGCACAGACAGCTGCAGCGGCCCAGGAGCCAGCAAACAGAGCTGTAAACCGGGGAGTTTGAGTGGGAGTTTGAAAGGGGAGTTTGTCTTGTGGTGCTTGTGTGGGGTTTGGTTTTGCTGTGGGTGCTGGTGTTTGGGTGTGGTTTGTGTTTCCCAGATTAACAGGATTTAGGTGGGAAGGCTATGACAGATACAGAGGCAGCAGTGGGAGTGACCCATGTAGCGGAAGACACAATGAGGATGACTGGATGTGGAAGCTGCAGTATGTACATGATCCTAGAGGGGGTACCTGGAAAGAGTTTCATCTGCATGAAATGCCGTCTGGTAGAGCTGATGAAGGAAAAGATCCGAGGTTTGGAGATGCAGGTGGAAAGTCTGGTTGAGTTTAGGAAGGGGTTTGAGCAGATTATGGAGCAAAGACACGAGGTATCTGAAGGGAAAAGCCCAGACTTGCAGGTGGAATCAGGGCTGGGGAATTCTGAGGGGAGACTGGATGAGGAAAGCGATCAGTGGAAGCGTGTGACTAAAAGAACTAGGCAGAGGAAAAGATGGGCTAGTGAAAGAGAAATAGAGCTCAAGAACAGGTTGGCAGAGTTGGAAAATGAAGAAGGGGCTCAGCAGGTAGTCGCTGAGGATGGAAGGGCAAGGAAGAAGAGAAGAGCAGCTAGTCCTACAGGAAAAGGGGAAGAGTCAATGGATACTACACCAAATATGAGCCCCAGGAGGATACAGGATGGGTTGAAGAGGATTACTAGGGAGAATAGGAATGGAAGGAACTTGCAGCCAGAGGGAACAGGGGATAGACTGGAGAATAGCACCATCACCAGGAAAAGGCAGGTCTATGTGATCGGGGACTCTTTACTGAGAAGAATAGACAGGCCTGTAACCAGAGCTGATCCAGAGAATAGAAGGGTGTGCTGTCTTCCAAGTGCTAAGATATGGGATGTAGACCTGAGGTTGAAAAGGATCCTAAAGGGAGCAGGAAAGAATCCCCTAGTTATCCTTCATGTGGGAACAAATGATATGGCTAGATTCTCGCTGGAAAGTATTAAGGGAGACTATGCTAGGCTGGGGAAGATGCTTAAGGAAATCGAGGCTCAGGTGATCTTTAGTGGGATTCTGCCTGTTCCTAGAGAAGGGCAACAAAGGTGTGACAAGATTATGACTATCAACAGATGGCTTAGGCAGTGGTGCTATAAGGAGGGCTTTGGGATGTATGGCCACTGGGAGGCATTCATGGACAGAGGACAGTTCTCTCGGGATGGTGGACTTCATCTGAGTAGGGAAGGAAATAGACTTCTAGGATGGAGGCTGGCACAACTGATTAAGAGAGCTTTAAACTAGGAATTTGGGGGAGATGGTTGGGAGATGTCCAGGTAATCTCCACGCCGGATTTTAGCATTGAGAGGGAAGAAAACAAAGTAAGAAAGGATACAGCCGTGGGTAGGAGAATGTATATAAGGAGGAAGGACGGTGTGGATACCAGTCTAATAGGTTATATTGGCTGTAGAATGACCGTGCCTAATAGGGTACAGAATGTGAACGAGGCCAAACAGCAAAAATTAAGATGTTTGTACACCAATGCGAGGAGCCTAGGTAACAAAATGGAGGAACTAGAGCTACTGGTGCAGGAAGTGAAACCAGATATTATAGGGGTAACAGAAACATGGTGGAATAGTAGTCATGACTGGACTACAGGTATTGAAGGGTATGTGCTGTTTAGGAAAGACCGAAATAAAGGTAAAGGTGGTGGAGTAGCATTGTATATCAATGATGAGGTAGAATGTAAAGAAATAAGAAGCGATGGAATGGATAAGACCAAGTCCGTCTGGGCAAAAATTACATTGGGGAAGAAAACTATTAGAGCCTCCCCTGGATAATGCTTGGGGGGTGCTATAGATCGCCGGGATCTAATTTGGATATGGATAGAACCCTTTTTAATGTTTTTAATAAAGTAAATACTAATGGAAACAGCGTGATCATGGGAGACTTTAACTTCCCAGATATAGACTGGAGGGCGAGTGCTAGTAATAATAATATTTATGTATTAATATTTATTAATATCAGATTTTCCTAGATGCGATAGCTGATGGATTCCTTCATCAAGTAGTTGCTGAATCGACTAGAGGGGATGCCATTTTAGATTTGGTTTTGGTGAGTAGTGAGGACCTCATAGAAGAAATGGTTGTAGGGGATAATCTTGGTTCAAGTGATCATGAGCTAATTCAGTTCAAACTGAACGGAAGGATTCGCAAAAATAAATCTGCAACTAGGGTTTTTGATTTCAAAAGGGCTGACTTTCAAAAATTAAGGAAATTAGTTAGGGAAGTGGATTGGACTGAAGAACTTATGGATCTAAAGGTAGAGGAGGCCTGGGATTACTTTAAATCAAAGCTGCAGAAGTTATCAGAAGCCTGCATCCTAAGAAAGGGGAAAAAATTCATAGGCGGGAGTTGTAGACCAAGCTGGATGAGCAAGCATCTCAGAGAGATGATTAAGAAAAAGCAGAAAGCATTCAAGGAGTGGAAGATGGGAGGGATCAGCAAGGAAAGCTACTTTAATGAGGTCAGAACATGTAGGGATAAAGTGAGACAGGCTAAAAGTCAAGTAGAGTTGGACCTTGCAAAGGGAATTAAAACCAATAGTAAAAGGTTCTATAGCCATATAAATAAGAAGAAAACAAAGAAGAAGTGGGATCACTAAACACTGAGGAGGTCAAGGATAATCTAGGCATGGCCCAATATCTAAACAAATACTTTGCCTCAGCCTTTAATAAGGCTAAAGAGGATCTTAGGGATAATGGTAGCATGACAAATAGGAATGAGGATATGGAGGTAGATATTACCATATCTGAGGTAGAAGCAAAACTCAAACAGCTTAATGGGACTAAATCGGGGGGCCCAGATAATCTTCATCCAAGAATATTAAAGGAATTGGCACCCGAAATTGCAAAGCCATTAGCAAGAATTTTTAATGAATCTGTAAACTCAGGGGTTGTACCGTATGATTGGAGAATTGCTAACATAGTTCCTATTTTTAAGAAAGGGGGGAAAAAGTGATCCGGGTAACTACAGGCCTGTTAGTTTGACATCTGTAGTATGCAAGGTCTTGGAAAAAATTTTGAAGGAGAAAGTAGTTAAGGACATTGAAGTCAATGGTAAATGGGACAAAATACAACATGGTTTTACAAAAGGTAGATCGTGCCAAACCAACCTGATCTCCTTCTTTGAGAAAGTAACAGATTTTTTTAGACAAAGGAAACGCAGTGGATCTAATTTACCTAGATTTCAGTAAGGCGTTTGATACCGTGCCACATGGGGAATTATTAGTCAAATTGGAAAAGATGGGGATCAATATGAACATTGAAAGGTGGATAAGGAATTGGTTAAAGGGGAGACTACAGCGGGTCCTACTGAAAGGTGAACTGTCAGGCTGGAGGGAGGTTACCAGTGGAGTTCCTCAAGGATCAGTTTTGGGACCAATCTTATTTAATCTTTCTTACTGACCTCGGCACAAAAAGTGGAAGTGTGCTAATAAAGTTTGCGAATGGTACAAAGCTGGGAGGTATTGCCAATTTAGAGAAGGACTGGGATATCATACAGGAGGATCTGGATGACCTTGTAAACTGGAGTAATAGTAACAGGATGAAATTTAATAGTGAGAAGTGTAGGGTTATGCATTTAGGGCTTAATAACAAGAATTTTAGTTATAAGCTAGGGACGCATCAATTAGAAGTAACAGAGGAGGAGAAAGACCTTGGAGTAATGGTTGATCATAGGATGACTATGAGCCGCCAATGTGATATGGCTGTGAAAAAAGCTAATGCGGTCTTGGGATGCATCAGGAGAGGTATTTCCAGTAGGGATACGGGGGTTTTAGTACCATTATACAAGGCACTGGTGAGACCTCACCTGGAATACTGTGTGCAGCTCTGGTCTCCCATGTTTAAGAAGGATGAATTCAAACTGGAACAGGTATAAAGAAGGGCTACTAGGATGATCCGAGGAATGGAAAACTTGTCTTATGAAAGGAGACTCAAGGAGCTTGGCTTGTTTAGCCTAACTAAAAGAAGGTTGAGGGGAGATATGATTGCTCTATATAAATATATCAGAGGGATAAATACCGGAGAGGGAGAGGAATTATTTAAGCTCAGTACCAATGTGGACACAAAAACAAATGGATATAAACTGGCCACCAGCAAGTTTAGACTTGAAATTAGATGAAGGTTTCTAACCATCAGAGGAGTGAAGTTTTGGAATAGCCTTCCAAGGGAAGCAGTGGGGGCAAAAGATCTATCTGGCTTTAAGATTAAACTCAATAAGTTTATGGTATGATGGGATAACATGATTTTGGTAATTAATTGATCTTTAAATATTCATGGTAAATAAGCCTAATGGCCTGTGATGGGATGTTAGATGGGGTGGGATCTGAGTTACCCAGGAAAGAATTTTCTGTAGTATCTGGCTGGTGAATCTTGCCCATATGCTCAGGGTTTAGCTGATCGTCATATTTGGGGTTGGGAAGGAATTTTCCTCCAGGGCAGATTGGAAGAGGCCCTGGAGTTTTTTCGCCTTCTCTGTAGCATGGGGCACGGGTCACTTGTTGGAGGATTCTCTGCTCCTTGAAGTCTTTAAACCACCATTTGAGGACTTTAATAGCTCAGACATAGGTGAGAGGTTTTTCGCAGGAGTGGGTGAGTGAGATTCTGTGGCCTGCATTGTGCAGGAGGTCAGATTAGATGATCATAATGGTCCCTTCTGACCTTAGTATCTATGAATCTATCACTCAGGAGAATGCAAGGTCAAGCATCCCAATCTGGATTCTCTTCATCTCCCAGCTTGGTAGTTGGGTAGATATCAAACCTTAGAACATTGGCTTGCTCACCTTCCAAGCAACTTTCTTTATAATAGCAGAAAGGACTCTACCAGGCAATGTTCCCTAGCCAAGTGGAAAATTTCTCTGTCTGGGTCCAGCAAAACCGTATGTCACCAGAGACAGCAAATATTCCCACTATTTTGGACTGTCTCCTTATCTCAAGATGACTGGTCTCTTCCTCAGCTCACTATAGGTTCGTGTCTCATCTGCCAACAGATAGCTATTTTAATGACCAGGTTCCTAAAGGGTTTGATAAGAACCTTTCCATCAGTAACAAAACCAGCCCCTCACTGGGATCTTAATGTAGTACTTTTGACACTCGCTACACCTCCCTTTGAATTGCTTAGTGTTCAATGTCTCACTTTTCCTTGTTGCTGTCATTTCAGCCAGAAAGGAGGGTGAAACTGGGGGCCCAATGGTCAATTCACCAAATAAAGTATTATAGAAGAATAAAGTCTTGCTGTGACTACACCCCAAATTCACCCCTAAGATTCTTTCAGAATTTTACATAAACCAGTCAGTTCACGTACCTGTGTTTTTCCCAAAGCCCCATGCCTTTAGCAAGGAGAAGAGACTTCTTTTTCCTGGACCTGAGATGAGCATTGGCATTTTACCTGCAGAGAACAAAACCGATCAGAAACTCACTTAAACTCTTTGTTGTCATAGTGGAAAGAGTATGAGGACAAGTGATATCCTCTCAGAGAATCTCCAAGTGGATCTTTGGCTGTATCCTACTGTCATAGCTGAGGATGCCAAATTCAGGACAAACTGCTGAGAAATAGGGCAAACACAATCCGAAACTGGTGATTATTCTTTCATAAGATATACCAAACCAGCCACAAAAGTAAAGTCCTGTTTCACCACACTGGCTAACAAGAAGTCATAAAAGCAGTTTCCTTGGGTATTCCAGTTCTTATATCACCATCAAAAACACTGGATTCAGAGATGAGTGGTTCTTTACAACCAGTCTCAACAAATGAAAGATTCTTCTGATCCCAAAGGACTAGCCGCACACCCAGGTCAATATATAACTTAGATCTTACCCAAAAATCATGCTGATGCCAATCCTTTAGTATCTAAAATCTAAAGGTTTATTCATAAAAAGAAAGAAAGGTGAGCATTGAAATTGGTTAAAGGAATCAAATATATACAGTAATTGCAAAGTTCTTGATTCAGGTTTGTTGCAGTGATGGAATAAACTGCTGGCTTAAGTCAAGTCTCTGGTTGCTTCCAAATCATTGGAAGGACCTCAGTCCCTCGGTTAGAATGTTCCCATTAGTATAGCCCAGAGGTTTGGGCAAGAAAGAGGCAAAATGGAGGTGTTTTCAGGGCCTTTTATAGCTTCAGCCATGTGGAGGGAAACCCATTGTTCTTACTGTGGAAAATTACAGCAATAAGATGGAGTTTGGAGTCACATGGGTAAGTCACATGAGCATGCATTTCACCTAGTCACAGAAGGAAATTCCATTAAGTGTAGATGGGCATCTCCCATGATCCATTGTCAGTTAGATGTTCTTTTGATGGGCCACTCAATTTGAATAGTCCCTCCAAGATGTCCTGGCTAGCTACCTTGTGGGTGTTCTCCCAAGAGCAAACATTTGAAATCCAGGTATAGAGCCAATATTCATAATTTAAAATACAAAAATGATACATGCATACCAATAGCATAATCATAACCTTTTCATAGATACCTTACATGCCACATTTTGTATAAGATTTGTTGCAAATATATAATAGTGGTTGCAACAGTGATCTATATGGTCATATTTTAATCAGATAATGTCACACCTACTTTATCAGCTGGCGCATTTTCCTTCCCCATGTGAGGTAAGGGCTCACTCCACAAAAGCACAGGCAGCCTCAGTAGCGTTGCTTCATAAGTACCCTGCTTCATACTTGCAAAGCAGCAACATGGGAGTTCCATCCACAAGACGTTATGCCTTGGTCCAAGCCTTCTCCACTGACACATCCTGTGGGACAGTAATTCTGTGAGCATTTATACCGCCTCCGCTCTTGTACCTCCTCCTCTCTGAGTATTGCTTGTGAATCACCAACAGTGGAATACACATTGGGACAGCACTTGAACAAAGTGAAGTTACTTATCTTATTGTAACTGGAGTTGTTCAAGATACGTGGTTCTTATCTGTATTCCTCTACTCACCCTCCTTCCCCTCTGCTTTGGGTCATGACTGGATTCAGGGTAGAGAAGGAACTGGAGAGGCAGTTGGTCGGCACTGCACCTTATATCCTGAGCACAGTACACAAGGAGAGTAGGGACCAACTGACACAATTTGCAAGAATTCCCTGGTCTCAGGTGCATGCAGCATATGCATACCCCACAGTGGAATACTGATAGGGACCACACATCTCAAAGAGCTCTAGTTATAATAAGGTAAGTAACTTCCCTTTATTAATCATGATATTTTCCCTTGTCATCAAAACACCAAAGGAAGTTGTGTCAGCTATGATTAGAACTCAAGAGTTACAGGGTTCTACTCGGGCTCAGACTGCTAAATAATGCTGCCTGCCTCGTTTCTTTTCTATGTACCATTCGCCTTGTCTGCATTTTTTTATAACCTTTTTTAAGGAGAGAAATATGAGAGGAAGAGGAAATATAAGGCTGTGTCTACACTGCACTTTCGTTGTTAAACCTTTTGTTGCTCAGGGATGTGAAAAAACATCTCCTGAATGAGAAAAATGTTAATGAGGAAGAGCACGAGTGTGGACAGCGCTTCATCAGCGGGAGACACTTTCCCAGCAATGAAGCTACTGCCCCTTGTTGGGGGTGGTTTTATTTTGCCATCAGGAGAGCTCTTTCCTGGCAACAAAGCGTAACTACACTGCTTACCTTACAATGGTGCTACTGCAGCAGCACAGCTGCGCGTTGTAAGGTGCGTAGTGTAGACTTAGCCTAACTTTACCAGCTGATCTGGCAATCCCCACTATTTTGAAGCTATGTGAGACAAAACTTTAGCAAAACGAAAGCACTTCAACAGTGTGGTGAAACCTGGATGTTGATTGGCTGGTAGTGAGATTGTAATATAATACAAACATTTTCTAAATTCTGTTAGCTAGGAATTGTTGGAGAAAATATTGACACCTTTTTCATCAAGATAACATGCACCATTTAGGCTGTTTATGCGCAGCTCTTTGAGAAGGTCATAGGCATTGTACAAGACTTCCAGTTTTTTAAATGTTGTTTTTTCTTTTTTCCTTCTCCCATCCCCCAAAAGGGGCAGGGAAGGTGAAACAATTGGTGTTTACCATTGCAGGTCATATTTGAGGATTTGACAGCATGGAATTTAGTTTCTGCAATAAAACAAGTTAATTGCTAACTTGTTCCGTGTGTTAATTATCACCTGAAGCATTTAAATTCCTGCTTTGCTTTCTTTTACATAATAGCCAGGGACTGGGAATTTCACTGGGTACCCGCAGAATCATGTAGCACTGTAATGTTTTGTTGTCCTTCAGGAAGGACACTTGAATTGTGTCCATGAGCTTTATTGTGACCAATTTAAAATGCATACATTCTTTTAAACTAAAGAACACCGTGGTTCCCAAGTTGAAATGGCTTCCTGAGTTACTCTCTAATTAGATTTTGTTTTTTTTTAATGTCTGCTAAGCTTGTTATATGAGCAGAATTTGGCAGGAGAGAGCTTGGACCATCCCAGAAACATTTAATCATATAGGCAGCTTAATCTGTGTCAGAGGACAGTACATTATTGAATGAAACATCCCAGTCATTCAGCACTCTTTAACAGCTGGAGCAACTGTTGAATGACTGGTCTGTTCAAGAAAGACTTTGAAAAGCAGTTATGTAACAACATTTTCACCAGAGTATAGTGTCCAGACCATAGATGTGAAACATTCCTCCCTGTCAGACATTTCATCTGTTATTGGAGTCATTCTTTATCAGTCATCTTTTTAAAAAAATTACATGTTTTTCTTTCCATACAGTAAGGTATATGTATGTAAGGAATCTGGTTTTAGTGTTAAATCAAAAAAATTTCCCACCCTCCCTCAAATCCATATATGGAAACTGCAGTTAAACCTGAAAAAAAATGGATTTTTAATAGTATCCCTAAGAGGCCAATTTCTGTCTGTCTTAGTCTGCATCTTGATGTTGTTATGTTACTGTTAATTCAAGCAGGTGGCTCAAATTTTCAATGCTAGTCACCTTACAATTAAAAGACCTTCAGCTGACCATTCACTGCCAAAAAGATTCACTCAAACTCATGTTGTATGTAATTATTGCAGTTGAAAAATTACAGTAGAAGCAACAAGACTGCAAATGCATTGAAGATACAGCTGGTCGTGCAGCTCAACTTTTTCAAGTTAGAGATTGATTCCATGTGTTTTATGACTGCTGCAATGGAGTTTGTAGCAGAATTGTGCTACAGAATCTAAGCTTTCATTTAAAAAAAAACAAAACAAAAACTAAAGGAGTACTTGTAGCACCTTAGAGACTAACCAATTTATTTGAGCATGAGCTTTCGTGAGCTACAGCTCACTTCCTCAGATGCATACCGTGGAATGCATCTGATGAAGTGAGCTGTAGCTCACGAAAGCTCATGCTCAAATAAATTGGTTAGTCTCTAAGGTGCTACAAGTACTCCTTTTCTTTTTGCGAATACAGACTAACACGGCTGTTACTCTAAAACAAAAACTGTATTTCTAACCTTTAGGGTTGCAAAGGTATAGCCAGAAACAGGTAACTCTAAAGGAGGCGTGCACGTTCCCACTCATCTCAATAGGGTATTGATTACAGAACCTAATGATAATCATTTACATTTTAATATTTATCTGTTTCACTAAAGATTATTTTACCAGAGACACCTATTTTGTGTGTTTATTCCATACTTCCATCTCACTCCACTTTGCTGGGTATCAAAAGCTCCAGCTTATCATATGGCAATTTATACAATTCATTTGCGTTTTTTCAGTACAAAAACTGAAAACATAGAGGCAGAGAAAAATAAGATGAATTTGTTCTGAATTTTTCTAATTTGATTGCATATTTTGTAATTCCAAGGACCCTCTGGAGGGCCATACTCTTTCCCACATAGGATATCCACTAATTGGGTGGTAGTTCTTGGTCACTAGCATATAGGCATGCAAATTGCTTGATGCTTTAAGGTGCTGAGAAGGTCTTCCTTATCTGATATTTGTGTTGTCAAGATCTTCTTCTAAAGGGTCTGGAATCCCTTTGATTAAAGTTTTACGTATGAAAGGAACACCACTTCTTGTTGCATAGCTTGTTGTCAGTTACTGAACCTGGAGGAAGACATTTGATCTGGGAATCTGGCTACTGCATTTGTTGCCATGGAGCTGATGGAGAATCTTATGGCACCTGTGATAGTGTGTAGCACAGGAAGAAACTATTGAAGTCCTGTTTAATGTTTGCCAGGGATCTTTTAATGTTCATCAACAGCTTCTTGAATTCTTTTAGCTAGGCAAAGGAAAGCTTCAGTTGAACAGTAAAGCTGAGGTGGAAACTTGCAAGGATCACAGAATCCCCTCCCCGAGACTCTGCCTCGTCCCGCCCTGCTCCGCCCTCTCCCCCCAGCACCTCCCACCCGCTGCCAAACAGCTGATCAGTGGTGGGTGGCAGGCGCTGGGGGAGGGGAAGAAACTGATCAGCAGGTGGCTGGTGGCTGCTGAGCACCCACCTTTTTTTTTTTTTTTTTTTCTCCAGCCCCAGAGCACCCATGGAGTTAGCATCTACGCTTCTGTAACATAATCATGAAATGAATGCATCTCCCTTGGAGAAGGTTTATCCCTCTCTGGACTGAAAATGTTTGTGACGGGTTGGGTCACAGAAACCCTCTGGGGGGTTGCCACGTGATGTTCCAAGACTACTTCTGCTCCTGCTTTCCTGCCCTGTCAGCTTAGGACTTCAGTGCCCTGCCTGGTTTGAGCCAGACCCGCTAGCCTGCTGCAAACCCAGACCCAGGTCTGAACCACGTCCCCTAACGTCTGTAGGCTTAATTAAAAGCAACTTAGGAAGTTTTTCTGTCCTTGACGCTCAGATGCCCAACTCCCAATGGGGTCCAATCCCTAAATAAATCCATTTTACCCTGTATAAAGCTTATACCCTTTTTTTCTGAGTAGGAAGACTTGCCCTTAGAGTAAGAAGACTCTGCTTTGACTTGCCCATAGAAGTATATTTATTTGCATTAGTGATTATCTTACCCCCTTGAACATAAGAATGACCATACTGGGTCAGACCAATGGTCCATCTAGCCCAGTATCCTGTCTTCTGACATTAGCCAGTACCAGATGCTTCTAAGGGAATAAACAGAACAGGCAATCAGTTAGTGATCTATCCCCTGTCACCCATTCCCAGCTTCTGGGAAACAGAAGCTAGGGACACCCAGAGCACAGGGTTGCATCCTTGACCATCTTGGCTTAAGGTTATTGATGGACCTATGCTCTATGAACTTATCCCATTCTTCTTTTGAAGACACTTATGGCCTTCACAACATTCCTTGGCGACAAGTTCCAGAGGTTGACTGTGTGTTGTGTGAAGAAGTACTTCCTTTTGTTTGTTTTAAACCTTCTGCCTATTAATTTCATTGGGTGACCCCCTAGTTCTGTCGTCTTCATATTCTTCACACCAGTCACAATTTTATAGATCTCTATCACATCCCCTCTTAGTTGTCTCTTGGTAGATTGCTGCTCCGGTTCCCCTCTCCACACACACAAGTGCACTGATGCTTGAGTTAGCCACCCGCTGAGTATGTTTTGTTCTCTTTCTGTGCCTGCTGTCAGTTACTTCAACTGCTGCCAGTGCTGAAGCTATTTAAGGAGGCAAGACTGCTCCCCTGACTTTCTTCTTTTCAAGCTTGGAGCTTTGTTAAACTGGATCAGCTTCTAGCAGCAAGGGCATTTTGGTCCCAGTGATTCACCACCTGCAGCAGAGCCCCAAGCGAGGAAAAACTACAGGAATTTCACCAAAAGAGAAGAGAAAAAAGGTAGAGAAAGGACAGAAGATAAAAGAAAATCACTGCTGGAAATCCCAGAGATAAAGACAATGATAAAGAAAGAGGAGCTGTAAGGTACACAATAGCCTCTGAATAGGGCCAGACACATCTTGAGAAAGCTGCCAAGCAGATCCATAGATGCAGGTTTCTGCTAACTGACAGGTCTAGCTACCTTTGTTGTGCAAGAAGCAACAAACGCATCATCTCAAAGGAAGAACATGTTTTCCCCTATGATCTAACTTGGAATTTGAACTCTAGTCCTCCAGTTGTTAAGTGCCAATAAACTACCCTGTGGAGCCGCCTAATCTTTTGTTGTTTGAATAGCAGCTGTTGTCTGAGCACTGAGCTGAATGCCATTCTGCTTTCAGATCTTGAATATGCAGATGGGTTGGTCTTGTTGGCTCAGTTTGGTGAATCGCTGCAGCTGATGGCCAGTCTGGTGGGGCAAGAAGCAGTATACCCTGGTCTGGTTGTGGATTCAGATAAAACTGAGTGCCTGGCTGTTACCATCAAGTGTCCTCCAGCTCCATATTATAGCCCACTCAATATTAACAAGCCAAGACATTGAACAGGAGGCTGGTGGTGGCGGCAGCAGTCGTGACTCCCTTATAATCTTTAGCCTGATGGAGACCTCAGTTCAATTCTCCTCTCTGCCCGTTGTGGAGAAGGGATTTGAGAAGGGTCTCCTATGCTAGAGGAGAGAGTTCTAGCTGCTGGGCTATGGGCTATTCTAGTGTGGGTTTCCAACAGTCTCTCTTGTTGAGCTATTCTGCAGTGTATAAAATACTTGAATAGTCATTAGCACACCATCAGAGTGCCTCTCTAGCCTGGTGGTTAGTGCACTCATAGGACAGGCATGTTTACCCAAGTTCATGTTGCTGATCCAATAATTATTTAATTATTTAGACACAGTGGAACACCCTTTAGCAGGAGAGCCTGAGAGACACCTATACTAGAATATTTCATAACCCTGCGAATGGGGCACTGTCCTGCAATATAGGAGTCCTCTTGCTGCTGCTTTGTGACTCTAGCCCAGGGATTGGCAACCTTTGGCACGCGGCCCACCAGGGTAAGCCCCCTGGTGGGCCGGGCCGCTTTGTTTACCTGCCACATCCGCAGGTTCAGCCCATCGCAGCTCCCACTGGCCGCGGTTCGCCGCTCCAGGCCAATGTGGGCTGCGGAAAGCAGCGGCCAGCACATCCCTCAGTCCGCGCCGCTTTCGGCAGCCCCCATTGGCCTGGAGTGGTGAACCGTGGCCAGTGGGAGCTGCGATTAGCCAAACCTGTGGATGCAGCAGGTAAACAAACCGGCCCGGCCCGCCAGGGATCTTACCCTGGCAGGCCACGTGCCAAAGGTTGCCAATCCCTGCTCTAGCCCTACATTTCCTTTGCTTCTATTTATAAAAAGTTCCGGGGGACGGGAGAACGTTTCAGGTGACTAAAAACAAAATTTTGGTCAACTTTTTCAGGTCACCTAAATGTTTTGAAATTTTTGGTTCAACTCAAATCTGTTTCCCCTTGGTTTTTGGAACTGAAAGATCAGTTATTCGTTAATTTCTAGATAACCTTCCACTAAGAGAATAGAGGCAGTATGTTAAGATCAGAGCAACGGGGTAACAAGGTTTCACAACACCATACATTGATATATTGATACAAAATAACTACTGTTCTTTCCAGTTCATCTAACTTCCTTCCAGACTTTACAGCTTCTCCCTGCACCACCATCACTTGTATTCCATTTCTGTATTTTATGCTTTGTAGGTTCAGATGCTCAGCAAGCAGCATCTCTTGGGTGAATGGAAATACAGTATTCTATTGTGTTTGCAGAAAAATGGATGGAAAACATAAGTGACTTCATAGACTCCACAGCAGTAGGACTGCAATGTGTATATAAAATGTAAATCATAAGCAGAGAAACTTCATCACCCTGTGCAACTGGCATTTAATGACTGTTTAGTCCTCTGGTCAAATGCTAGCCAAAGCCTTGTTTTTGTTACCCTCCACACTGCTCACTCTTCCCCCATCTCACTTCTAACAAAGAACGTTTGCCCCTTCTTGTCCTAAAATTACAAGGTGTTTTTTCAGAATAGAAGTGCAGATTTCCAACAAAGGAGTAAACAAGTGTACAAAGTGAAATTGAAATCTCAGTAGCGTGGCAAAGGAGAACGTTATTAATTTGCCTTCAAGATTGATTAAGTTACTTTATTTAAATACACAATTTATTCCAAACTACATTAAGGTTTATGGACCTGTCAGTATTATAGAGAGTTAGAGTTGGCAGGAACAATACACGAGAGAGGTGCCATTAGAAAGGTGCACAGAATTGTGTAGAGAGAAGGAAATCCGCAAATACACAATGATGAAAGCCGCCAGTCTCCTCTACAAGGCAGATGCTTTGGGTAGAGCATTTTGCATACTTAGGTAGAAGTTAGATACCATCTATCAAATAAGCAAACCTCAAAATACTCTCACAAAATAGCTTAATGAAAATATATTATGTAATTGGGATAGTACTCAAACATCAGTAGCATTCTAAAGTGGATTAGATGGATGGATATATAGACCTGAGATTCCACTTTGTGAGTAACTCTTTGCACGTATGTATCAGTTTACACCTTCAAAGCACTTATTTGGCCTCATCATGTCTCTGTGGGGAAATTGAGATTGAGGGCATCATCCTGAAAAAGCATAGGCCCCTTTTGCCTGCACAAAAAACGTGAATGCTGTAGCACACCTAGGTTATCTGATGGATTTACCAGGATTGCAGCTGCAGTTAACTTGTTAAATACCTTTGCTCGTCATCACAATCACATAGTGTGCACATATTTGCATCCAGATCTCAAGCTTCTGTAATTAAAATTTTGATTTGAGAAATTAAGTGATTTGCCCAAGACCACCAGCAAGTTGGATCAGAGCCAGGGTTAGATAGTTTCTATCCTTCAGTCTATATTGCTCTTTCCATTTAACAATGCTCTGTTACCTACCACCAGTGGCAGTGTCTATAGGATATGAATCGGAAGACTACTATCTGATCATTAATAATTCAGTGGCAATTTTCCTGAATAAGGGTATTAACACAGATTTCTTCCAGTTTGATTAATTGTATTATATCTGCGTAATATTGCCCCTTTGGTTTTAGTTTTACATGGTATTATTTCTTGTCCCAAACCTCCTTAGGCTGTTAAATAGCTGTTGTGCTTTAACCCAAAAATAGCTGCATTTCACTGTTGAATCATCCTTGCATAGCCTTTGCCAATATCACAAGTTGCTGAGAGGCTTAACTAATGGTTGTAAAATATACTATTGTTACATCCCCTTCCCCATGTAACTGGTTTGGTCTGTAGCCCAGCAGAGATTTTGTCTGTGCTGCCCTGATTTTAGAAATAGTTTTTCAACTCTGTTCAGGTTCAGTAGGAAATTACAAATATTTTGGTTTTGTTCGCCATGATAATATATCTTTAAATGATAGGGCTGGAATAACAGCATTGTTACAGCCTTGTTACATAATATGTTTCTTGGCCACTCTCACTCCTGTCTGCCTGTGAATAGTAGGAGCCAGTCAGCTCATTACAACTTCAAAAGAGCACCTGAAAAGCTACCTCTCTAGATAAATCAAAGGAGGAGTAGACTTGGGAAGAACCTTTTGGATCTTGGAGCATGGCCTACACTTTCTTAAACACAGCACTAAGTGAAACTGACTAACTTCTGTACATTACAAAACTGGATTGTATCCTGTTGCTGGTTCCCATGTGGAGAGCCTAGCAGTAGCCTACCAGTTTTATCTGTGAAGAAATCTCTCTTCCAGCTGCCCTTACAGGGCATATATAAAGCAGAGAGGGAGGAGTTTAAGATTCTTAACTCTCTTAAATTGGGCATAACCTTAGAAGATATGGTATCTTCACAATAACATGAAATGCCATTTTTGATGATTATGATGTTTTAGGTGCCACGGAATTCAAAATATCATTGCACCCAGAGCAAGACAATACTCTGTTAAATGACTGTTGATAATTATTGATCATATTGATTATTGCATTAGAAAACTAATTTTTAACAGATTTCCCCCCTCCCCATACTTGTAATTTTTCACACATAAACCAGTGGGTATTTTCTTGATTTAGGTTTATAACCTGATTTGTTAGCTGGTCTTTGAAGCCATATGCTTTTCTGGTGAAGCAGTGATCCTTTCTTTTTTTAACTTTCCCCTTGTAGCTGACCTGAACAATGTCAGATTCTCGGCTTACAGAACTGCCATGAAACTTCGAAGACTGCAGAAAGCGCTCTGCTGTAAGTATATGCCTGTGCTTTATAGACTTTCTTCTCGTCTCTTCTGCCAAAAGGGCAAACCTGTTTGGCAACTTTTAGAAAAAAGAAAATATTTCATGAACAAAAGTCTGTCAACTACATGAACACTTTGAACCAGAATCATTGCCTCTATTTTTCAGTTTTGTACCACTCAAACCTGCCTCAGACAAAGTTAAGACAAAAGTATAAATCTGATCCTAAGTTAACAATTTCTAAATGTTACCTAAATAAACAGGCTAAGATAGGAATTTTTGCCACCCTCATTACCGAAGTGCCTGAGAACGTCTCACCAGTGCTTTATAGGTCTGTTAATGTCTAGAGCATTCTATAGTGGCATTAATCTTAAACATGAGTATGAACCCAAGGTCCTGGGTGGGCTTGTACAACCCACACTGAAACCTGTACCACCACCACCCCATCTTCATCGCTAGTTTTAGCCACACTAGCTAAATTAAAGCTAATGTGTGTATGCCTACACGGGCTGCAATCACACCTCGGAATACAGTATACACCTACCCTGTGTCATTCTTGGCTGTGTATTCACATTGGCTAGTTACCTACTTTATTATGGATCATAGTTTCCTTATTAGACCAATCAAACACAAATTAAACAGTTTTAAATGCCATGTGAAACTGTTGTGTAATATTTTAATTTTATTCATTCACTTTTAGTTGTAGACAGAGTTTAATTTCTGGTATAGTTGCAGACATGTTTCTACTGTCTCTTCTGTTTCAGCCTGGGATCTGTGTTCACATGCTCTTTGGAACTGTGTCAAACCTCAGTATCTTTAAGCATATTCACTATGGGGCTGAGGGAGGGGTGAGTTAAAATGAGAGGTTTCACTAATGCACAGAGTTAATCCTTGAAAGTCTTGCATTAATGAACACTTTCGACAGTAACTGAAAATTCTGGCAGCATAATGAAAGATGGGAGAAGAATTGCCAAATCCCTACAAGCCCACACAATGTTTCTAAACTCGTATAATTTGGAATGTTTTGCCAATATTAAAATAGTAATAAAGAATTAGTAATGAAATTCTTAGAGATTAGAAATATAAATATCCATTCTTAATATGATTCCTCTCCCCCAGTTTCATCCCCTGAAAATGTGCAGGATAGCAATATACTATTCCCATCTTTTTCTTTCTTTTTTTTAAAAATATACTATTTGTAGTTGCCAGACTATTTCTGAATATGTAAACGCCAAATACAAATATGTTCCAATAAGTTGCATCTAGCCATGAATCTGCTGTGCTTCTTACTTGGAACTATACAAACTTATTTAATCTTTGTATAGTATAGACTTGTTAAGGTTTATGTTTTGCATCAGTCCTAAATTTTATAGAGAGTTTCAAGAGTGGGATAAGAACTAAACATTGATGGGCTTTTCCATTACAAATGGGAGTCTATTCTGACCCTGTACCATTCTATTGATTCTATAGACCTTTCTAAAGTGTTGATTTCCCATGGGAAATCCACTTCAAGAAACTGTTTATGAATTACATGGTTCTCACCGGACAGCTTGAATATATAAGCGTAACTGAGACACTTTTGTGCCTGAACATATGGAACCTAAAACACTTTGGGCCAGATTTGGATTTTGTTTACCTAATTCCACACCTGGGTAACTCTGTTAAGTGTGATCAGAAATAGGTTCTTAGATTTCAGAAATGTTAACTACCTGGGTGAGAACCTGGCTCCACTGATGTCAATAGCATAACTCCTACTGATTTCAATTGGACCGGGATTTCACTCCCAGTGTTCATAAAAGCTTTTTCTTCTGTTTATCTTCTGTCCATTCAAAATAATAGAGAAAACTAGATGCTGGATTAATCTCATATTGTGCTGCTGCTTCCACATTTTTTAGAAATTCTCAATTTGTTAGACTAGCTATTGCAGGACAACTGTTTCTTTTATAAAAAGAAAAGGAGTACTTGTGGCACCTTAGAGACTAACCAATTTATTTGAGCATGAGCTTTCGTGAGCTACAGCTCACTTCATCGGATGCATACCGTGGAAACGTTACTCTGAAACCTGTTTCTTTTATAAACTTTTAAGAACTGCCCTACCATACGATTATATTTATACTGGCACACAATTCCTTCTTTCTCATACTGTCTTATGGTATGTTTATGGTACAGTTTGTCTTTATATAAGTGTTTACTTGAGGGCAAATGAAGATTTTCTGAGATCCAGATGTTTTAACAAACATGCAGTGGCACCTATACTAAATACCTAAGCACATTCTTCACACTTGTATCCATAGAGAGTTGTTTGAGGAGTCTGGATAACTATTTGTGCTCACTATTTGAGAAGCAATATTCCTGCAAAGAACAAAGACACCATCATTAAATAGTCTTATCTTACAATTTCACCAGCATTTGTGAACCCAATTTAATTATGCAGCAAAGTTATTATTGAGTTTTTTTACTGTTTCTTTCAATTTGGCACTAATAGAAATTGAACATTATTTTGGATCTCAAGGCATCAAGACATAAGCAAGAGAGCTCAAATTTCCAGTTGAAGTAATTGCTTTTATCTCCTTCCTTTTTACTTGATCTTTGAAACTTGGTGGGGAAGGAGAGAAGTCTTGGATTGTTTTCGTTTTCTGCAAATCCACCAAATCTGTAAAATACAAGACATTTTGTCTTTTGAGGTTTGTTTTTATTTCCCAGTCAGATTATATTTACCTCATAGAAGGCCTTGAGAGCTGGAGATATGTCCTGTTTCTAAATGTCAAAAATGAAAATGCTTTAAAATAATCAACTATACTTAGACTGTTTATGTTTTGTGCCTTTACAGAATTTTGGGAAACTAAGTGTAAGAATGAGTTTAGTATAGTTTATATGTGTATGTATGTAAAGGTATATTAAGGCTAAAAAGAGAAATATAGAAAAAATGATGATGATCCTGCACAAATAAATTCGTGTGCTGATAAATGTTTGCACATGGTATTACCCTGAAATATTCTCAGATGTGGCTCCAGCCTCCCAGCACTATAGCATATTATGTACACACTAGATATAATCATTTCACCATTGCTTTTAAATGTACATTCCCCTTTGATAATCACATCAAAGCATGTTCATTTTCTTGTGTACAGAATTGCTTTAAAAATGTATCCTCTTTAAGTGTAATCCGCATCTGAACATTATGATGTCAATAAAATTCACTTTGTTCTACAAGCCTCTCCTGGAGATTCAACAAGAGAAAAATATGCAGTAGTTTCTCTACCAATTATCTTCTTTTGCTCTATGTATACTAACTAAATTAAAAGTTTACTTATATATCAACAGAGAACATCAGGTTTACTCATGGGATGACCTTGCATTCTGTGAGATCCCTGTATGATTTTAATTACCAGCCATATTTAGTTTCCCTCAGTTTCAGTATGTGATTACTACTGAGTATCTCTTTTTCTTTTCTGAGTATTTTTTATCTTTTTTTATCTGATGAAGTGAGTTCTAGCCCGCGAAAGCTTATGCCCAGATAAATTTGTTAGTCTCTAAGGTGCCACAAGGACACCTCATTGTTTTTTCTTACTGAGATAGTTGTCAGCTTTCTCCCTAAAACTTGCCTCTTGTGCATTGTCCTTAGATTTTCCCATGCTTCAGATCAGATTACGAGTACCGTTTTACAGAATAGGTCCCCCCTTGTCCATGTCTTTGATGGGGAATGTGAGTTGGCCTTAAGCACAAACACCCACTCCTATCTCTCTTTAAAAGCCAAAGTACTGTTTACCATGGCTGGGATACAAATATCTAGAGGCTGATCAGTGCACAAACTGCCAGTTTATCTAAAATAATTGGCCGAGCCTTACACTCAACTTGATGGAATTTCTCTATTTGTCTGTTAAGATGTAACATGATGGCTTTTGAACACTGCATCCAATTAATTTCAAAGCTTCAGGGAATGTTCTAGGCATCAGTGGGCAGAACCCTATTGATTTTTTGTGAAAACTGGAAAACCAGAGTATGTGCAATGAGCTCGGCCTACAGAAACGACACAGTGTGCAGCCCGTTGGGTTTTAATTGATTAAGTTAAGACCAGTGCAAACCCCCAGGTAGGGACACACAAATTGATTTACAACTCTTTTGTATCTGTTCAGCATTAAGCCACGTTATGGGGGTTATGTCTCAGGATATGACCATGCATGTGGGTCCATATTTTGGGAGGAGTCTGAGTCTTATATCTTGGAGGGAAAATGGACCTCCAGTACTTTTCCCACTAAGCTCCTGATGCCTTTGTGGGGCGAAGTCCAGGAGGAGTAGAAGTTGTCCTACAGCAGAGTCTGGTATCACACCACCCCATGTGTTATTAGATACCCATATATGATAGACTTCAAGACAAGACCGAAGGCTTGATAGATAAATAAAGAGCACATTTAAAGCATTTTAAGATTCTGCCACGTATTAGTGTTAAAAGCGTTCCCAAAATAGAATGACCCATGTTTATCTGTAATCACATGTATAATTGAGCTGCCACCCAAATGCTTGAGGGGTCCACTTAATTACCATTGATTCATTGTCACAGAGGAACTGAGCATGCAACCTAAAGCTAAAGTTAAAGGTGTTGTGAATGCAGTGCTGCATTTCGAATTTGACTAATAAATTGTTACTAGAGAGAAGCATCTTTCTATGATCCTTAGAGATGGGGCTGATAAATAGGCTGTTGTTGAACAAGACACACATCTTAGGATAGTTACCTTTTTACATGTCAGTAAATGAGATACAGTCTCCACAATAAAAATGCTTTATATTTTTAAAAAAATTAAATGTATTCACTCCGTAAGCTAAACCTTTTAGTATGACAGTAGGGTCATGTATATATCATTACATACTTTTTCTTTGCTTTAGGATTTGGGTACATGAGGCACATAAGCTAAGATTTTCAGATGTCCTTAAGGGGTTTAGGAGCACAAGTTCCTTTGATTTTTTTCAATGAGATTTGTATTCTGAAATTCCATAAGTACTACTGAAAATCCCATCCATATTGTATAACCCTTTGCAGATTATTCAGTGGCTGAGTCTGGAAGGCTAAAGTAGTGTCCTGTAGGACACAAAGAGCCAGATTCATTCTTGACGGAATTTAAAGTTGCATCAGAAGTGAATTTGGCCAATGTGACATTAAGCTATTGCTTCACTGTTAAAATCTGTTAAATTGTGAAGTATTGTTGCTTGTCAAAGCTCATTAAAAATCTTTATTTCAAAGAGAAGAAGCATGGTCTTGTGGTTAGGGCACTCACCTAGAACTTGGGAGATCTTGGTTCAGTTCCCAGTTCTGTCACCTAATTCCTATATGATCTTCACTTAGGGCTGGATTCTTCCAAACTTAATCACATTGAGTTATACCATACTCCGTGATTATCCTATTGAAATCAACTCAATGTGAGTAAGAGTGACAGAATTTGGCCTTCAGTCTGTCTGGTTTGCTTTCTTATCTGTGAAGTCAGTAAAACAATACTTCCACATTTCATGGAGGTGGTGTGGGGATAAAATATTTGTGAGGTGCTCAGATATTATGGCAGTGAGTGCAAATATAGATAGCCCTCATTATCTTGCTTTCTTGTATGATCCCCATTTCATTTTAAAAATCATCTCTCATAACACTGAAAATTGTTATCCTTTCAAGCTTAGAGGCAAAATACTTCCCTCAATCAGTTGATACTGAACTGTTTTTGATCTTAGTGGGAGGTGCATTTTGAGATTAAGGGTAATAAGTAGAACAGTGTAAAGAACAGAAGTTCCATTTATTGAAGGATTTTGAATTTTCACTTCATTCTGTATCAGAACAAAACAGAAAATTTTCAAAACTCTCCAAAAAGAAAAAATTCTGTGAAAAAAAATTGTATGATTGAAACGCTTCGTTTTGACAAAATTGTTTCATTTTGGTTTTGACATATTTTATATGACATTGTTACAGAGAATACAAAAAAAATTGACACAAGAAGTCAGTTTGATAGAACTACATATTCCAATGGAATATGGCACCTCTGAAATTTCTCCCATCATCTTTAGTAAGTGGTATTTTATTTGCTAAAAGTAATGATGTGATGGAAATAGATGGAAAACCTCAGTAAAGTTGGCATGTCCTAAAATGACATTATGTTCAATATGTTTTTAATCAAATACTGTCAACAGGAATATAAAAATTAAATTAAATGATTTAATGTTTTATATGCTCTGAATAAGACATTTTATTTATATGGCATCCAATAGTGTGGTAGGTCTTTTACAGACAATAAGAAATTATTCTGACTTTTACAATTTACAGTCTAAGGCCTTGTCCTGCAAAGCCTTAATGCAGTGGTTCTCAACTCACGGACCAATCAGCACACCGCTGTGGACCATGGGACACCCTCAGGGCCATACACAGTGATGAGCTGCCAAAATCTTAACAACGGGTTCCCTCCTCACCCCACGAGCGGGTCATTGTCCACCCCCACCCCCCGGGACTCCTGCCGCATCCAACCCCCCAGCGTTCCTTGATGCCCACCCCCCCAGGACCTCTGCCCCATCCACCGCCCTCCCCTGTCCCCTGACTGCCCCCAGAACCGGGCAGGAGGGTCTTATAGACCATCATAGTGGGTGCCCACCCTACCCCTAAGAGCCAGAGGTACCTGCCAGGGGGCGAGGTGGGGAGTCCCGGAGGTTCTTACCTGGGTCAGCTCCCAGGAAGCATCCAGCAAGTCCCTCTGGCTCCTAGGGGTGGGGGAGTGTAGCTGGGGGGGAGCGGCCGCTCCCCCACTGATCACATCAAAAGTGGTGCCTTAGGCGCCGACTCCCTGGGTGCTCTGGGGCTGGAGCACCCACGGGGAAAATTGGTGGGTGCAGAGCACCCACCAGCAGCTCCCCACCCCGCACCCGGCCCCAGCTCACCTCGCCTCCGCTCCGCCTCCTCCCCTGAAAGCACCGCCCCGCTCTGCTTCTCCGCGCCCCCCCCCCCCCTCCGGCTTCCCACGAATCAGTTGTTCGGCGGGAAGCTGGTGCAGGCTGAGAAGCAGGCAGCGGCTTCCTGCTCAGGCCCAGGGAGGCGGAGGTGATCTGAGGAGGGAGCGATTCCCCTGCACACCACCCCCTCCCCCCCGGTTACCTGCTGCAGCGCAGACGGCCCTCCTCGCGCCCCCCCCCACCTCACCTGCGCATCCCTGGGCCTGAGCAGGAAGCTGGCGGCCTGCTTCTCGGCCTCCCCCAGCTTCCTGCGCGAACAGCTGATTCGCGGGGGGGGGGGGGGAGAAGCAGAGCGGGGTGGTGCATTCAGGGGAGGAGGCGGAGCTGAGGTGAGCTGGGCCTGGGGGTGGGGCGGGGAGCCGCCGGTGGGGCACCCATGGAGGTGGTGCCTAAGGCGCCACTTTTGGCCGCTTGTTAAATTTAGAAGCCCTTTTAGAACTGGTTGTCCCTCGCGGAACAACCGGTTCTAAAAGGACTTCTAAATTTAACAACCAGTTCTAGCGAACCGGTGTGAACCGGCTCCAGCTCGCCACTGGCCATACAGATAATGTGTGTATGTGTATATATATGTATATACATATATAGTGTGGATGGGGCCACATAGAGAGGTGCATATGCAGCCCACAATGGTAAATACTTTGAGAACCATTGACCTAATGCATGTTTGGGAGCCTGCAGGATTGGGGCATAAAAGGTTATTTTCAGACAAAGGGTTGGGGAAGGGATGAAAGCTTAAGAAAATTTTAATCAAAATATATTCTTGTCGGGAAGGGGGGTTAATGCTTGAAATGACTGAGTGTTTTTTTGTTGTTGTTATTATTTTACTTTAAACAGTGGATCTACTGAGTCTGTCTGCTGCATGTGATGCCTTGGACCAGCACAACCTCAAACAGAATGACCAGTCGATGGATATCCTTCAGATCATTAACTGCTTGACCACCGTTTATGATCGATTGGAACAAGAGCACAATAACCTGGTCAACGTCCCTCTCTGTGTGGACATGTGCCTCAACTGGCTGTTGAATGTCTATGACACGTATGTGCAAGTAGTCTGAGTGTACTGTACTAAAAGGCTTTAATGACATTTGGGGGTAATGAGCTGTCTTCCTGGTTACAAAATGAGTGGCTTGAAGCTGGAAAGCTGGTGGTCATAGTGCAAGTTTAATAAAACTAATGGCTTACTGGTTGCACTTAGCTGAATCAATACAGCCCTGAGTTAGGCTTGGAATCCTAAATTGTTTTATTAAGCTAAGAAGTGATATAGCTGGAGAACAGAACATTCTACTTTAAAATGGTCCGTGTATTTAGGGGTCATTTTTCAGAACTCCATCCCATCATTAAGTTACGACTCTGCAAGGCACTTTTGAATTTCCTTGTTAATACACCTTTATCTTTACTAATTAAGAGTATTATCAAAAAGCAACAGCATAATCTTCATTATATGTGTGCTCATGCTTGTGCAACTTCCAACAGTTAAGCCTATTCAGAATGGCCCATTTTCTAGAGCTGTTAGTATGTAATCCTTGTTAGAGGCTGGAAAGGGGGCCACCTGTGGTGCAATATACTTGTGACTTTTAATAGTCAACAGATCTGAGTGAATTTTCTTAGGTTAGTAATGTGGCTTCTAAAATTCAGGTTTAGCAAACAAAGGCCCCTTCAAATTAGAATTTAGATCTGCTGAGTCCACACTCCTGAATTTATAGAAGATGGGGTAGATTTACTTGGATAGTCTTACAGAAAATCTGTTCAATTTGCTGTTTTAATCAGCTGCTTCCTAGAGCTTGGACAACTCCTAAATTAACAATAATTAAATAAAGCAGCCTAGTTTTGGATTATTGTTGGATTTACAGTAACAAACAGCTCTGCAAATTTGGCAGTCCAAGCTCTGACTTGCTTACTTAAGACTAGAAGTATCTATTAGGTATCCTTAAATTCAGACACACACTCGCATGTCATGTGGCAAAATAAACCTGTGTAGATGAGAGAGTGTGCTTTTAATTTCATCAACGTTTTGGATTAAATTTAAAATAAAGAGCCATAGCCTGGGAATACTTCCATGCCCCAAGAATGTTTCTTTCATCAAGTTTTAATCCGTGTAATTACGCCCTATTGATTTCTGGATCAGAAACTGCAGATGTCTCCAAACCTCTTCCCACGGGGTGATTCTATAAATGGAGGGCTTCCTATTCTGACTTAATCCACAACTGCCATCGAGTTAATGTGGATAGTCATTCTGCCATGTTATATTATGTATTGTGTTTGCACTAGATTTTTTGCTTTGTTCACAGGCAATAGAGAACAGGCCTATATTTAATATTTAGGTTAATTTTTTTTAAATCTACTTGAGTTTTCAGAAAACAAATATCTGATCCAGTTTGTATTTAGAGCCAAACATGAATAAAATCTGAATACAAATTACAATTCTTCCCAGTCAAAAAATGTTTGATGTGTAGGCTGGGGCAATAAAATCATAGAAGATTAGGGTTAGAAGAGACCTCAGAAGGTCATCTAGTCCAACCCCCTGCTCAAAGCAGGACCAACCCCAACTAAATCATTGTAGCCAGGGCTTTGTAAAGGCTGGCCTTAAAAACCTCAAAGGATGGAGATTCCGCCATTTCCCTAGGTAACCCATTCCAGTGCTTCACCACCCTCCTAGTGAAATTGTGTTTCCTAATATCCAACCTAGACCTCCCCCACTGCAACTTGAGACCTTTACTCCTTATTCTGTCATCTGTCACCACAGAGAACAGCCTAGCTCCATCCTCTTTGGAACCCCCCTTCAGGTAGCTGAAGGCTGGTATCAAATCCCCCCTCACTCTTGTTTTCTGCAGATTAAATAAGACCAGTTCCCTGGAAATGACCCACCTTGATTATCATACACATTGTAAGGAGAGTGATCACTTTAGATAAGCTATTACCAGCAGGAGAGTGGGTTGGGGGGAGAGAAGACCTTTTGTAGTGATAAACACCCATTTTTTCATGGTCTGTGTGTATAAAAACATCTTCTGTATTTTCCACAATATGCATGCGATGAAGTGAGCTGTAGCTCACGAAAGCTTATGCTCACATAAATTGGTTAGTCTCTAAGGTGCCACAAGTACTCCTTTTCTTTTTGCAAATACAGACTAACACGGCTGCTACTCTGAAACCCAGTTCCCTCAGCCTCTTCTCTTAAATCATGTGCCCCAGCCCCCAATCATTTTTGTTGCCCTCCGCTGGACTGTCTCCAATTTGTCCACATCCTTTCTGTAGTGGGGGGCACCAAACTGGACTCAATACTCCAGATGTGGCCTCACCAGAGCGGAATAGAGGGGAATAATCACTTCCCTCAATCTGCTGCCAGTGCTCCTACTAATGCATCCCAATATCCCGTTAGCATTCTTGTCAACAAGGCTACACTGTTGACTCGTATCCAGCTTCTCATCCACTATAATCTACAGGACCTTTTCTGCAGAAGTGCTACTTAGCCGTGTCCCCAGCCTGTAGCAGTGCATGGGATTCTTCCGTCCTAAGTGCAGGACTTTGCACTTGTCCTTGTTGAACCTCATCAGATTTCTTTTGGCCCAATTCTTCAATTTGTCTAGGTCACTCTGGACCGTATCCCTAGTCTCCAGTGTATCTACCTCTTCCTGCAGCTTAGTGTCAAATCCTGCTTGCTTCTCCTCAAGACTCTTTCTTGCTAAATTCAGTCTCATTATGTTTGTTTATTTCATTGAAACCTACGACATTGTAAAAAGAATAGGAGTACTTGTGGCACCTTAGAGACTAACCAATTTATTAGAGCATAAGCTGTCAAGGGCTACAGCCCACTTCATCGGATGCATAGAATAGAACATACAGTAAGATATAGATATACAGATAAGTTGGAAGTTACCATACAAACTGTGGGAGGCTAATTAGTTAAGATGAGCTATTATCAGCAGGAGAAAAAAACTTTTGTCGTGATAATCAAGATGGCCCATTTAGACAGTTGACAAGAAGGTGTGAGAATACTTAATTTAAGGAAATACATTGTAAATTATAGTTTGTGCTGTTGAGGGAAGGGATGCTGGGGAAATAGATCATACAGGACTGGATGGAACATTGTAGGGACCCAGGGATGAGGGAAGTGCGTGGCCTTTTACTGAAGTTTTGTGTTTGTGATACCCTGGATGAGCACAGAAAGAAGAGCCAAGGGTCAAATGTATTTAGCATTACTGATTGGGTAAATAAACAAATCCCGCAATGATTTTCTTGAATTCATTCTCCTATTAGAGACTCTGTGGCATTTAAAAAAAAAAAAAAAGCCCTGATAATTTGCATTTATTATGCTTCCCAACTGTTATTTGTAAAGATATTGATAACCGGAACACACTAGCAATGACTGGTCCAATTTGGGGTGCAGCCTTGCAGCTATTCAATATGTTTCAAATTTGTTTTAATTGATCAGATATTCATACTCATTTGCTGTTACATACTAAATTATCTGTTTGACTTGGGAGGCAGGGAGGAGGGCGTAGCCAACTGAACCAACTCATGCTTCATGTAAGTTCCTATTTAATATACCGCACAGGAAAAGCATCATGTTACATGCCTCTCCTGTATAATTTGCATGAGGCTGGTATTTATCTGCATGGGTTCTGAGGGCACAAAGGATAATGAATTTGGAAAGGATTTGAGGAAGGTGAGGAAGTGCAAACAAGAAAAGAATAAGAACACAATGTTCAAGTGACATAAGTGAATAACAGATGCTGATTTACAAATAGGAAAAGAATATTTAAAAAAAAAAATGGGATGTGCTGAGGGAACCAAATTCTGCTCTGTTACACCAATGTAAATCTGTAGTGTCTCTTCATTTCAGTGGAGTTTTTTTTACTAAGGTATTACGCTTGTATGATAACAGAATTTGGACCAATGCATGTAAATGGCTGTTCTGCTGATCTTGACAGTATTACAGAGGAAATGTATTTATTGGCTGAACTGCTCGCATACTGTGCAGCACAGCATGGGGTGCCTTTTATAATTGCATGCATTAATATTGTTCTTATTTTCAGTGACAATGGTGAAAGTGGCACTTACAGACTGAAAATTATTGATAGACTTCTGCCTAAAGGAGTTGTTAGACATATGCTTATTGTATTGTACATATTTTGATCATTTGTTTGGGGGAGAGAGGTTGTTTTGTTTAAATATATCAAAATTGGGATATTAACTGGAATATTATTTCGTGTGGGCGTCAGCCATTGAAAGTAAATTGAAATAAAACTGAGTTCTGAAGTAGGATTTCAAGCAGTGAAGTTGCGTGGCACACAGTCATGGAGGATGTTGTAGATATAGAGAGGCTGCAGAGCACATGTGGATATGGGACAGGAGGATGATTACAGACCACATATGGCCAGGGGTGGGGCCCATACAGGCTCTTTAAAGTGAGTGGAAAGTGTTTGAATGTTACATCTTTGGTGTCACTGATGAATTGAGGCTAATGCTGACACTAATCAAAGACATGTTTCAACCTCCCAGTGTTCCCAGTAGGAATGAAGTCAGGCTGTCCATAGGGAAGAGGGTGGCTCCTCATGCTGTCTGGGACCCCCATCTTCCCTAAAAACATCTTGACTTCACTTCCATTGTAAACAGTGGAAGGTAATAGCCATATTAAAAGATGAAGTGTTTACTAAAAGCACTTTTAGCTTCACTCCCATTGATCACAAAAGGAAATGGCAGCCATTTTAAAAGAGGGCAATTCTTTGAATTTTCTGTATAAGAACATTTCTTTGTTAGCACTTTCAGTTATAAATAATAAAAGCGAAAAATAACCATTAATCGTTAAAAAAGTCTTCAAATGTGGTGACATTCAGTCTATATGGGAAATTTGAAGAGTGCATGATTTGGTTATTAAATCATTTGGACTAGAAAAATAGACTGGCGCAGGGTGTTAAATTTTTTACAGGGCCCATTTTAAAATTAATATTAACTCTCAAACTAATTAAAGGTTATGTACCGTGAATGTTCAGACTCGGTAAGTGTTGTAATTGTGGGGAGATACACTGTCATTGCATTCATGTCAGAGTGGTTGAATCCCTGATTTAAGTGCAAAACGTAGCATTAACTATGGACCTGCAACCAGTTACTTGTCTTGGAGCTGCTGATGAACACTGTTTAACCAGTGTATTCCACAAGTCATGTATAAGTTACGCAAGAATTAATTTTTGTGAAGTAGTACAGAATCATAGAAATGTAGTGCTAGAACGGACCTTAAGAAGTTATCTAGCCTAGCCCTCTGTGCTGAGGCAGGACCAAGTAAACATAGAGCATCCCTGACATGTATTTGTCCAACCTGTTCTTTAAAATATCCAGCAATTATCGGGGCTCTAAGATTGGTGGTTAAGATTGTGTTTAATTTTAAAAGTTGCATTATTCTCCTAAATAAGACCTCAAATATGTGGATTATATTATCAATCAGTGTTTGTTTTTCTTATCATAATCATCAACAGGGGTCGAACAGGAAGGATCCGTGTCTTATCTTTTAAAACCGGTGTAGTTTCCCTGTGTAAAGCACATTTGGAAGATAAGTACAGATGTAAGTCATGTGTCTTAATTTATATTTTATTTCTTTTTAATTTATTTTATTTAAATTTTTTCCTATATATCATGGAAACACAAAAAATCAGGACAGAAAAGTCCTGTTAGGTCTTCTAATCCTTCAGTGAAGGATAGTTCTCTACAATGTATTTTAAGTGACTTGTCCAGTGTAGATTTCACCCCATTTCCCATGATAGATTAAAGTTTTTTCTACACTGGCCAGAAAAAAAATCAATGACACCATATTAGGAAGAAGTAGGGTTTAATATGATTTGTCATAGAAAGGTACTAAAACTTTTTTCCCTGACCAGTATAGACAGGATCTAAATGACGAGATGACAAAGTACAAAAAGAAATGTTTCAGGAAAAATTATATTTAGAGCAACTTATGTTATAGCATGTTGAATAAAATACAGTATCTTACGTCTGGTGTCTACAGTGAAATCATACTTGAAAAAATTATGTGCAACCACAGTTGCTATCCCTGGCTGAACAATAAAGATGTGCATATTCATGAAGAAGCTTTTTTTTCTTCTTTCATTTTACATGTGTGAGATAGAGGAAAAAGAGAGTGAGTGAGTAATTTAAAAATCAAAATTCTGCATGTTTTCAGTAGAACAAATCCTTATCTGGAAGAAATCAATTTGAAGCCAATACAAGTTTTACATGAATAATGAATGAGTATAAAGTGAGACCTGGACACTTTACTCATGTGAGTAACTTTATGCACATGGGTACCCCTGCTGAGTTCAATGGTAATACTCATATGTAGGCGTTTACAGGGTTGGAGCTTGAGCAAGAACTTTAGGATTTGACTCAAGATGTATTCTTAATCCAGCATCTTTTTGAAAATCAAGATTTTGAAAAATGTTACATTTTTTTAAACAGAGGAATATGGACCTATATTGAACCAACCTCCTCCTTCACTGTAGCGTTTAAAATATTTTGTAAAATTGGGTCAAATTAAAACATTTAAAATAAAATGTCAAAACTTTGATCTTTAGCTGTTTCCCAGAAAAATGATACACTGTTAGGATTGCAAAAGTTAGAGATGGGAAATATCTATTAAGATTAATTTATTCTCCTGCGAGTGCTGAATACTGTCTCTCCAAAAAAGGCTGCATCTGATTGATTGTAATGTGTAATCTTCCTTTAGGCATTGTAAATGCTTTAATAAGAGGGAAATGAAAGGATGTGCAGTTGGGGATGAGAAGAAAGGAATCTTCTCCCTGGGGCTGTGGACTTGCTCCACCATTGTTCCATTTCCACTACCTGACGCTGCAGTAGCTCCTACTGTCCTCTCCACTTACCACAACAAGGAAAGCCATTAGGACAGAAACATCATAGCAGCTGATCTTTTGACTTTTCTCATTCCTTCTCGCTGATATGCTCTGGGAGTCCCTGTAGAGCTGAGTTCTGCACAGGGAGTTTGCCGCCGACTTGTGCTGCAGAACAGTATTGGTTGTGCCGCCAGGGAAAGTCTCCAGGGCCAGGGAGGTGAAGGCAGGATTTGCCTTGAAGTCATGTATTGTGAGACCAGATATGAGAAGACTTATATGCTTCTAATTAAAAGGAACCAAAAAGAAAAAAAATCATTTGTCAAAACTGTGCTAGGAAACTAATCAATGCTATTGACATTCCTGTGTAATTGCACCCCCAGTGTAGAATGAAATATTAAGGAGGCCACAGCCATGAAAGCATATTATTACTACACTAGTGACATTTTTTACTCTTCGAAAAATAAGCAGAATTTATTCAGGTCATGAATTATCAACTGGGGGAGTACCAAATAAATATTTCAGTTGATCCTAACTTGATTTTTCTTGTTATTACGAACTTTAAAACCTCCTCAAAGCATTTGTAGTATAACTAATTCCCATCTAATTAAATTGTGCTTATGGTAGGATGATGATTCAGTCCGGTAAGGATTCCTTTTTGATAGTATTGCTATAATAGAACAGGGCTTAAAATGACATTTCACTTCAAAAACTAAAACTTAATATGATATTAACATTCCCAATGGGTGGTGGGGCTCTGTAACAGTGTAATGTTTCTCTTTCATTTAAAAAATCATCTTGAGTTCAGTATATTATGAAATATCAAAGTTAGGGAACTTTCTTGTTTTTCAAAGCAACTCATGATGTTTAAACAAAATCAGGTCCTCTAGGCTGTATGTTTAAAGCTGTTCAGACTATACGTACATTAATGTTTAAAAGATTTTGTGGATCAGAGACCCTGTACACGTGTTATGGAGGTATAGCTTGTGTTGGTTCTGAATATTATATAAATGCTGTGAGATTGTTATTTTAGAATGGTCCTTCTTGACAGATACAAGTCCATGATCTTATCAGACATTAGCACTGGGCTACTTATTTAACTGGTTAATAAACAGAGATGATAGCCAAATGGAGGCCCATTGAAAAGGGGCCACTCCCATAATGACACCGCACTTTTGAGCCTCTGAAAATAATTGCGTTTCTGTAATACTTCTGTAGTCCCCGTTGACATGTTCTGTCCCTAAAACTCTTCATTTTCGTCCCTCTAGACCTGTTCAAGCAGGTAGCAAGTTCCACTGGATTCTGTGACCAGCGCCGATTGGGCCTTCTCCTGCATGACTCCATCCAGATCCCACGACAGCTTGGCGAAGTTGCATCGTTTGGTGGCAGTAACATTGAACCTAGTGTTAGGAGCTGCTTCCAGTTTGTAAGCATTTGTGTGGTTTTTGTTTTCTAATGTTTTTCCCTATTATTGTTTTTATTTTTATTTAATTCCACCCTATTTACGTTTCTGTCACTGAGAAGAAAAGTAAAATCCCTTGAGAATGAGAAACAGAAATGTAGGAGAAAGGATTGAATTCTAGGGATTGCTTAAAGAAATTTCATGTTAGTTTGCTAATCTGTTTACTTGGCAAGGCATGTGGAGTAGGTAGTTTCTTCTTGGGGTCTGTCTACAATACAAATACAGAAATGTCAGGGGGGGAAATCCATTTCAGTGCAGTTATCCTGTCCTGGTTAATACATTGCTAAAAGGGGTAGTGTGGACAGGATCTAACCATATTACAACGGGGTCACATGGAAGTTTTTTATTTTATGTGAATTACTTTACCCATCCCTACTTGCCAGCACACATGCCTTTTTGTTATAAAATGATGAAGGTGCTCACCACTGGATCACAGCTGTCACGAAGAACAACAGTTATTCTAAGGCCTGATCTATACCTAAAATTTAGGTCAATCTAGGGACATTGTTCAGGGCTGTGAAAAATTTCTCACACTGTGTGATGTAATTAGGTTGACCTAACCCACGACTGTAGAGGCAGATGGGTCAACATCAGAATTCTTCTGCTACTGCCTGTCAAGTGGGAGGATTTACTACAGTGATGGAAAATCCCCTTCTCTCGCTATAGCAAGTGTCTACACTAGAACACTACAGCAGTGTAGCTTCAGTTGAGCCACTGTAGCACTTGTAATGTAGACATACATACTCTACCGCAGGGGTAGTCAATAGCCAGACCACAGGCCAAATCCGGATCCCCAGGCACTTTTGAACGGATCCCAAAATCTTTTTATTTACTTATTATCACTGTTGTTTTTTATTATTGTCTCTGGCGTCTGGACCTTGATTGTACCTTGACCAAGAAATATGGAGCTTGCCAAAAAATAATTGACACTCCCTGGCCTACCCCATGTACAGAATGTATAAATAACAATGAAAAACAGAGGTCTCCAGTAGAGCGGTAAGAATGGGTCAAATGAATGAACTGTGAAGAGTCAGCATTAGTATTGTTTCAGAGAGGTGACAAGCAGGCTTTCGGTTTGTTTCACTATTTGAAAGGATAATGCTGCTCTCCTTTTAGCAATTCTGTGACCGCTGCTGTGCTCTATATTGAAAAACGCACAGTGCAGTCCAGATTCTTTTCTCAAATTCACAACGGATGAAACTTAAATCACACTTCTAATTTGGGGAGGAAAGTGGGATATTTATCCTTTATTCTTGCCAACAGTAAGATGCATACCTAAACATTTCCAGTTTCCTACATCAAAAGGTTAAAACACATCAGGAATGATAAAAGAAAGTAAGAAGAAGATTAGAGTAGATCATAGAAGAGAAGGCGAAATGCATGTTCTGCTATGCTCATCAATGCATCTTCTACATAACAAATGAGTGGGTGACCTCATCCTCCCTTTCTTATCTCTCTTCTTACTGTCTCCAGGCGTTTTTACATGTTGCTCAAGTTAAACTATGACAGGTTTCAGAGGAACAGCCGTGTTAGTCTGTATTCGCAAAAAGAAAAGGAGTACTTGTGGCACCTTAGAGACTAACCAATTTATTTGAGCATGAGCTTTCGTGAGCCACAGCTCACTTCATCAGATGTGTACCGTGGAAACTGCAGCAGACTTTATATACACACAGAGAATATGAAACAATACCTCCTCCCACCCCACTGTCCTGCTGGTAATAGCTTATCTAAAGTGATCAGCAGGTGGGCCATTTCCAGCACAAATCCAGGTTTTCTCACCCTCCACCCCCCCACACAAATTCACTCTCCTGCTGGTGCTAGCCCATCCAAAGTGACAACTCTTTACATAATCAAGTTGGGCTATTTCCTGCATAGATCCAGGTTCTCTCACTTCCCCCCCACCCCCATACACACACAAACTCACTCTCCTGCGGTCTAAACTGACCACTCTCCAAGTTTAAATCCAAGTTAAACCAGAATATCTGGGGGGGGGGGGTAGGAAAAAACAAGAGGAAACAGGCTACCTTGCATAATGACTTAGCCACTCCCAGTCTCTATTTAAGCCTAAATTAATAGTATCCAATTTGCAAATGAATTCCAATTCAGCAGTTTCTCGCTGGAGTCTGGATTTGAAGTTTTTTTGTTTTAAGATAGCGACCTTCATGTCTGTGATTGCGTGACCAGAGAGATTGAAGTGTTCTCCGACTGGTTTATGAATGTTATAATTCTTGACATCTGATTTGTGTCCATTTATTCTTTTACGTAGAGACTGTCCAGTTTGACCAATGTACATGGCAGAGGGGCATTGCTGGCACATGATGGCATATATCACATTGGTGGATGTGCAGGTGAACGAGCCTCTGATAGTGTGGCTGATGTTATTAGGTCCTGTGATGGTGTCCCCTGAATAGATATGTGGGCACAATTGGCAACGGGCTTTGTTGCAAGGATAAGTTCCTGGGTTAGTGGTTCTGTTGTGTGGTATGTGGTTGTTGGTGAGTATTTGCTTCAGGTTGCGGGGCTGTCTGTAGGCAAGGACTGGTCTGTCTCCCAAGACTTGTGAGAGTGTTGGCTCATCCTTTAGGATAGGTTGTAGATCCTTAATAATGCGTTGGAGGGGTTTTAGTTGGGGGCTGAAGGTGACCGCTAGTGGCGTTCTGTTATTTTCTTTGTTAGGCCTGTCCTGTAGTAGGTAACTTCTGGGAACTCTTCTGGCTCTATCAATCTGTTTCTTTACTTCTGCAGGTGGGTATTGTAGTTGTAAGAAAGCTTGACAGAGATCTTGTAGGTGTTTGTCTCTGTCTGAGGGGTTGGAGCAAATGCGGTTGTATCGCAGAGCTTGGCTGTAGACGATGGATCGTGTGGTGTGGTCAGGGTGAAAGCTGGAGGCATGCAGGTAGGAATAGCGGTCAGTAGGTTTCCGGTATAGGGTGGTGTTTATGTGGCCATTGTTTATTAGCACTGTAGTGTCCAGGAAGTGGATCTCTTGTGTGGACTGGACCAGGCTGAGGTTGGTGGTGGGATGGAAATTGTTGAAATCATGGTGGAATTCCTCAAGGGCTTCTTTTCCATGGGTCCAGATGATGAAGATGTCATCAATATAGCGCAAGTAGAGTAGGGGCTTTAGGGGACGAGAGCTGAGGAAGCGTTGTTCTAAATCAGCCATAAAAATGTTGGCATACTGTGGGGCCATGCGGGTACCCATAGCAGTGCCGCTGATCTGAAGGTATACATTGTCCCCAAATGTGAAATAGTTATGGGTAAGGACAAAGTCACAAAGTTCAGCCACCAGGTTAGCCGTGACATTATCGGGGATAGTGTTCCTGACGGCCTGTAGTCCATCTTTGTGTGGAATGTTGGTGTAGAGGGCTTCTACATCCAAAGTAGCCAGGATGGTGTTATCAGGAAGATCACCGATGGATTGAAGTTTCCTCAGGAAGTCAGTGGTGTCTCGAAGGTAGCTGGGAGTGCTGGTAGCGTAGGGCCTGAGGAGGGAGTCTACATAGCCAGACAATCCTGCTGTCAGGGTGCCAATGCCTGAGATGATGGGGCGCCCAGGATTTCCAGGTTTATGGATCTTGGGTAGTAGATAGAATATCCCAGGTCGGGGTTCCAGGGGTGTGTCTGTGCGGATTTGATCTTGTGCTTTTTCAGGAAGTTTCTTGAGCAAATGCTGTAGTTGCTTTTGGTAACTCTCAGTGGGATCATAGGGTAATGGCTTGTAGAAACTCGTGTTGGAGAGCTGCCTAGCAGCCTCTTGTTCATATTCTGACCTATTCATGATGACAACAGCACCTCCTTTGTCAGCCTTTTTGATTATGATGTCAGAGTTGTTTCTGAGGCTGTGGATGGCATTGCGTTCCGCATGGCTGAGGTTATGGGGCAAGTGATGCTGCTTTTCCACAATTTCAGCCCGTGCACGTCGGCGGAAGCACTCTATGTAGAAGTCCAGTCTGCTGTTTCGACCTTCAGGAGGAGTCCATCTAGAATCCCTCTTTCTGTAGTGTTGGCAGGGAGACCTCTGTGGATTAGTATGTTGTTCAGAGGTATTTTGGAAATATTCCACTATGTAGCAATCTACAGCAAGTTCTTTTTAGTGAATAGTAATGGCAGTAAGTAGTCTTGAGTTATTGTATTTAAAAAACATACAATTATAAAATGACCTGTGGTTTCCTGTTGTGATGGGTGGATTTTTAAAAATCCTTTATTTGATTTTTATTGTCACTTCAGGTTTCAGGGGTGACTCACTTTTCCACAAGCTGACAATGTGGATCAGTTTAGTTCTAGAGGCTTTATATTTCCCCTTACCCACATTTTTTTTAACTTTTGTTGTTCTTGGTGTTACCCAGCCCTCTCCTGAAAAGAGTCTCTGTGCTCTTGTGCTCTTGTGCTCTGTGCAAAAACTGCACCGTGAGCCATGTCCAAAAGATGCCATGGTAATAAACAAGGAATAAGAACATTGGTAGCTAGACGAGATCCTGTGGTAACCTTCAGGGCTTTGTAGGGGGGCTCTGTGTTGCGTTTTTAGGTTTTGTCAGACCAACACAGAATAATGTGACAGCAGCTCCACAGGATGCTGAAGGGGACATGTAAATCTGCTCCCCCTTCATTCAGGTCTCTATGGAGCCTGCCCCTTCCCTTCTCCCATGGAAACTACTGTAACATTCACAAAACTATTTTGAACAAAAGGTGGGGGATAGGAATTTTAATAAATTGTTTTTGTAAAAAGGACCCAGGCCTGTGGGTATACAGTAGAAAATGGATATATTTGTGACATGGAGGGGAACGCGTTTGAGGAAGATATTTGGCTGACCAAAGCAAGGTGTGACACTCAGCTGCATTTGTATGTGTGTGTGTGTGTGTGTTTGGATATAATATGATAGCTTTGGAACACTGCATACAACCAATTCCAAAATTCCTGGGAATATTTAGCCATCAGTGGGCAGAACCCTGTTGAATCTGATACAAATCAAAACACTGAAAGAGCCTGATTCACAGGAAAATTAGGGCCCCCAGACTGCCCAGTGCTGCAGGCAGAGGAATCTTTCTGGTTCCCCCTACTGCTGCCTTCTCACATCAGAGGCAGGACCTTAACTTGGTGCCTGGAGAGATTGTAACCTCAACTCTAATAGTAAGAGAGCCTTAGGAGGGTTTGTAGTGTGGGAACTGGGGATCCAGGGAGGAGGGAAAGGGAGGACAGAATGCGTGGGAGGGGGCAAGAATGGGGGTGAGGGCAAAGTAGCAAGGACCTTAGGGATGGGGCAATGGTGGGGGAAGTAGGGACCCAGATGGGGGTGAGGGAGAGGAAGCAGGTCCCCAGAGAGGACGGGGGAGGGAGTGGGGGGGAAGGGGAGTGGATTTGCCAATGGGGAGGGGAAAGCAGGGGGTCTCAGGGACCCAGAAGGGATGGGGGGCAAAGCAGGGACCTGTAAGGGAATGGGTGGAGGAGGATAATTGTGGTGCTGAGGGCAGCAAGGGCTCAGAAAGGGGGAAATGGGTGGACAGGCACAGAACCAGGGAATTGGAGTAAGGGAAGTAGAGATGGGGGGGGGGGATTGAAAATGGGGCACCTGGGGACAGGAGATGGAGGGAGCACAGAGACCCTGGAATGGGGGGCCCCACATTGGGGTGGTGTCAGTGGTATAAAGGAGAGGGTTATGAAAGACCCAGCTCCAGGCATGAGGAAGTGGGTGGAAGATTGCCTGGAGTCCCTGAAATAGACAGGGGAGAGAGGGTAGCACATACAACTTGTGGGTGGAATGACACTGCTGCACACTCCTTTCTCTCCTCCCTCCACCTTCTCCTTCTGGGATTTTCTTGAAGGGAAATAATTTAATATAGAAAAATAAATCAGGGGATGTGTGCTTTATGCACTGCTGTGTCCAAACGTTGTCTGATGTTAGGTCTTTCTTCATACGTTTCTTTTAAGGACTAAGAATTGTACCTCGGGGTTTATTTATTCTTCGTATTTATATATTTTAGTTACTTGTGCTGATCATAACCTAGTAATAACTTTCAGACACATCAGAAAGTCAGCAGCAAATGTGTACTTCAGAATTCACTCTCCCAACCTGCTTAGGTTAGGTGCTCTGGCAACAGCCTTGTCTGTCATGCACAGCAGCATGAAAATGTGATGTTTACTGTACCAGGAGATAACGGGGGAAATCTCCACCGGTTTTTGTTTGAAGTATAAGTCCTTGAGAATGGTGGGGGAGGGCAGTCTTGTTCTGTCAACATGCAAGTGTTCTCAGAACTGCTGTTTATAACAGCCTGTGCAAATGGTAATAAAATACTTACCATTCCCACAAGCACATTCTTTGTCCTAAAGAATGAGTTTTTTACTTTAGGCTGCTGCTTTCGTTTTATTTTTCTTCCCACCAGCTTGGAGGCTTGGTTGTGGGTTGTTTTTTTTTCCCCATCCTTTCTGAATAACAAAAGGAGGTGCTAATACTAACTGTGAAGAGCAAGGATGTTATGTAGAATATAATATATCCTCCCCAAACTAGAAAAATGTAATTATATTTTGAGGTGTTTTAAAGGCAAAAATCTTAACTGAGGTCAAAAAAACTTGATGAAAATGCTTGAGTCACAGTACATAAGGATTATCTGTAAGGGCCATGAAAAGTTGTGTGCATTTTCTCAGCATTGTATTGTGGTGGTGTGAGGGTACTATATTTCTCTTCTTTAGTAAACATGATAGATAAATGCTCTTGGGAGATAAGGCAGTGTTACAAGCTAAGAAAATTATGTTTGTTGTGTTCCCTTGGCAGGTGTGGTAAGCTTGGATGATCTTGCATTTAAAGGTACTTTACCTCTAGTTTTTGTTGAGCAAAAATTTAGTGTTTTCCATGTTGGGTTCATTTCTAAGGTAAAACTGAAAATATGCTATACAGAGCATGTCAGCCATAACAGTGCTGCTTTGAGGCCTGGCTTATCTTGTTTATTGGCCAAGGAAACCACAGCAGTATTTTTCTAGTGAATCATGCTGGAAAATTGCTAACATACTTTCCTTGGCCAGTATAGACAGGCCTAAATGATAAAAATAAAAATTATGCCATTATCATTTAGGTGTTACACACACCTTTCTTCCATGGGTTACTATGATGTTGAAACTAAGAAATGGGAGCAAAAGAAGAGCCGCAGGTCAGCAGGTTAGTTCAACTCAGTGTACGAAAATGTAACTGCTGTTCCCCCAATACCCTTGTGAAGTGTGAAGGATGTTTGTTTCCTTATGCTGTAAAATTATTTAAGGATTTTTTTCCCCACTGAAATTGGATGTAGGGCAGGAGTTTTTATAGAGTTTTATGTTATCCACATGAAACAAGTAGGGGAGAACATACAACTAGATTATATCTAACATCAGATATACTATTCTATTCATACACATACAAAGAAAATAATTAACTTTCTACAGTCTACATTTGTTATGGATATATGTATAATGTATCGGTGAAAAAGAAAGACTGAGATATTTTTACAACTGTTTTAACTGTGTGCCCACTCCTGAAGTATGTACTCTGACAAACCGAAGCTGGAATAAAGGTTTATAAGCTCTTTGGGGTTTGGGCCATGTATTCCTCTGTGTCCGTGCCCTGCTCCTGATTGGGACCATAGACCACAATTGCAGTACAAAAAAGGAATAATAATAATTATGTCCAGGATGAATAACTGAAATATGATAAATATACAAACACCAGTAAAATCATTGTATCATCAATAGGTGCATCCTCTTTGTGCAGCTGGCCTATAGAGAACTAACAAATCCCTCTGCAAGCTGCTGTGCTATAAATGTCATAAAACTGCGCTCCCTCTGGTGTTCTTTTCGTAGAAAGTTGTGGGCCTGCTTGTATGGAACCAAAAGCTTAATGAGTGGCTTTCAGAAGCAAACCTGAGCAGATCTAAAAGCAATCTTGTGTATGGAGGTTTGTTAAAATGGTAAGAGCAAGGCTGAGGAAAAGAAGAAGGATTTTTTTTTTCAGTGATAATGAATGGAATGTTTGAGCCTTACCAGTAACGTCATCAGTTAGAATAATTTATTTCATTTATATCTGATGTGTCACTAACACCATGACTAGACTGGTTTAGTATAATGCAAGAGATCAAAGTCATCATCTTAGACACTCCAGGGGTTAAGAATGGCATAAGCAGTCTGTGTGGCAGAGCCTAGCTCATGTCATGTCATTGTGATTGCCTTCTTATGTTTGACCGGGAAATAGCACTTGCCTTGGAAACTATGGAGCATTGACGCTTCTTGTCATCTTTATTTATCCCTTTTTAACACATCCAGGTGTGAGGAGGAAAGCTGGCTGCATAGGAAGGTATAAATGTAGTATTAAGCCATTGAGACCAAGAAAAAGGAATGATAATCTTAGCCAAAGAAAGCAGGATTGGATGTTGGAAGACATAGGTTCTATTCCTGGCTTTGTCACACACTTATTTTGTGTTTGTCACATTGGGCAAATCATGTAAATTTCATATCTGTTTCCTCATCTGAAAAATGGAGATAATATTTATCTACTGTCACAGGTTGCTATGAATGAAGCCTAATATAAGATCCTGGATGGAAGACACTATTAAGTGAATATTATTATTTTTAGAACTTATTTCCCAAATCGCAGCGTTATAGTAGGTAATATGTATGTGACTGAAAATATGTCTGATTCTGCCAGACAGCATGATACTACTTTGTACACTGAGAAATAAGGCAGTATTGTACAACACAGACATACATTTGATCTGTCCTCAAATTGATACAGTATACATTTTAGAAAGCCAGAATGAGCAAAAGGGGAGGACGAGCTTAATTCTGGGGGGAGGGCAGTGGCAGAAATATTCAGCTCCCGATCATTGCATAAAGATGCAAAAAATTACCCTGCTCCCCCTCCTTTCAATTGTTTTTTGGCAAACAAATGCAGAAAAACAGATGTCTGAAGTATAATGAATTTGAATATCCCTCCATAACAAATTGTTATTTGTAAGCTGGGAAAGGCTTTATGAATTTTGCTTTATGATTCACTCTGTTGTTACCATAAAAATTGGGAGTTCCATAGAAATGTGTTGAAGAAAAGAATCATTAATATTCCTTACAGCCTGCTCTTGTTACTTCTGATATGTTCTGTCTGAATGCAGACTTTTTCCCTTATGTAAAATCTTCAGCTGCTGCCTTTACTGGATTTAGAGGTTATTAAAGAAAATGTAATAGCAGCTCAGGGAACAGTCAAGAACTGTCTGTCCTATACTGTCTGACCCTGACCAGCTTTTCTCCATGTGGCTTTAAATCTTCATGTAATGTAATTCATAACCAGTTTTGAAACATTTTAATGCAGCTAATCTCCCAAAGCACAGGTTTTGTATGAGCTGTATACCAAATAGGTGGGTAGTCCACTTTTAGGACCATTAGCAATCAACAGTGACTGCAGATTTAAAATGGATTTTTGAATGTTACAGGAGGTGTTTCTTTAGAGCAACTTTTTTCCTGCAAACTTAAAGCAACTACAAAAGGATGGGCTAATGCTTTGGGTTGCTCATTTTTATTCTGTCTACAACACACACTGCAGCATTTCAATACAGAATTCATCTTTTTGTACTAGAAATAGCATTTTAAACAGATACTCCAGCAATACTTTGGAACACAGAGAATGTCTGGGATGAGCGTAGAGAGTATTGTCTAGTAGTTAGAGCATAAGTGGGAGTGATGACTCAGCAGTTCAGTTCTTGACCGACACTGACTCATTGAGTGACCTCAGGGGTAAGTCACTTGACCTCTCTGTGCTCCAATTACTCTATCTTAAAATGGGGACACGGTAATAATGGTTTGTGCCCCACCTCACAGGGATGTCGAATTAATTGATGTTTGTAAAGTGCTTTGAGATTCTTCAGTGAAAGACAATGTGCATCATTCTGAACATAGTCAGCAAATTATTGAATTAAAGCTGTGATTGTTACTCTGGTGGTTATACTTTTTCTATTGTGATGTCTTTTTGTTCTCTTTGCTCCAGTGAGTGTTTTCTTTTAAAAATACTATAGCTAAGAAAAACGAAGGTCAGAGAAAGTGGGTTTAATGCACAATCCATTGGATGTATTGCAGTGCATCAAACAAGATTATTCTAATTTCATACAAGAGATGTATAAAAAATGAAACCTCTATTCTAATATTATTACAATATTGGAAACCCATTTACACTGGGTTTTACAAAGCAGCCAGTGGAACCCTTACATTTTCTGACCATTTCCCAAATTAGCATAAAAATCCCAAGAAAAAAACAAACAAAGCCTTTATTCTGATTAATCCAACTGATGCAGTGTTTTAAGTCAAAGTTAAAGGAATGCATTATTCAGAGGATATTTTTGTGAAGAGTAAGGAGGATGTCACTCCGGGCACCTTTTGACTTCTTATTCCATCTCCAATTATTGACAGTTAATTAGGTGACCAAAGTTGTAAACAGTGTTAAAAAAACAAAGCAACTTGAGTTGTTTTTCCCCCTCCTCCTCTCTCTGCATCCCTGTATTTTTAACTAATTTAGAGGTTTTTCCCACCAAAATTTGTGTCACTGTTCCCTCTGTTAGCTGATCAGACTGGGGTGCTACTAAATTGAGAAGCATCAGGTGATATTGTAAAGATACTCTGAATCTTGAACAAAAGAGAGAAGCACTAGCACTGAAAGTTAATATTTATTATTGTTTAAATAAATTTATTTAATTATGTAGTGTGTGTTTGGTGCCACAAAATGAAGACAGTGCTTGCTCTGTGGGCCTTTAAAATATAAAAGGCAGACACAACAGAGACGACAGGGATGTACTGGAAATCCCGAGTAGACAATAACTAGGGTTTGGAAATTTTTTAAAATTATAATTATTAGCTACTCACTCATTTCATTGGGAAGGATTTGAATGAATATCCAAACTACTGGGGATAACATCCACTATATAAGGGACACCATAGCGGGGGCGGGAGGAAACGCACAGAAACAGGATTGCTTGAAGGTGATTATTGGGACATCCAAGTTGGTATTCTTGGCAGAGTGAAGGAGATGAGACGACTAAACTCCCAATATGTAGTCCAAGTCAAAGTTGTGTAGGCCTTTAAGATAAGTACAAGAAATTTAAATATGATGTAGTGGGAAAGGGAAGTTTACAGAGGAATTCAAAGAGGTTGGGGAGTTACATTGTCAGTGTCAGATTCAAAAAGTCATTTTAATGGTTTACCTTTGGATGCACCAGGAAGGAAAAGCAATATGAGAATCAGGGAGGCTGAAGAGAAGAGTGGGTTGAAGTAATCAAGGCAGGAGATATCCAAGGCCTGGGCTGGCTTTAGCTGTGGGATCTTAGAACACGGGTAATCAATTATTTTTTGTCAAGGTCCAAATTTCTTGGTCAAGGTATAGTCAAGGTCCAAACTCCAAAGAAGAAAATACAGAAATAACAACAATGATAATAAAGAAATAAAAAGATTTTGCGGTCCATTCAAAAGTGTCCGGTGGTCCGCATTTGTCCCCTGGTCCACCTTTTGACTATCCCTGTCTTAAAAAATGGGGCTGAACATTCAAAATGCTGTTGAGGAAGAAATCACAAAATGTGAGTATGTGCTGGACATACAGGAAACTTGAGAAGGGGCAGTCAAAGATGATTCTCATGTTGCAAGCCTGTGAGACAAAGAAGATGGTAATTTTGTCGATAGCTATTAAGAATGGGGAAAGCAGACAAGGGAAGGAGAAAAAAATAAAAAAATAAATTCCTAATGGTGAAAAAATAAGAAACTCAGATTTAACTGTGGTAAACTTAAATTGTTGGCAAAATATCCAAGCAATGTCAGAAAGACAAACTAGATTGCAGGTCTCCATGCAGGAAGATGGGGAAAGAGTGCAGAATTAGATGTATGAGTAATCACTGTAAGAGATGGTAGTTAGAATCATGTAAGCAGATAAGATGTGAAAGGAAGAGAGACATCCAAGGGACCTATGAGACTTCTGCAAAAGAGGAATGGGGGAAAAAAGAATGAAGAAATATTGGAAAGATATGAAAAGAACCAGGAGAGGATAGTGTCATGAAATAGATGTTCTGTGTTGTCATAGGCCCTGATCTAGTTACCTACTTAAGTACTCAATTTGATGGGACTACTTTTGCTTAACGTTAAGCACATATTTTAATGCTTTGCTGGACTAGGACCTGAAGTGGCAGAGAGGTCAAGAAAGATATGAATGGATTATGGACTCCAAGATTTGTCTAGCAATGGGGTCAAGTGAATAGGTGGAGGTGTTTGGATATAGAGAAGTGATCTCCGAATTTGTGTCAGGAGTTGAGAGAGAATATAGGGAATTTGAGGAAATCAGATGCTGGGAAGCGAAGAAAGTGTTCATGGTGGAGAAAAGGGACTTAGAGAGGTACTGAAAGGTAGTGATTAAGCTATAGGGTTTTTAATCTAGGGCTCAGTGAGAGAGAAGAAGAGTTGTTTAGCCAAGAAGATGGCAGTACTGAAGGAGAAGTGGACAGATCTGGAGTGGAGGAAGATCATGTGGTCCTTGGATTTTCTCCAGTGGAGATCAGTGGCACAGGTCTAGGAATGGAGGAAGAGGATGTTGGGTATGAGCCAATGCTAGGGGTCATTAGGAAGCATGATGTGATGGGAGAAAGGGACAAAAGAGGCACAGATGGAAGAATGAGTGGAGCTCAGAGAATCCTCTATATATAGCCGGTAAAGGAGACGAGAAGAGTGATGAGAGCACAGAGATGTCAATGGGTTGGAGCTCATAAATGTGCCACAGAAATGTTAGAGATGTTAAAGGGAATGAAGTGGAGTTCAGAATGAGGTAACACATTATTCAGGAAACTGAGCAGTGCCTCTTGAGAAGAAGATCCTGGAAGTGGCATTTAGGGTTGGTGCATGGGAGAGTTGTCCAAGATTGAAGGCTCAGTGACGAGGTAAGGGGTGAGGAGGCAGGAAGCTGGTGGGTTGGACAGGAAGTCATCAGGACGCTGTTCTTTGCTAAGTCCTTGTCTTTATTCACCCTTTCTCACAGGCCAATAACAAGCCAGAAATTGAAGCAGCCCTGTTCTTGGATTGGATGAGGCTGGAACCACAGTCCATGGTATGGCTGCCAGTGTTGCACAGGGTGGCTGCTGCTGAAACTGCCAAACACCAAGCTAAGTGTAACATCTGTAAGGAGTGTCCCATTATTGGATTCAGGTACAAAATAATACCCCTTCTGCTACAATACTTACAGCTGCTTAGCATGCTAAGATGTATAACTCTTACCCAGAAGAAAATGTTTCTGTTTTTATTCCTTTGATTTAGCAAATATAAAAAATAAACAAAAAAGCAAGTACTGCTATCCTACAGGGAGAACTATATCCATGAATTGAGCACAACAGTATTGAGTGGGGGGAGACAATTCAAATCAAATGCTTCTTTTCCTGTCAGTCCTGCTCCTCCCCTACCAAAGGACTGGTGGATTGTCCTAGTAACTATAGAATTTACTTTATATTCCATCTATTCTGTAAACATGATTATGTTTTCTGGATTGGATCCTAATGAATTGCTTTCCATGATGATATAAAAGCATGCAAATGAACAGAAAAAAAATTACAGAAGTACAAAAATCCAGGGCTATTTATATATTTTTCGGAGAAAGAGAGTTTAATTGGTGGTAGAAATACTGTTATATTATGATCGTTGCCTTGCCTTCGACAGAATCTACTCAGCCTATCTTCTGTAAACATCTCTTATTTAACAATAATCAGAAGTTCTTGATTCTGAAATGTTGCCAATGGATTTAAATATCTGGATGAACCCCGTGGTTACTATAGCAATGAATAAAACCACTGTGTTGTAAAATGGCTATGTATTGGTATGCCTGTTCAGAATCCACTTAACTGCTAAGTAAATGCTCGCTTTCAATTATGCTTAGACTCGTTTTATCACTTTGTTTCCTAATAGCTGCTTTGTATGGTTTGTGTGTTTTTTATTCATTATGGTCTTTTTTACCATTGATATTTATACTTCTGGGTATCGTGCTGTTTACAAAGAGCTTTTTATAATGCTATTTCTAAAGCCCAGATATTCAACAGAGGGCAGGCAGCATTCATATAAAGATGTCGTCATTTCACTCTACATTTGAGGGTTTGAATGATGACTTTAGGTGGAGATGCAGTGGGAAGGTGTCTCACTTTCTTCTCACTTTTCCCCCTGGTAGCTGGAGGAAGTGCTTTTTTAAATCCCTGGTTTTTTATCATTGTATCAGTTCCCTTGCTATCTGAATTAATCTCCTCGTGCCTTTACTCCCAATGCATATTTCAACTTGGAGATGGTAAACTTTATTGACTGAGGGGATGAGCTTGCGAGTAGTTTACTACATCTAGAAAGTTTTCTATACTTTCCTATTCCCAAATGCAATATAATAAAATGCCTATTTACTTAACTTTGTCTCCATAATTATTCAAACAAAGTCAAAGGGTGCTATTGTTGTGAGCAAGGGCTGTCAGGGGACTGGATAGCCTTCTGGTTAAGGCACTGGACTGGGAGTGAGCAGATCTTGGCTACATGTGTGCATCAAATCTAATCTATAGTATATCTCTCTAGTATATCTCAAGTATTTCCAGGGCATCTATTACTGTGGTATGTAAATTATGCTTAGATAGTGTGTGTGCGCCTCAGTTTTCACTTCTTCAAAATACACATTGTGTTGGAAGGCATTGAGAGAGTTAATAACTGTGAGACTGACAACATCTAGAAACAGTGCTGTTAACTCTCTCACTTGAAATTATTGCTAATGAACCTCTTAAAACAACACAGACTTTGTGTTCCTGGCTCCTTCCCACACTGCAATATAACAGAAATAATAGGTGTTGAGGCTAAACGGATGTTTGTAAATGTGCATTGAGATCCTTTAATTTGAAGGCTCTTCATACGTGCAAGCTATAATAATAAAGAAACTAGACAGAACTCAAACATATTGCTATTTAATGTGCAGAATGCAACAGAGCTTCCTGGGGTTATTTGAGGGGCATTTTTAGTTGAATTTATTTGGTTAGGAGGTTTGATGACAGGAAGGGTAGGAGGGATAAAAATAACTGACATTAATTTCAGCTTATCAGAAATGTGCGGGTACATTTTGTATATTTTTTTAAAGACATTGGTTCGGTTTTCCTTTGGCATATGTGCTTTCCCAGCATTATCCTGTAATTACTATAATTTTTGTGATTCTGCTTTTTGCAAATGTATACGTAATTTTATAATCACCTTGCTTCAAATTGTTTGCCATATAGGGCCAATAGCAAACATTTTACTATGCTTACTGTACAGTGCATTGTGTACAGCCAAGGCTATCTTGGGGGGAAAGGAGCTATTAGCAAAGGAAACTACTTTACAAATTGAAACAAAATTCAATTATGATACGCTATGAAGCTCTAAAGGCAATTTTTTCCTCCCTCCATCAGGTACAGAAGCTTAAAGCACTTTAACTATGACATCTGCCAAAGCTGTTTCTTTTCTGGCCGAGTGGCAAAAGGCCATAAAATGCACTATCCAATGGTGGAATACTGCACACCGGTAGGTATCTGCCTCAGTGATGCTTAATGTTGATTATTATGTAGAAGTAATAAGCTTCAGTTGCTATGTGCAAGCTAACAGAGCATTTGTGCAGGACTTCTTTCGGTAATTAAGTCACCTTTTATACACCCCTGTCTTTACAGCCTAGCATTTTGAAATGCACAGTGAGGAATAGCAGTAATGGTTTGAAGTAACTGGGAGTTAAGGTTTACTGCCTTTCATTGTTTATACAACGCTATATCAAAATCATTCATTATATGCTAATTGATTCTGTGCTCAGTGTTAAATAATTGATTTTATATATTCTACGGTAAGACTAGGATTCTTGAAAAATCTATTTGTATCCGGGGGGGGAATCAACTCACAGTATATCAATGAGGGCTCTCCCAAGGCAGCACCCCCATTCTTTTTTCCAGTGTACTATAAGCATGTAATAAGCTCTGTACTGAAAGAGCAGTCACTAATAGAATTAGTTTAATGTGATAGCTGTTTTGACAGATGGTGTCAAATGTTGGTTTGGTCATGACTGTCTCTTCAGATGCAAAATTATTCTCAGCATACTAGTGGTGGTGTTTTGTTGTAAGATGAAATAGTGATATGTAAAGATCTAGGAGGTACTTAAGAATAGCAAACTGGATTTTCACATCTGGAGACCAAGAGCCAGATTTTTCCAGTGCAATGCCTGTGCTTTGTGCTTCACCATTCATGTTATCTGGCCCTAAACCCTCTTTAACTGGTCCAGGGAGGATTATTCATGTAAAGATGATTCTCCCATGGCATAGAGCAGACAAGGCAGCTCTTTACCTTCCCCTGTAAGAGGAAAATGTGGAAGAGGTAAGATCATCCTGTACCACACCACTTCTCAACTGTATTTTTGGCTCCATGGGTCCATTGTAGTTGTGTGTAAATCAGAGCGCTCTTATGTGGTGCAGAAGGACTACCACTATACTGAGTTTTAAGCCATGTTTGCAGACCCAGCAACCTGCATTTTGTGCAGTTTTGATGCATCTCACAATCTGGCTTCCAGTTTATAATGTGGTTTAGCACTGATCACAAGATCCTGTATTTTTGCCTACTAGTCAAATGTAATTGTTTAAAATAAAACCATCAAAATAATACATAGCCAACTAGGAAACTAAAAATGTTTGTATCTAATTTGTATGCAGATTAAGGGACATGTGGAAGGTACAGTAAGGGTTGTAAGCTTGTCTCAATGAATGGGGAGTTAAAAAACAAAACAACAACAAAAAACAAGAGGAAAATATATACCCTAAGATGTTATGATGTGGCAAGAATAAAGTTTCTGTCCATTTTTATGATATATTTTCATTGCAGCATTATTTGTTTTGGACTTCAACCATTATTTTATTTATGACATGCATAATACCTTCTAAAACATTCAGTTCACTGTGTATTGGAGGATATGGCACTGCCTGGAGTGAATCTCTGCAAGTACAATACATTTGCTTCTGACAGCTTTTCACCAAAACTCTCCATATGCTTTATCCTTTCCTGCCCTTTCTTCATTGACTGAGATTACTGGAAATGATGATGTGTTGAACTGTTGCTCATTTCAGAGGGAAAGTCTAGAACAGCTCAGACAAATCTGAAATGATTATTCTACTGTAAGCATTGCTAGAAAAACTGTAATCTTCAGATTCATAGAGCACATTTGTGCATTCCTCACAACTGTAGTTATAGGTTATTGTTTCTTCTTGCCACCTTTATTGTCCTAGCAAATGAAGCAAAGACTTCATGAAAAATGTATACTGTACACAGAGTAACACCTCTGCTACCACCATTTTTTACCTGAATGATGCGTTTTGGCAACAGAGCTCTAACTAATGGGAATTTCTGTCCCTCAAGTGATTTGAAGGTAAATGAAACAATAAGAATAAGAGTCTCCCACTCACAGTATCACTCCTTTGAGTCTATTATAGGACCCGGTACACTTTTCCATAGAAATATAAGAAATTCAAATTAATAACAGGCAAAATAATGAAAAACAGAAAACCCAGAGTGCATGCAGATTGCTGAGCTCAGTCTTAAGAACCCATTTCACAGATAGTAAAAATCTTCTTTATTTCTGAGCTCCAGCAATCCATACTAATTAGTTGTGCATAGCTGAACCAGCAGTGAGCTGACTTAGGAGAGGATTAAACTGGAAAAAATGTGAGCAGGTAGTGCCAAAAGTCTCTGAGCTATTTTTTTTTAACTGAAAAATAACCCTCTAAGTACTGTATCACTGAGTCCTCAGTGTCTAGAATGTAATGATTTGAAAATGAACAAAAAGAGTTACAGTGGCCCCCTCTACAAGATTTTAAGCACCAAAGTATTTGCTGTCTCAGCCCAAGAGAAAGCCGTCACCCTTATAGACAATTTAACTGTCAGTCGGCCAAGACTGCCTTCTTTGTTGTAAGCTTCCAAAATACCTGAATGTGTCCAACTAACAGTGGAGTGTGTGGTGGATTTTCCACATATCAAACAAGAATCTGTGATTTTTAGTCCTATTCAAGAAGAACTTGAGAATTCCTACCAGGTCCAAACAATGCAACAGCTTCTCCTTTCCTCAAGAGGGTTGAGTCAGAATAAAGGCAAGGCAATTCCTTGATTTTTTTTTTTTTTTTTTTTAGTGTAGAACTAAACTAAGAATATCTGTTGCCTGAGGATTTCTGTACCAGCTACAGAAATTGGCAAAGTGATGGTTTGGCTTCCACTCACCAACAAAGATACTTTTGTTGAAAAAAAACTGGAGGTTGAGATACTACTCAACTACTTTCCTAGTCTGCCAGGCAGGAATCACATCGAGTTTTTCCACAGGATGGACTGACCTCAAAAGAAAGGGAGAATTCTTTTCCACCCCATGCAGAAGAGCAGCTTCAGTAGAGAAGTGCTTTTGTTAGTCTTAATGAGGGCATTTTCAACCCAGTTTCAAAGGATAGGGACAGGCAAAAACCAGCAGCATTGTGACAGTTTAAAGGCTAGAACCTAGCAACTCATTCCTCTCTCAATAGGAGGCATATTTCTTATTATACAACTAAAAGCAAACTAACTTTACCTCATTTCTTTCTGCCAAATTAGACATACCGGGAAGGACCATCCTTATGTGAGTCAGGAAAGAAATTAATTTATTGTAGGATTGCAGTATTGCAGAACCTAGTTCCTCCGTGAGGTGTAAGAACTTGGGTACAGATTTTAAAAAGTAACTCAAGTCCTCCATTAAAATTCATCAGAGAAGGGTCATCTGATACTTTATCAGACTTACGAGAAGAGAAGGTCCCTAGTTCCTCCCTTTTAAGTCTCTCTGGTAGACTTGTTTTGATTTCTTTTGGGCTTGGCTTAATTTGCTGTTTCTTCTTTTGTACTTTTAGGTGGCTTAGATGGGAGAGAGGGACCTAAGTTCAGGCAAAGGGTTAGAGCAGTTTGAGTAGGCTATGCTTGGGCCCAAAGTTGTTCTAAATGCCTACTAACTCTGAGTTGAACAAGCAAAAGGAGAAACAGCCCATCCCAGAGTTTTTCACAACTCTACCCTCCTTTTTATGTAAAGAAAAATAAAACAGTGAGGGCAGAGAAGGCTGAATAAGGAAAACTCTTTTGGGAAGATTGTGACAACTTTCATAGACTCTGCAGTCACTGAAATAGTAAACAAAAGGTGCTCATTGAGAGTGTGAAGACTCAGAATGCTGGCGTATCAGGAAGTCATTGCCAGGTCTCACACTTGCTGCATATCCTGTTTTTCAACTATTTTAATATTTGAGCCATGCCCAGTCAAAGCCTTTGCCTGCTCGGTATCAAGGCAAAACAGAAACTGTGGGATTTCATCTTCTGATTGATTGTCTGCCTCAGATCCCTTGAGAAGAGGGACAAGCCTATTATCACAGAACACGGGAGTTCAAAGACTAGAACTTGGTTGGTTTTATATATTTGGCAAATAGTAACATACCTCACATTGTTTGGGAAATACTTTATATCTACAATGATAAGTGTATGCAGTTTTTGATGTTCCAAAGGTCAAATCATTAGGTGCCTCTGTGCTGTGTTCTCATGTACTATGTCAAATGATCTAGCAGAAGAAAAGATGATCAGCGACAATAATAATTAGAGGGTGATTTCATTGTGATGTTGCTTTCAGACAACTTCAGGAGAAGATGTCCGCGACTTTGCCAAGGTACTGAAAAACAAATTCCGAACAAAACGGTATTTTGCAAAGCACCCAAGAATGGGCTATCTGCCTGTGCAAACTGTCTTGGAGGGAGACAACATGGAAACGTGAGTAGCTAGCGCTAAAGCAAATAAGTAGTATATCATTTGATATGCTCCTCGAGCTCCCAGCTGGCACCAACTCCCTTCACTTCCTTAATGAGTAAAGCCTCTTTTTATTTCTTTCATTTTTGTTTACTATGGCTGAAAGGAAAACACAAGCTGACATTTCAATTGCCATTTCCTTCAACTTTTTTCACCTATCCTTACAAGACTTTTAAACTTCAATTAGCAAAAGAAAAATACCTCCTACTGCTTTGATTTTCTTGTAAGGCCTTAAAATGGATAAGGTAATTTGGAAACTAGCAATCTTAGCATTACATTTTGACTTTCTTCCAAAAGGTGCTATCTCTTTAGTGAGGTCTTTTGTTTATTTTTTAATTTGATTGCCACAGCCTAGCTTTCTCTTTTCTCTACCCATGGATGTGGTCACACAAAATGACTTAAACTCATTGTATTTAAAAACAAGCAACCAAAAAAAACCAGCGATGCTGCTCATGGATCAATGAGTGGCCTTACCTTCTTTTAACTTTACCACAAGTTTATAATAATTAGCTGTTTAATGGCAGTTGCACAACAGCTTGTTATCTCTCTTTTTCTTTTAATTAATATTTTGATTTTATTTCCCAGCTTTTGGTTAGATGCTTTTCATGGTCATTCACGTTGGTCTGTTGGATTTTCTGTTTTTCAGTTGTTGTGTTTTTTTTAATCTTTCTGTAATTATTTTGCTGCTGAGTTTTTCTGCCTCCCTCTCTTCACCTCCTCATTTTTTGTCTTGCAGTCCTGTTACTCTGATCAACTTCTGGCCAGTAGATTCTGCGTGAGTACTTTTGCTGAAGTGTGCTGCTGCAGCTGCGTTCCCTCACTTCTTTGTTTTGTTTTTGTTTAGTTTTTACATATGTTCATTTCCTTCTTTGTTTTTTTTTTCTTGATAGCCTTTCTGAGAGAATAATTTTTATTCCAGATCGGTAGAATGGGATAACACCAGGGTTTCCCAGGCATCGTGAAATGTATACCGTATACTCTCTCCGGAGGGTGTATTCTCATCTGATTAATAGGGATTTTGGTGCACAGTCCTACTAATGCTTCTGAGAGTGTGTCATTTCTGAATAAGAGCAGACTCCTTGATTGTAAACTAAATGTATTTCAGATGATATACACTGAAAGTTACAGTTTTTCAAAAATTTCAGAGATGACAGTGGTCTTGCAGTTAAGACCATCATTTAAAGTTTTACTTACACTCTCATGCACACATACACAACCCCTCCCCACGCCATCCCCATGATAATCAACAATTCATTGGATATTTTATTACAGTCTCTTTTGTTTTAGAAGGTATTCTGAGGAGACCTTGAGATAGGGCGTTGGGTCTTAGAGTTCTAAAAATACTGTGGAAAGTTTTATATGCTTTTCAGAAACAAAACCAATAAGATTTCTCAGCTGTAAACTGATTTTTCATACATGCACCATCTCTGCACATGTTTCATCTTATCGTAGTAGTAGGAGCATCAGCATGAACGACAGATTTATAATTGTCACTCTGGCGTTTGCTACCACATGACAGTGCTAATTTTAGACTAGTGTAAATTAAGGTTACTTTTAATTCTTAATTCACTCACAGGTGAATATCAGTGAAGAGAGAACCATAAAATATTAGGGAAGATAAAAATGTTTTTACTATTGTTAGCATATATGCTTTAAAATGTGTGACCTACATGTCACTTACTATGAACTATTATTAGAATAAGCAACAGCAAAATATATACATTGGAATATTGATTTATAATTTTCACACACAGCATAGATTGTCGTGAAGACAGATGGAGCACTCTTTCTCTAGAAGGCTGATTTTAAGATGCTAAGAAATCTGCATGTTATTCCAAAGTGCATGTGGTTAACACTCAGCTTAGTAAGAATATCAACAAAGCTTGGAACTAAAGTGTAGTAGAGGGCTTTGGAGTTATGTGCATTGTGTTTGTAAAATGGTTTCTCCTATAAATGCACCCATTGGTAATTTAAGCACACTGTCTATCGAAATACATAGACCCAGATTACTGACTCTTTAAAACACAGTTAGATCTTTGACAAGAAAAAGTTAAAAATCAAAAACTCATAAAATAAAAGCTTGGGTGATACAGAATGTTGTTGCTGTGTCTAACATAGTCACAAATAAGCTTGTATAACATTTGTTTTTAAGGCATGGTGCCCACAGATTACTTATACTAATAACTTTGTGACATGCTACACTAAGAGCTTTATACCAACGGTAGGAAATTTGATTATTGGATCAAAGAGTTTAACTTACACATGATACATCAGAAACCACTATAGAGATCATGGCTAAATAGGTTTAAGGAGCGAAATTCTTCCAAATTTCCCTATTTCACCCATTTTAGGAATGGAATCCTTCATCATAATAGTACAGATCATAACTCTGAAAGCATTTAACTAACTATCTGACCACATTCTGCTTATCGGACAACTCTCTCCCAGGCCTAGAGCCCTGGTTCTGGGTATTCAGTATCAGTTTTCTATCAGTCTCCAAAGTGCTCTGGCCTAAATGTGAATCATCTAGGAATACCATTACAGCACTGAGAATATGCTGATTAGGTGGACATCATGATATTTGGGGCTGGCATTGTTTATAAAAATATGTTAAAGTGTGAGGCTTCTTAGCACTGGTTCAGACTGCTTATGGGTGGGGTGGATATTTTGCAGATACTCTGTAGTTGCCAAGCATTACAGAGGCAACTCATACATTCTATAATGTAATTATGATTTCTGTTGTAATCACTTGATAGTACTGAACTGGGAATCTGTCACTAAGAAACACTTTCTTGATTCTTTACTTTCAAGAACCCTTGACCTGAGGAGCTGAATAGTTAATTTCAAAACACGTTGCTGGGTATCGTTACCTAATTTTCTACAGAGGGTAAAGGCATTATAACATGATGTCTTAGCTACTCAGCTCTCACTTGGCTTTAGTAGGAGACTCAGGGTTATAACTGCGGACACCGCTTTGAAAAATTTATCAATGTTGTTTTATTTAAAAATGTTTGCCTCTGTTAAACATTTGCCATGTCCCTTAGCCTTACTACTGATTCATTAATTTGCTATTCAAACTGACTACGTCTTGATTACTTCTGCTAAGGAACCAAAGGAAATAAACTTCTATGAAGCTGCTAAATCTAACTTACTCATGGACTCATTTAGGTGTCTTCTGCCTGTAGTTGGCACGTCCACATAGCCAGTTTTATCAAGTTGTCCAATACTGTGCTGTCTTTAAACAAAATTGCAATGTTCTCTTAAAATAATAATAATAATAATAGGAAGGAAGGAATCGAGGCTGGGCTGGGTTGTTTTGGTGATATGCACAAAAAGCCAAAGCCCTATTTCAGGAGTTTCCAGAGAAATCTTTAAAACGTTTTGGAGAGTGGGATAGAGCTGGTAGCAGAACTAGTTCATGAAGGAAAAAGTGGTCAGAAACAGAGGCTTTGTGATGCATTAAATCTTTTTGAGGGGGGAGATTGCTTAAAATGAGAAATAATAGCATTTTGGACTATGCCAGTTATTTTTTATTTATTTTGTGAAATTATTTTGACCTATTTCCTCTCTTGTAATAGTAAAATATATATTTCAGATTTATGCTCAAGTTTCAATGTCATTATCACTATGTATGTTAGTTCAAGGTACACAGGAAGCACTCCCTGCTCTCCTTTAAAGATGCAATTTAATTTCTGATCAGAAGATGCAGTCAGGCTCTGAATGTCAAGAATATAGAAATTGGGAGATATCCGCTAAATAGCAAAATCTTAATATTATTATTAATAGTAAATGCCTACTAGCACAGATTTTGAAAGTGTCCTGATCTACATTATTCTGGGTTACCTCCAGTTTTAGAGGAGTTCCATGCAAATCAGGATATCTGGTTACAATTAATTGCCTATCTTCCAAGAATATCTTTGGGAGTTAGTATTGAATACTTCAATGTAGTACATTGAATATTTATCCACTGATCTGTGCATGGTGATATCTAAAAGCATGGTTCATAAATGTGGGCTTGACAATGCCAAACCTTGTCTCAGAAAAATGCGATTCATGATAATTGACCTATAAGTATCTCACAGAAAAAGCTTTTCTAGTCTATGAGAAAAAGCATCAACGATAATGACTTCTAAATGTACAGTATATAGCTCTGTGAATTCAGAAGAAGCCTATTTTTCTAAAGCACTTCGCAAACTGCTTTAAAAACCGGAATATGACCAGAAATGTATAATCATCCTATGCTTTGTAGGATCATCACGCCCCTAATACAACAGCACTACGTACCATTATAACTTGTAGCATAGGAATTGTTTCATCTGCCACTGAAATGCAACCATTCTGGAGTTGAACACAGTCTCTCTTGGACTGTACCAGTAACACTGCATAACAGTTAGAAACTAATAAGTGAAAGCATTTCATCTACCAAAACTTTTTTTTTTTTTTTAAGGATTTTAGGTAGCCAAATTCCAACTTGTGTATTTTTTTTTCTAAGATTCTAAGGCCTTGTTTACTCTAGAAAGTTATACCAGTTTACCTGTAACAGTATAATTACTGGTCCAACCCTGTGGTGTAGATGCTGTTATACCAGTATAAAGATGCTTTATATTAGAATAGCTGTTTCCATTTGGGAGGGAGAATAAGTTCTGCTGGTATATGGCACCTTTATGCTGATATTACCCTATCACTAAAACACTGCACCCCTGTAATTGACTTAGTGCTACAGGCACAACTTTCAATTGTAGAAAGCCCTAAGGCAAACTTATTCTTTTGAAAAGTCACAGGGATTCTTCAGTTCAGAAATGTGAACAGGAGTTCAGTTTGTAATGATCAAAAGTTGGGGAGGTCCAACATTACAGTTCCCCTAATACCACACTGTGGTGGTAGTGAGACTGTGGGAAGAGGACCATCACCAAAACACTGGCCCTAATTCTTGCAGTCTCCTATACAAGTATTTTGACTAGGCTCAACACTTAACATTGTATATCTCATGAGGTAACTTCCTGATTGGGCATGGATGCAGGGGTTTGAAGCTCTTTTTTTTTTCTTTTTTTTTTAATGAGACTTGCTACTATTTGACTAGAAACACATCTCAAACAGGAAAGGAGAGAAATAAAACACTTTCTACAAGGTTTGGACTGTGCGTCTGGAGAGTAGGAGAAATAGCGTGGTGAATGAAGGAGGCTGGCAAATTGGGAAGGAAGTTCACCTATACATCCTTCTGAAAGAAACCTCTCGTGGAATAGATTAATCTTCTTGCTTATATATCATAAAAAATCAAGTTCAAATGAACTGAGTCTCTTTCGTATGCTGCTACAAAACATTCTACTCTGAATGATGGATCAAGGAAGCACACAAATCATGGGTTGCAAGTATAGCTTTCTGTTTATTAAACACTGTATAAACCATGGAAGCCGTGAGCCATGGCAACATGAGGGCATAGACATACCAAAGTGTATTTTTATCTTTTTAAGGGGTATTTGTGATTAATCAGTGTTTTCTGCCTTATAGGCCTGCCTCGTCCCCTCAGCTTTCACATGATGATACTCATTCACGCATTGAGCATTATGCTAGCAGGTATGAGATCACCTGGACACTAGGCAAATCTTTCTTGAAACAACCATTAAAAAAAATACACTACAAAAGAGAAACAATCATTATAAGGGTATTTAATAATTGAACGTACCTAGAGTGGATACTATACATCACCTTCTAACCACTGCTAACCACCTACCAATTAACTTGCATGCCAGACTACTATGCAATGATTGGTGAGTAAATAAGAGCCACTTAACATAGGTAAATCCAAAGCATATACTTGGTTAAAACTGGCCTTTAAGTTCTGTGTGGGTCTTTATTAAGTTATGCGTTCTGCTTACATAGGGTTTTATTTTAATTAGAATTCTTGGTATAACTGTGTAATGCAGAGCCTTCCAAAACTTCTAGCTACCAATACATGAGTCTCAAAGGATACATTTAGCCAACATTGTAAAATGAAATAATTGAGCTTATGAAATACTTGGAAAGGTATCTTTCTCTGTTTTGGAGGGGGATGATGATATACCACTGCTGTAGTTCACTTATCCACTTTTAAGAAGACTTTTAAGGTACTCTTTTATCTTAAAAACCAAACGTTGGGGTAAATGCTCAAATCTGCAATGCAAAGTGATTTTTTCCCCCAGCAGGGGAATTTTCAGGGGTAAATACTGTGTAAAATACATACTCAAATGGAAAAAAAAAAATCAGATCAAGCTAGATGTTTTCTAAATTATATGTTGCGTTCAAAAGGGAATAAAGGTCCTCAACAAACTAGAAACATACAGGTCATTTCAGCTCTGGTGATGACATTACCAATAATGGAACAATTTGTGGAAGAGTCTATGGCATCTTAAGGCCTTTCTTTCATAGCAGAATCTGCTTAGCCAGGAGGATTTGTACGTAATTTAGAGATTAATTTAGATAGATCATTCATAATGAATAAGCAGTTACTTGTGACAGCTGCTTGCAATCCCATTTGTTAACTAGCAGCAAGTGAAAATTTGTCCAGGTTTTCAAATTTAGGGTCTCTAATATTTTGACTACTGTGTCACCAAAATGTTATATATTTTAAAGTTTTCAGGAAAGTTATAGCCAGAAAAATCTGCAGTGAGACTTATGGGTTTTATTGAGTCTTTCAATTTTTCCATAGGCTAGCAGAAATGGAGAACAGCAACGGATCTTATCTAAATGACAGTATTTCTCCTAATGAGAGCATGTAAGTATACTATCTCTCTGAAGTATTTCTGATGGACATTTGCTTGGAAAGGCTTGGCACCTTGCAATAAAGTACCAATAATACAGAGTTCACAACATTTTCTTGTTCACATCTGACTGTTGTGTGATCTCATTGTGGTATGTTTGGTTGTGGACTTCTCATGGCCCACCCCCATATATACCAAAGCCTGGATTTATGATGTATAACTCAAAGCTGCAGATATGCAGCTGATGATGAAATGTCATCACACTTAAAAGTAGTTCTGTGTTATGTCTTCAACACAAATTTCACATAATACGTTGAAAAAAAATCTCTCATAGAGTGTATCTCATAAATGAAGTATTACTTGGTAGTTTGAAGTTTTCCCTTTTCCTGTGAACTTTAAACTTAAAAGTGGATAAAAATGTTGGATGCTAGAAATGTCAGTGCAGCCTTTTGAGGGGTCATCAGGGCCATACTAAAAAGAGTCCGTCTACAAATAATTAAATTATACTTCAAGCAATGGCAGTGTGAGCTCATGCTAGTTATTAAATATTAAACGTCAAAAGCCTTGATTGGACAGGATGTGGAAAAATGCATTGACAAATAGTCATTATATTGCTTTATACTTAAAGGACCAAGGATGCAGCCAGTTTGAAATCTAGTCAGTTTTGTTAAAAGTAGTTTCATAATCTGCACCTGACACTTAATCCCCCTGCAAATTTTGTGCTTTTATTATCACATTTTCCTTGTGGGGGGAGGGACAAAGGGGAGGGTCCATGGTTTTCTGCACCCTGTTGCTCTGTGAAATACGCATAAAAACAAAAGGGGAAAACTGATTAAAGGTTAAAAATTTCAAATGCACCTAAGCTCTATTTCTAATACAGATTCAGGTACTTAGGAGCCTAAATGTAACTGACTTCAGCTTTTAAGTGCTCAAGTCACATCTGAAAATGGGACTTGGGTTGTTAAATTAGTTAGGGCTGGTCTACAGTAAGACTAAGTTGACCTGAGTTATTCTACTTTAGTTACATAACTGAAGTCGACGTAACTTAGGTCAATTTACAGTGGTTCTATAGCACACTATGTCGAGCGGAGACACTGTCCTGCCGATTTACCTTCTGCCTCTTGAGGTGGAGTCGCTCTGCCATCGACTTAGCTTCTCTTTATCAGACCTGCTAAATTGACACCACTGCATCAATTGCAGCAATGCCAATTTAGCCGGAAGTGTAGACAAGCCCTTAGGGGCTTTTGAATATTTTACCTTAAGTAGCTAACAGGGAACTTCTCGCTTTATATGTCTGAAAAGTTTCATGTACCCAACATCACTGCATCCATAATAAACCTGTTTATAGATAGTAAAACGGAAAGTTAACACTCTGGCTGCATGTGTAAATGTGAACATAATTTGTGTGTCAGAAAAAACTTTATAAGAAAGTGAACTGACCTGGTTGGCCACTGACATCATCAGTGCAATTCCAATGAACCAGTGAATTTGGCATAAATCTCTAGATTAAAATTACTGAAAAAAATCTTTAAATTTTTTCTTAAAATGGGATACATAAAACTTCATTAATTCAAACCATAAAACAGTAAGGTGCATGCAGTACAAAAAAATCTATAATATTTGGCAAAAATATTAGTAAAACTATACTATACAGTAAAGGAAAAGGGGAAGGAAGGAGAGTATAAATAGAAAAAGGGCTAGGTATAAGAAGAATTGGTATACAGGAGCATGAGTAAAAATAAATGCTTTGGCCTTGCTTCCACAAGTTTTTGTGCAATGGCATAGCAGGTAGCCTAAGGTGGTGATTCTTTAATGTAAGAGTGAGTAAGTCAGGTTAAGCGATGGATGGAAGCAAGGTGAAACATGAAGGCCAAGATCCTCAGCTGTACCAGAGCTTTGCTTGAAACACCTGAGGAGGAAGAGGGAGGCAGAGGTGGATCCCAAGTATATGGAGCACGAGGGAAGGCATGTAGTGAATTAATGTAATCACTTGAACAAATTTCACTACAAGTTCACTCATCCCCTGCTCCTTGCAATGAATCCAGCTGAATTTCTTCAAGAGGGAAGAGATATTTTTCTATGAGGTGCCTTCTATCAATAGTCACAAAGATAAAAATGAAGATGAAGAAAGCAGCTTTTGGGGTGTTGCTGTGTTTTTCCAGAGATGATGAGCATTTGTTAATCCAGCACTACTGCCAAAGTTTGAACCAAGAATCCCCACTGAGTCAGCCTCGCAGTCCTGCCCAGATTCTGATTTCCCTGGAGAGCGAAGAAAGAGGTGAGCTAGAGAGAATCCTAGCAGATCTGGAGGAAGAAAACAGGTGAGATATACTTTGCAGCTGTTATCATAGTTTCATCTACATGATACACACACATAAAGGGGCAAAAGTGAAGCTGGGAAACCTCCTGTTGGAATGTCTGTTTTATTAAGCTTTCCTATTAAATCTCCTGCATATGTTTTCTCTCTCACTTTCTGCTAGATATGAGAGAGACGATAGAACAAAGTGGTATAAATATAGGCCCATTCATGCTTTTGATTCAATCATGAATCAGCACTATTGTGTTTACCCTTCTGTGCAGAATCTTTATAATGATAAAACTTCAAAGGAAAATATGGGTCACTTCATTTTGTGATTATAGGGTGGCTTATTACAAGTTCTGTAAACAGTGTTGTGTAACTCTTCTTTGTATACAATGTACTGAGTTCTTTTTATCAGCATGTATTTCAAAATAACTCTTCAGTGTTGCTTTATTTTGCATTAGCCATTACATGAGAGAGGACTGTGTACATTTTCTGCCATAGACACCTGGAGGAGAGAGATTTTTCTTGAAAATAATCAACTGGATAGTATAGTTGCCCTAGGAAGATGGGTGAGAGAAGAAAATGATATATAAAGAAGATTTTAAAAAGATAAAAAGAAAAGGAGTACTTGTGGCACCTTAGAGACTAACCAATTTATTTGAGCATAAGCTTTCGTGAGCTACAGCAAATAAATTGGTTAGTCTCTAAGGTGCCACAAGTACTCCTTTTCTTTTTGCGGATACAGACTAGCACGGCTGCTACTCTAAAAAGACAAGGGAACTGTGAAATGACTGTGCAGTACCTTTGTACAGGATGAATTTCCCCTGTTCCCTCTGGTGGACATAAATGGTGCACAGGCCTTGTGATGGTCCTCTGCACAGAGGTAATATTGTGCCACGTTAGCTAAGATGTGAATCTTTAATACTTTTACTATGTCACCCGCTTCTTAATCCTTTGGTGGCAGACACCTTTTTCTTCATTTCCTCCTAATTTAACTTTCCATTCCTAGCTTTTCTTTACCTTTCATAGCAAAGGCTCAAGTGGCTTTTGACAGCATCAAAACACTGTAGCCGCAATTTGGGGGCTCTGTTGCTTCACTCAACCAGCATAAACCAACGCTAAGCCTGGCAGATCTGGTCATTGGCAGATTTAATATTGAGACCCCGAGAATTGAAAAATCATGACTCAGTTCCCCCAAAGTCATAAGATTTAAAGAAAATAGATTTCTGAGTCTTTAGGGTGCACTTGATTGACCTTTTCAGGCTTTTTTTCTTCTGCCATGAGGGCTAGAAATTTTTGCTGCTGTTAAATTAAAAGGGAGATTCTCCTGTAGTCTTGCCTCCTTGCCTCAGGAACTGAGATTTTTAGAACACCATTCATTATCACAAAACTCACGCAATAATTGCAAGAGTTTGCAACACTGCAGATTCCCTCTGCATACAGAATTCTTTGCGTGGCACAGATCTGTTGTAATGGCTCTTACGCCACACTGACTCCTAGCCACCAGCATAGAGGTTGTGACTGAGACTTCATTAGGCCCAGCTGATCCTTGACTGCCAGAACAGCCTCTGGGAGGCTTTGGCAGCTGGCATAAATTAGAACAGCCTGAAACAGACTGATCTGGCACCCACATAGCCCCAGGATAAGGGAAAAACACAAAGCTATTTTTGCAATTCCTTTTTGGTTTGCGCTAAGCGCACACCACAGACTGAGGGCCATACATCTGTCCAAGAACCGTGCTCCAACAGAACCACAGATAATACTGCTTTCCCCACAAATACCATTTTTGACGGCTCTGTCCGCACTGGAACTCTGCACACAACTGTGCCGGGAGGGGTCACTAATAGCCTTAACACACACCCCCAAAAAAGCCTGTAAATTATGCTCAGAGCTACTCTTTGTAACTCATTGTTACTCCTCCTTTCTCTACATTTGTTTGTAACACTCAGTTGTTGCATCTTGTTTTAATTCAGACCGTAAAATCTTACGGCCCCTATGTGTGTGTTCAGCACGCAGCACAAAGGGACCCAGTGTAATACAAATAATAATAAATTAAAGCCTACATCATGAACTCTGGTATTAGAGCTGACTGGCTCCTGTGTCACCCACACTATCCCTTTGTGAAAGTATTGGTTGACCCTTTCCTTTGTACAGCATCTGGAGCTTAATGAAACTTCACAGGCTTACAAATCATTCAGACCAAGGACAATACAATGATATTTGGCAGAGCTGCTTTCATATACACTGCAGAGTTACATAATAAACAGCAGAGTGAGAAATGAAGAACAGGCAAAGGAGAAAAGACTAACTTTAGATGAGACTTGAGATGAGATGGAGGCTCAGTAATACAGAGGGGTATAAGGAGGCTGTTCCAGATGGCAGGAGCTACAGACAGACATGCTCTTGCTCACTGAGCAGTGGTGAGATTGAAGAGATAGAGGGGAGCTCTTGACGTTCTAATACAGAATATAAAAAGCCCAGACATTTCCCAAAGTGGAGGAGAACCAATGGTTTTAAATCAATCAATCATATATTTCATGTAGCTAGCATACGTGCCTGGGAAGTTTTGGACAAGTAATCAAATATAACCAAAACCTTACATTGTGGTTTTAGTTCTTATAAAAGTGATGTGGGCCACCTAACTATGAATCACTGAGGAAGAAAAAAGTGTATCCCCTACATGCACAAAAACAAGCAACCCACCCAAGCCAAATCAGCTCAAACAGAGAGGAAAAAAACTCCTGCTCTTAAACTGGAAAGATGTTACAGTGTAAATAGCAGTATAAAACCCTAACATAGATGTTCTGAACAGTCCATCTGGGGTTTGTGCCTTGCATTTCAAAATAAGACTTGCTTAATGTAGGAACAACTAATCAGGAACAACAGATGAGAAAGTCTCCCCAGGGCAATACAGTCGCTAAATATTTGTGTGAAAGAGCCTCTCAGTCTCTCTGTACATTAGAGAGGATACTCTTTGGTTGTAATCCAGTGCTGTTCCCTAATTTCTGCTGTTATCAGAATTCTAGCTTCTTCAAAGCAAAGTGCCTAATTTGTTCTAGTTCATAAAAATGTTTTTATTGCCAGGTTATTTGTAAACTACTTTCAGATAAATCTGTGAGGGATGGAGTATCGTATGCAAACAATGGCATCAGAATGAGGTAGTCATAAACCTGTGACTTTCTGTGAGGAGGATTAAAAGTAACACCTATCCACACAACCCCTGAAGCCCCCAGAAGTGATTTCTTAACAGTGGGGTGCACTGGGAGTTCTATTACCAAACAATCCCACAAGTGATGGATGCTATTAATAACTCATGAGTGAGTTATCAAACTCCTTATAGCTGCATGGATTTAAAGCTGAATTGCATATGCTCCATATTGTTTACTTTGTGAATGTTTAAATGAGGCACACGTCTACTTTTCTTTCTTCTCTTTGTCTTTTAGTAAAATACACCCTATTTGCCTAGTGATCAGAAGGCTTGTCAGCTTTCTTAGGCTGTCACGTCCATTGCCAAGGTATAGTCACCTGGCCTGAATTGTGTCTAGTGAGTCTGGATTATAGAATATTGCCAGTACTCGCTCACTCTCATTTTGAGAGGATTATGCTTTTATCTCCTTTCCTTTTACTTTTCCTTTTGTATCTAAAGCTTTTAAGAAATGCTTTTTTTTTTCTGAGCATGAATGCCTAATTCTCACTGGCGTGAGCAATGCCTTAAAAGCCTACCCTACAACAACATTTCTTTTTTTCTGCACAGGGTAAATCTGTTCTCCAGAGCTAGTAAAAAATAATTAGATGATTTCTTTTTTCCCCGAAGAAATTTCTACAATGGCATTCAAAATACGATCTGCCATTTTGCATTTTTAACTTTCCTTTCCTGTTTAAGTAAATCAGCCAGTCCCCAGTCCAATAGAATCAGTCCCACTGATATTTTTCCTTTGCCTTTTTTGCTACTGCATCGCTCTTAGAACACTAAGATCAGCTGGTAAAATGTGGCTATCAATACCCAGAACTAAACATGCAGCTAGAGACAACATATTCTCAGTGAAGAGAGTGTGACTACCTGTAACAGAAACTCAGAATGAACTCATGCTTTGTCTTCCTTCAGATTGCAATGCAAGATTCATTTATTTTTACTACGTCACCACTCAGGCCAGGTGACTTATTCTCCACGAGCACAGCGAAAATAAAAACACGAATGTCCCAAGTGGAAAGAAGGATCCCTTTAGTACTGCAGAATAGGTCTGAGCAATAGACAATAGCAGTGAGCACTGCATAGCAGCTCTAATTATATTTTCCAGTTAGCTATGCTTCACACACACACACCCCTTCATTGTACAAATTTTATTTCCTTTAACCTGCAGTTTTTCTTTGACTGGCTCCTGCATATTCTTGCTTGTGGGACTGGCACCTCCTGGTGTTGAGCTGCAGAATCTTGTCCTTGCCTGTTCAACTGCTCACAGCAGATATTAAAGGGGGAGTGGCCCCAACCACTCTTCAGTTCCATTTTAACCTCCAAAGTGGAAGTGAGCTCAGATTGCATACAACATCCTTGAAGCTTCCCTTATTAGTTTTTTTTTTCTTTTGTAAGAAGAACAAATAAGAAATGATGCCAGTCAGGCAAGGGTATTGTTTGACCCACACGAGCCGGAGGGCTGCCTCACACACAGCTGTTGATGAGGGAGGCTCCTCAAGCCTAGTCAACTAACTCTGGCAATGTATAAGTCCAGGTTTGGATACCTATGAGCCTGAATCACTCTGTGCCCATCTTAAGCAGCGTTCATGTACTGGGTCTAACCTGGCTGAGAACAGTGCCAGCGTCCCAGCAGTCAAAATTGTGTAAGCGGCACTAAAGTTGTCCCCTAGCTGAAGAGGTTCCATACCCAACTCAAGTGGCACTAGGAGCCTATGATCTGTCTGAGCCAATACAGTTTGTGCCTAACACCCAGTATCATTAACTTGAATACACCACTTCCAAGTATCACCAATACCCAGGTCCCCAAGGTTTGCCCAGGTCAACTAGGTCCAATTTTAGCACTGTCAGTTGTGAAGTGCCACTTACCAAAGGAATGTTGCAGCCTACATCAGTGTCACCCAAATTCTCTGATTTGTCATGGTCAGCTGAGTCCCATGGCAAAGATCCAGTACCCTTGATTTTTCAGACACCATCACCAATTGCATTCTGTGATACGCTGTCTAGCAAAAAAAAAGCTAAGAGCTTCCCCTTCCTTCTCCCCCCACACACTTATGTAGATTGAGTCTGGTGCTGAGAACGTGGCACCATTTATATAGATAGTACGATAGCCCCCTGATCATCTGGTGTCTCCTGCCCGGGAGTTTTTCCAGTGTTAAATGTTTAACCTTATGTAAACAGTTCTCTGAGGATTTACTCCACAAGCCTGCTGAGGCTCGACACATTTCTTTTGTGGGTTCCCTCCAGGTGAAATCAGTAGAACTGTTCTCATTTCCAGGCTGAGGTTCTGAGCAGTGCCCAAAATAGCCCTTGTTGTCTCCAGACCCGTCAGCTGGGTTCCCCAAGCAAGGTGTCTTTGAGTGCCCAGACACCCACAGGGATGATACCTTGTGAACCATTCCCAGGCCCAGACTGAGGTGTATCTGAAACCTGCTGCACCTCATTTAGTGTTGTATCATTTATTGGCTCTGAAAATGACTGACTTCTAATCTGAGGTTGATGCCCTGCTTTAGAAATTGGCCAAGACTATTACTGTCTGGAGACATGTCAGTTCCACACACCAGCATCAATGTTTTGTTTCCGAAGACAGTCTATAAATAGCTTTTCTAGAGTCTGCTCCACTGTTGTTGACCACTATCACTGCTGGATTACTGAATCTGCACATACTTGTTTTATTTATGCACAATCAGCTGCTCTTTGCTGCTCTGCACATCGCAGAGCTTCCAAGGAGCAACAATTTAAAATAAATAAACTTTAAAAAAAAAGAAAGAGAGAGAAATTTTGGCAGCTGCTCCTGGAACCTCATGGCCTTGCCACTGAAGGTTTCTGTTCCAGCTGGATTCATCCCTCTTGCGCAACATCTCTGACGTGGAAATCCTGGAACCTATTCTGCTGTCATGCCTGGAAAATCCTGGACTTTGATCTGCTGTTTGGGTATGGCAAGCAGTCAGTTTCAGGTGCAGGTGTCTTGGAAGTGTTTTCATAGCGTTCGAAGTTTACCTGATTCTGAGCACTCCGAGAGCAGCAGCACCTCATTGGAAAGCACTTAACCAGTAGATCTGGGATTCTCAGCTGAGGCCATGTCGACACTATCACTTGTGCTGGCAAAACTTATGTTGCTCAGGGGTGTGAAGAAAACAACCCCGAGGGACATACGTTTCGCCAGCATAAGTGCCAGTGTGCACAGCACTGTGTCGGCGGGAGAGCTTCTGCCGCCTACGTCGCCACGGCCACTCATTGAGGTGGTTTATTATGTTGACAGGAGAGAGCTGTCTGCCATCAGCATAGAGTGGCTACACAAGCAATCTTACAGCGTTGCAGCTGCACCGATACAGCTGTGTGGCCGTAAATGCACTACTGTAGACACGGCCTATGATAAAGAACACCAATTCCTTGGAATTGTGTGTGGGGTGCTGTTTCTTGGCCAGACAGCACGTGAAAATTGCTTACCTAAAAGGTGACGTTAGGCATATATCGCCTCTTCTAACCGAGCCAGAGTTCAAAATCAGCCCAGCTCACCACAAGGATCCATGAGATGCTTTCCTTTTAAGCAACATGCTTTTAAAAAATGAGAGAGTAAGAACTCTTCTCTTCTGGCTTCCTCTGTCTTAGACATCAGGGCATTCATGTCTGTATCTAGACTTTGGTCTTCACTCACTTTGAAATACCCTAGTGTATCGAAAGGTTGCTCCATGTACGATGAGCGTTACTTGAGGTAAGTGTTTTGAATAGATGGCTGCCCCAAAGGAATCTGGATTTCTTTACAGCTAAGCCCTTGGCTGTAGTATGAACACCACAGGGTAGGTATATTCATTTAGCTGCCCCACAGATATTCACTCTAGTGCATGGTTCTCTTTTGCTTCGGGATTGGAATTTTGTTTCACAAAGCTCTTTGGACCTCAGGTCTGCATTCGTCATAGCCGTAGCTACAGCCTGTGGACTTAATGAGAAACAGGCCAAATGCCAATCCTCTGTCCCCTATATACCATAGGGAAATATGGTATGGTCCGTGTCATCATCTCTGTTTCCACCTCATACAGGCCACTAATCTGTCTGTATTTCCCAAGTTGCTTTTACACCATTGTTATGACTCACTGGGTATTCATTCATCTGGATATATCAAAAGATATTCAACTATCCCGAAGACAGCATTCATTGCAGGCCTTCTGTCTTTTCCACAGAATTTGAAAAGCTGGAAGCTCTATATGTGCTTGAAGCAAAAGTGCTTCCCTTGCAAAAGTCTGATTTTGTAGAGAGAAATTGTGATCGCTTCTAACACTCTTGTGACTTCTCATCCAGAGCTGATGTGGCAGTTTTGCAGTTCCCATTCATCTAGAACTCTTTAGCCTTCCTGGGTGTTGTTCTGCATGCTAGTGAAAAGCTCAAAGAGAGAGCTTACTTACCAGTAACTTTAAGTGTGTCACCTCTGTAAATTCTCACAACACACCTTCCCCCATTATCAGAGAAAGAATTCCAATATTTAGGGGAGGAACTGAAGGGTGAGTGGAGCCATTCCCCCTTTCATACTGACAATCCTCTACAAGGGGAGGACTGGGGGGCAGAGAGGGGGCGGGGATGAATGTCCTCAGTGGGCACTGTTCTCTAGAAAATGCCACAGCTCATCCTAAGAAAGCACCAATACCACAAGTGTGACTATGCAGATGTAACATTTTTAAAGAACAACAGTTACTGGTAAGTAACTTCTCATTATTCTTGACACCACTTTCTTGTCCATGGGAAATTATACATAACATGTTTGACTTCAGAGCAAGTGTAGGTCCTCTCCTCCTGTTTGGAGCAGGCAAGATGTCCAGCTCCTTTAGCACTGCTAAACTTCACGTTGGAGAATCTTGTCTCATGTTACAGCCTCCGCTCCAGAACCATTCATGTAATGTGGACGCACTTCTATATCTTTCTAAGCATTCCCCAGTTTAATAAAACTTGCAGTAGGGTTTCTGGGGTGTTTTTAAGCCTCTAGATCAGAAGGTAAATGTGAATTTGGGTTCACTGGCAGGAATAAGAAAAAGGTCTCTTTTCACAGCTTCTACTCTATCTGAACCAGAGCATATAATAGGAGTTCTAAAAAAGAAGAAAATCTAGGCCACTACTTTTGGCAAGTAAGCAGTTATGAGGTCTGTGGTACCATCTTTCCCTCTGGGAAGTAGTAAAGGGACACCATAGCAGTAAAATCCCAATACAGTTTATTATGCTTCCCCTTTGTGTGAAGATTGCTGCTACGAAATTTTATTTCTTCAGTTGTAAGATGGCCTGGATTGTCCATAACAGGGTTCTGACTTTTCACCTCCTCTATTCTGCAGAACATGCAGAGGGTGACCTTAAAAAGAAAACCAAGTAACTACTCACCAGGGAAACGTTCTTGTTTCAAGTGCTCAGTAGAATTTCTTCACCATGATGTTTTTTGGCCTGACATCTGATATTAATCCTCTGGAGTGTTTTAGTCAAGAGACTGACTAGAAGAACAGTTAGCCCAATGCAGGATTAACAGGGTAGTAAAGTGATGGCAGAAATGTGGCATTCAGAGAATGCTGTGTATAGCCCAGCTATTCAAATATTAACAGAAATATAAGTCTAATTTAACAGGTCAGCTCATTGCCTGTTCCTCTGTTACTCGATTACCCGTTCTAACAGTTGGTCTGAAAATCTAGTTTATGGTAAATGTAAGGGAGGCCGCTTGGTCTTCTGTGGTGAATGAGCACAGAGTTGCAAGTTCTCTGTGCAAGTTGCAAATCCAGGTTCTGCCACTGGCTTGCTATGTGATTCTCTCTGCCTCAGTTTTCTGATCTGTAAATTAGAATAATTCTTGCCAAATCCTTCACTGCGGTGGTGTGAAAATGAATTTGTGTTTGCAAAGTGCTATATAAGTGCATTACTAGTATTGTATATACCGTGTATTCTGTGATCAAATAGTAGCATTCACATTTCACAGTATTCACACTTATTAAAAATGAGCAAATGGTGCATTGTCTGCTGTTAACTAGAAAGTTCAGCAGACTGGAAGCTGAACCACACCTCCTGCTTATGCTTTGGGAAGGGCTTCTAGAGCATAGTCACCCCTCACCTGCCACCCATGCTCTGGACAGGGAGTTCAGAACTCTTATGAACCAGAGACCTGACAATGATATCTGTGTTTCAGGGCAACATCCTGACATCCCCGTGTGAAAACCTGTACAAGTTGGTACCTTACCTCTGTCAAACCAAACTCAAACTTTGTAGGTTAGTTTCAGCAGACTTGAAGGCAGGTGGTTTGGATGGGCTTAAATCCCAGACTGTGCCTATTCCTAATAATTATATGTGTGGTGTGCATTCTGACTGCTATAGCCAGGGTATGGAATATGTTGTACTAGTCTACTTTGTAAAGGCAAGGCTTTCCCTTTTTTGACATTAACAGAAACCTGCAGGCTGAATACGACCGATTGAAGCAACAGCATGATCACAAAGGACTCTCTCCACTGCCATCCCCACCTGAGATGATGCCCATCTCCCCTCAGAGTCCTCGTGATGCTGAGCTCATTGCAGAAGCCAAGCTGCTTCGACAGCACAAGGGCCGCCTGGAAGCCAGGATGCAGATTCTGGAAGATCACAACAAGCAGCTGGAGTCACAGCTGCACAGGCTGAGGCAGCTGCTGGAACAGGTAAGTCCTTGGGCTTTCCCTTTGGAAAGCTAAAGAAAGATCTTTCCAAAGCAGAGTTTGAAATGTTATCAATAACTGTAGCACATCAAGAAGTGATATCTGTGAAGTGTAGTCAGCGAGAGGAACTTGATCTTACTGTAGACTGCAAGTGGTAAGATACACTCACTGGTGTGTGAACGCAATGCAGTATCTTTTTTAATTTAAAATTTGGATCCATAGCCCATTGAAATGTATTGAATAAAATTGCTATGTAACCATTGTGGAATAGATACAAAATATGGAAATAGAAAAATTTGCTCAAATGTGTTCAGCTGTGAATAACCACCTTGTTTTATTCTGCTGTCTCAGCCCCAGGCAGATTCCAAGGTGAATGGTACAACACTATCTTCTCCTTCTACCTCCTTACAGAGGTCAGATAGCAGTCAGCCAATGCTTCTCCGCGTAGTCGGCAGCCAGACTTCAGAAACCATGGGTAAGATGACAATGTTCAAACTGTCATGAGAGATTTATATTTATATTTTACAGTGTAGGACACCAAAAAATTAACTAAGGATAGTAAAGATTTTATTCAGTTGTTAATACAAACAACAGTGGGTATTTGCAGTGGGCATTGACTTTAGTTGGCTATTTCTCCATTGTATATCATGATGTAGGCTTTTGTATTTAACCATGGTGCAGTGTCACAGATATTTTGACATCAAACAGAAAGTTCCATCAGGGCTTGTATTTGAAAAACAGGTACCAAGAAAAAGCTAAAGCAAGCCGTTCAGATAACCTCTAAGCTAATAAATTTGATCAAATCTGATTTACACGGACACAGTCTTACTTATGACTAAGTGATTTTAAAAAATGATCAGCCATCTCACATGGTTAATTGATGTGATCTTATTTTAATGCATCATTGCTCAGATAAATAGAACTGAGTGAGAGGCCACTAACAAGGAACACCCACCTCGTAGCTTTTATAAATATATTTATGATGGTAAATCACAGATTGGTTGTGGAGAAAGGTTTATTCAGCAACAATCTTCAATGAATAATGGTTGGTATTTTTGTTTTGGTAACGTTTCTGCTGTAGTTTCCTATCTGATAGATATTTATTACCCAATGTCATGGTTCCTGAGGTAACTGCACCTCGGACCCTTCATGGCCTCCTTGAGGACACGCCACGCCACGCCACTTAGGCCTCTAGTCATCACCTTCCTCCGGACAGGATCCTGCAATCCACTTCCTCCAAAATGGAGATTAAGGCTGCAGTTTCCTGTAGTTCACTGTGATCACCTGAGCATAGCTGAGTTTAGTTCAGCACCTGCTACCCTGTTCTTTCCCAAGGGTTGTGACAGGGTTAACCAATGACCAGCCAGATTTCATAAAGCAAAGTATTATTTATTCAGAACAAAAGTATTACAGAGAAAACATATCTTGAAAAGAATCAACTGCTTATATGCATACCTATCTTGCCAGGCAGTCATCAGCCTTTGACATGGAGACCCTGACAGGTTTCTACGGGGGTCTGTCTCTCCAGGTCACACCCAGTAACCAGGAATTACTTTTAAGTAAAGCAAAAAGAAAAGGAGTACTTGTGGCACCTTAGAGACTAACAAATTTATTTGAGCATAAGCTTTAGCAATGTATTCTTCAATAAGATGATTTAATTCGATGACCTCAAAGTACCAATAGCTTCACAAAAGAAACAATTTTAAGCCTATTGGAAATATTCTGAGTTGTACAGATAACTAATGTGCAGTAAGCTGATTTTTCTTTTTTTAAAAAATGGGGGAATTTAATGTTTTCCTGTATCACACTGTAAAACATAATTTCATTCAGATGCAGAGGTGTGTGTGTGTGTTTAGAGAACTTGTTGTCAGTCTTAAATTAAATGGAGGTGGCAAATTTACCCCCATATTGGACGACTTCTGCTACCTTGTGAGTGGTAATTCTACCATCATCATATGCATGACTGGGGCAACAAAATTGACTAGGTAGGGACTTCCTACAATAACCAGTGTGGAGTAATGTATCTTTGAGAGACTGTGTAGTGCTGAAGTGATCTTGAAGTTAAAACTAGGGGTGAGAGGAGAGTACAGTAATGAGCAAAGGTGGAGGAGAGGGAGAGAAGTTATTACTGAAATTGCTTGTTTGCTTCTTACTTTAGTTACCCTGCACTATATACACAAATTTTTACAGACATACTAATATGGTTTAGATTAGTGTCTGAAGAAATGAATTGTGATGAGCTTAATCATTTCATGGCCATTTAATTACTTCTTCCTATGTGTTTTCCCTTTTTCCATAAAATCTATTACTTAAAGATATGTAAAAACCAGAAAGTCAGCAGTTACCAGCCTTCTTATTAACAGATGTATAGATCTTTGTTGTATCATTAGTTAGGCCAAACATACAGTAAATGGATTCTCATTGTGCATCCTGTAAAGATGACACCCATTTAAAATAATTTGTTAGACCTAAATTAGTTTTCTGAGACAAAAATGTAGGAGGACAGTAAGATGTTTAATTGATTTCAGTGTAATCATAATGAGACGTCACAGGGAAGCAGCATTCCAGTACCGTGGAACAAAGATCACATAGGATCTTTTTAGCTATGCTAATGTGCAGCACTTTTCACTGTTACAGTTTGTCATAAGTTGCTCTCTCAGCCCAAAAGATTGGAGGCATTAGGTCTGTCCACTTCAGAGTGCTGAAGGGGGGAATCCTCGATAGCCGAGTATAGTTTTAAATCTTTGTCATGCAAAGAGTGTATTCCAAAGCTCTCTAAAGAACATTGAGTTTGGTAGGAGTCGTTTCTTACCATCTCCTTTTGGTAAGGAAGCCTTCTCTTGTGGGGAGTAGACTCTGCTACGGTTATCCAGGTCACTGTAATCTCAAGGTTAATTTACTGCAATGTGCTCTCCATGGAGCTACACTGTTAAAACATATGGAAAAGTCATGCAGCAACCTACTCACTAAGTAGTTTTGCAAACAAAGCACATTACGCCAGTGCTCCTTGATCTGCACTGGCTATCAGCTGATTCCTGGGTAAGTCTTACGGTGTTGGTTTTGCCTTTCAAACTCCACCAATCAGTATTGCAGCACTTGGGCCATCTAAGGTACTTGATCTAACAGTTTACTCCTGAGTATGAGAGACACCTGGCGAGAAAATAGGTTTTGGTGAGGGGTACTTGGCTTTGGGACTCGCTTCCCAATTTAGTGCACCGTAGCGCGGACTTAGGGACCTTCAGAACACATTGTAAGAGCTAACTCTTCCCCCATACCTTTTATGGGAATTGGGAGTGGATTGGACCTAGTGAAGGGGGTGAGGAAGGCTGGTTGGGGCAGTGTAGTTTTTGTTAATGAAAGCAATATAGAGGAAGTCTTTTAGTTGTTGTTGGAGGCTGCTTGTATGATGTCCGGTTTCACTATTTTATTTAAATACAATTTAAACTATATTTAACCACAAGTTAAAAGTAAATTTTAGGGACTTAGCATTAAGATAGGAGCAGTGAATATGTTGTAAATAAACATATATTGACCTTTGGGGCATATACAGCTAAACTTGTATCTGTGCTTAACAATACCACTTTGGACATTAGTGCTTGTCCTTACTCAGGTGATTAATGTTAGCCAGAACACAGTAGGATTATTCCCTATTCTGTGAAAATATATATTTGGATCTTTAGGGCCAGATTCTGCCTTCTTTATCCAGGCTGATTCAAGTATTCAGCCTGAGTCGTGGCAAAATCTGGCTCTGAATTTCCACCTTGACATCCATCAGAGGCTGGAAAAGTGACTCTGGCTTTGTTAAGTTTTCAAAGGACAACACCTCTAATGGGGCAAAATTTTGTATGAAAATACTTCCTGCCGTAAGACTTGAATCCACAGCCTTCTGGTCCAAAGCTGAGATGCATACTAAGGCTGACAGAATCAGTGATATAAGATTTGGATTTTGTTGTGTCCTTGTAGTAGAGATTTCACTGACATGGAGTATCAAAAATAGGGGGGAGGGTTGGTAGCATTAATATTCTTTAGGTGGCATTGCTTTTTCAAGTCCAGTGAGGTAAGATGCCAGGTGTATTCTACACTAATAATAGAGGACTGTGCAATGGGACAAAGGCTCAAATAATTTTCAAAATGCTGATGCATCTCTGCTTGGGTTATTACAGATGGCAAAGCAGCTTTTGTGTCTTAATGGGGATTAGACAAATAAGAGAGAATCTCACTCATAGAGAACCTCCAGGTGTATTCTCCTTTTAGAAACTCTGCTTTTTAAGCACTTTATTGCTATTAAGCTTCAGATTAAAAACTAAGCAAAATTACCCTTTCCTGTACGATTGGGCAGATGGCATTTGGTTATTTGAAAACATAAAAATATCTGTAAAGATGAAGTGTTCTGAACTTCCCAGTAAACTTCTGCCTTATAATCAGATTATAGGAATCATTCAAAGGGACATATGGATTTTGCTTTGTTTGAACTGTTTTTAAAATCTTTCACAGTCCAGTTGAGTGTTCCTGGAGCACCAATCTGATGCAATTAAACTGTCAGAAATATTAATGTTGATGCAGATTTACTCTGCTAGGCAAAGCATTCCTAACATGAAGCCAACACCATCAGAGAGCTGCTCAAACAGCACTGCTCACAACAGCAAAAATTGGTACCAGTAATGGAATGAGGAAAACTGAAACAAGGACCGTAATTTATATGAACTCCCTCCTCTTAGCAGACATTTTCCCCGGTTTTCCCCAGATCAAGTAATCCTGGCATTTGTTTAATGAATTAAAGTTTAAGATGCAGATTTGCCTGATTTTACACAGCTTCATTAAAATGGAAAGCATATAACATTTGGTGACAAAATTAACCCTTAAAATTTAGACTGGATATTAGCCAGGAGGATTTATTTCAAGTGTACAGCCTCCATAAGGTACGTGAAAGAAAAGTACCACAATGATACATTTACCAGATGGTTTTGCAGTGACATAAATGACATGGTTTGGATTTGTTTTTCAGGCGAGGATGACCTGCTCAGCCCTCCCCAGGACACAAGCACAGGGTTGGAGGAGGTGATGGAACAGCTTAACAATTCCTTCCCAAGTACAAGAGGTAAGCTTCAGTAACCCAGAAGACTATATCAGCAGTTAAGAGGTGGTATACATTCCTTAAAGACCACACAATATAATATACAGTAGAACCTCAGAGTTATGAACGCCTCAGGAATGGAGGTTTTACGTAACTCCGAAATGTTCGTAACTCTGAACCAAACATTATGGTTGTTCTTTCAAAAGTTTACAACTGAACATTGACTTAATACAGCTTTGAAACCTTACTATGCAGAAGAAAAATGCTGCTTTCCCTTTATTTTTTAGAAGTTTACGTTTAACACAGTACTGTCCTGTATTTGCTTTCTCTTCTTCTCTGCTGCTGCCTGATTGCATACTTCTGATTCCAAATGCGGTTTGTGGTTGACTGATCAGTTTGTAGCTCTGGTGTTCGTAACTCTGAAGTTCTGCTGTACAAGTACATGTGTATAAATAGATGGTGTATGTGTGTGAGAGAGAGAGAGATAAACTACTTCTGTCTCTATATTTTTTTGCTCAAGATTATTCAGTTGGTTTTCTTTTAAGACTATCAAAAAAGAAGCTGTGTTGTATATAAGGGACATGACATAACCTCCACAAAATTCTAACCTAGCTTAGTGAGTGCCCTATTAACAATATACACTCTATATCTGTTTTTCTTAGCATTTCCTCTTTTTCCTTTCCCTTGGTTCCTTTTTTCACAGTCCCTCTGTGGTTTTCAACTGTCTGTTCTCTGCTGTATTTTTTTGACCTATGTTTCATTGTATTTTATTCTCTCTTCTTCTTTCGAAGAAGATTGCGAACCCAATAACATTAGAGTTGGAGTCAAAACTTTCGAACTCACGCTGTTCGAGTTCAAAGTGAGACAAAATAAGCTGGCTGCTAGTTTGTACTGTGTGTGTGTGTGTGTTTGTGTAGAAACAGCACCTCTTTCAATTTTCTTGTTTTTATTAAAGTTTGCTCCCTTTGTTTGCTGAAGATAAGCACACACATTATTTGAATTATGGTTTTTAAAGCTTTTTATTTAAGAAAAGGTCTTTTCAGAGCGAGAATAAAACATTCTGCTGCCAAGAGAATTGCTTGTATTCAGGATAGGAGATGGAATGATTGTTGGACAGTAGCTACAGTGGTTGACATTCACCTGCTGTGGAGAAGCCCCATAAGTCTTATATGCCACCTGAAGTCCCACTTTTGCCTTATTTTGTGGATGTACATAGGCTTTGTGCACACCATTTGCACAGGGAGATGAATTTCACACCAAGTGCCTTCTCCAAAGGGTGATGTGCCTGCCTGTTCATCCCAAGCAATGACCTCTGCCATGCGAACCATAACCAATAACCCTCAATCAGGCCGCCACAAACAGTAGAAAGCGAAGGGAGGTTGGAGAATTAAATGGATAATGGAAATCATATAGAAAAAACGTTATCCAAGAAAATCTGCTGCAAAATACTTTCACCTGAGTTGATCTCCTTAACATGGTGAACAGATGTGTGCACTATATCCATCCCCAGATTGCACCTATGATGTACCCACCATAAAGACAGAGAGCCTGTTAAAGACACTAGCTTCTAAATCCACATTTAGGCACCTAAAAAGAGTGCCCGTATTTTCAAAGATGCTGGGGATCTGTAGCTCCGATTGATTTCCTTGGCATTTGTGAGTACTCAGCACTCCAAAAATATCTGTGTGTCCTTCCTATTAATTTATGAACCTGACCCAAGATTTACTACTGCAGCCCTTGTTCATTGTAGCAAACTTCCTGATCAGAGTTGATGGCAATTGAAGAATAAAGTTCATTTTGAAAATACAGGCATGTTTGGAATACAGTGGTCACAATTCAAAAGTCAACAATTAATGTGTTTAAGCTGCAGCAGTTATTTTCCTATACTTAAAAAGGAAATTACCACACTATTTCAGATTCCACTCTGTGCTGATGGAGAGTAAAAAGGGTTTTTAATTTTATTTTTTTTCCTATAAAATGTATACAAAACTTAATAAAACTGACAGTCTATAAATGTTGTACAGAACCTATTGCAAGCAGCGATGTGCTGTAATTTGTAGTATATTAATTAGTGTTTTAGTAAACAAAACATTTTCCTGTATGACACAACCTGCAGACATATCTCCCCTGCTATAATGACTAACGCTCCCCACAACACACCTTTCAAAATCCATGGATCATAGAATCATAGAATATCAGGGTTGAAAGGGACCTCAGGAGGTCATCTAGTCCAACCCCCTGCTCAAAGCAGGACCAATCCCCAATATTTGCCCCAGATCCCTAAATGGCCCCCTCAAGGATTGAACTCACAATCCTGGCTTTATCAGGCCAATGCTCAAACCACTGAGCTATCCCTCCCCCACATGCCTATCACAACATGTGGTACACGGGCCCACGAATTCTGTCTTTTTGTCTTATCATTGCAGAGGTGTTAACAGTCCACTCTACCTTGAATGGTCCTTTACAATATGTTCCAACTATTTATGCTAAACAATCCCTTCCACCTTGCATTTTGCTGTAACCCACGGGTGTACCTTTCTCACACCTGAGGAAGAGCGCTGTGTGACTCAAAAGCTTGTGTGTCCCTGTCACCAACAGAAGTTGGTCCAATAAAAGATATTACCTCATTCACCTTGTCAGTCTAGGAATACATTAATTTTCTTAACACAAAGGAGGGGACAAATTTATGTAGTGGGTTGCATGGAGGTATCAGTTAAAATCATGGGTGAAGTTTAAAAATGGAAAATTTAGTCTAAATATCAGGAAAAGTGTCCTAAGAATGAGCTCCTATGAGGCTCTGAAATAACTTCCCAACAGAAAGATTGTATTTGTGACTTCAAAAACAGAAATTTAAATGATAAAATGTATAACAGGGACAAATCCCCTGGCAGGGAGTTGGGCTGGTGATTTAATATGACTTTTCCATCTCTAACTTCTATGATTGTGAGCAGGTGTATTAAAAAGAGCATCAGAACTTGGTAGCATTTATTTTGAATAAATTTTAGCACCTTTGTTGTAAAGGAAGTCTTGCAACATGTAGAAAACTAAGCATACAATCATAGAAATGGAGAACTGGAAGGGTGCCATGGTTGGAAGGGACCCTGAGAAGTCATCAAATCCAGCTCCCTGTGCTGTGGTGGCACCAAGTAAACCTAGACCATCCCTGACAGATATTTGTCCAACTTGTTTTTAAAAACCTTCAATGATGGCGATTCTGCAACCTTCCTTGGAAGCCTGTTCCAGAGCTTAACTACCCTTATAGTTAGAGAGTTTTTCTTAATATCTAATCTGAATCTCCCTTGCCGCAGATTAAGCCCATTACTTCTTATCCTTCCTTCAGTGGACATGGAGAAGAGTTGATTACCATTCACTTTATAAAAGCCCATAACATATTTCTAGACTGTTATCAGGTCCCCCCTTAGTCGTCTTTTCTCAAGATTAATGTATGTCCCGTTTTTGTTTTAAATCTTGCCTTACTTACAGGTCAGGTTTTCTAAACCTTTCATTATTTTTGTTGCTCTGCTCTGGACTCTCTCCAGTTTGTCCACATCTTTCTTAAAGTGTGGCACCCAAAATTGGACAGACCACTCCAGCTGAGGCCTCACCAGTGCCAAGTAGAATGGGACAATGACATGTCTGTTAATTCACCCCAGAATATTAGCCTTGTTTGCAGCTGTATCATCACATTGTTGACTCGTATTCAGTTTGTGATCCACTATAACCCCCAAATCCTTTTCACCAGAATTATCACCTAGCCAGTCATTTCCCATTTTGTAGTTGTGCACTTGATTTTTTCTTCCTAAGTGAAGCACTTTGCAGTTGTCTTTACTGAATTTCATCTTGTTGAATTCAGATCAATTGTCAAATTTTTCACGGTCATTTTGAATTCTAATCATGTTGTCCCAAGCGCTTGTAACCCCTCCCGGCTTGGTGTCATCTGCAGATTTTATAAGCATATCTCCATTCCATTATCCAAGTTATTAATGAAAATATTGAATAGTGATGGACACAGGACTGACCTTTGCAGAACCCCGCATGATATGCCTTTTCAGTCGGTGAACCATTGTTAACTATTCTTTCAGTACAGTCTTTCAACCAATTGTACACCCACATTATAAAGTTTTCATCTAGACCACATTTCCCTAGTGTGTTCATGAGAGTGTCATGTGGGACTGTGGTCAAAAGCCTTACTAAAACCAAGATATTTCACATCTGCTGTTTCCCCTGTATCCACTGAGCCAGTAACCTTGTCCAAGAAGGATATTAGGTTGGTTTGGCGTGATTTGTTCTTGACAAATCCATGCTGACAATTCCTTATAACCTTATTATTCTCCAGGTGCTTACAAATGGATTGTTTAATAATTTGTTCCACCTTCAGATTCGTTACCAATTCTTCCCTGTTGGTCATAATGAAGTCTAAAATAACTGTCCCTCTGGTTACTTCCTCCGCTTTCTGAAACAAAAAATTGTCCCCAGTACACTGAGAATTTATTGGAAATTTTGTGTTTTGCTACATTACATTTCTAACAGATGCCTGGGTAGTTAAAGTCTCCCATTATTATCAGGACTTGTGTTTTGGATATTTCTGTCTCATAGCTCAGGTCTCAATAAGTAGATCTTGGGAAAAATAGGTGATGTCCCTGTATAGCTTTTTATAACTTTTTCTTTCTTAATTTAACCTTTCAGCAGCTTTTAAACAGTACAGAAAGAACTCTGTGCTCCTTGAAGAGCCAAAGGTTGGTGCTAAAAACAGTTTAATATCTGCAGGGGGAATTTCTGCTGAGTACCTGATAATTGCTGTCCTTAAGGAATTTTCCTTTCCTTTTAATCTGAGGTTTCCCAACCATGTTCCCATTGCTGTGCTGCTCACAGCAAATTCACAGCTGCTGCAGCTGCCTCAGACAGCTGCTATGCTAACTCAAAACAGATGTCAAAGCCAGAGGTCTGACATTTAGAGGAAATGTACTATTAAATACCACCTCAGTGGTTTATTTAGTTGTGCTAGATAATGGGCCACAGAGGAAAATGTTTTTCACACCATACTTGTGCACAAATTACAGTCTTCAAGGAGTTTATTTACACTAGATAGAGATCTTGGCTTTACAAAGAAGCAGCAGCAATATGCAATTTTAAAAAATAAGGGCCAAGTTCAGTCCTCTGTTTAGCAGATGAAACTCCACTGAAGTCAGTAGAACTGCATCTACTTAAAACAAAATCTCATTGTGAGCCACAATGTATTTTTTGTAGCTAAGGTTTGCAAATACTGCTTATGAATGAACCATAGAAGAACATTCTCCTGAGCTCACTGAACTCAGTGGCAGAGTTTCTGTGGACTTCAATGGTGCACAGTCAGGGGCTTAGATGGTAAGGTGAAAAGAGTCATATAAGTACTTAGAAGAACATAAACCCAGTTGTAAATTACAATGATTTTTGGGGTCAAAATTCAGCATTATTAATTTGTCAAGATAGCATTTAATAAAAAAGCCTAGAATGGCTTACTTAGAAGAATTATGGTGAGCTCAGGGCAATAAATCAAAAATGGATTTATCATTTGCAAGTCTGCTTTTATTTTTTTATCCCACTTTTATGCACACACACACACACACACACACTTTCAGCAGTGCATTAGCTGTGCTTGAATACTGATAAGTTGTGCAGCTAAATCCCTACTTCCAGCACTGAAAATGTATCCTATAATTGTTTGTATTTGGTCCGCAAAGCACTTGCATCATTGTTCAAACTCTCCTTTCCACGTTTTACAGAATCAGTGGAAGAACTCCCTCAGCCACCATAAACAATGAATCTCACAGCTAACTCAGATCAGGAAAGGGGTGTTTCTGCCCACTCCAGCCAGCATCCAGAAAGATGCCAGGTGCTGAACCTTCCCCATGACACCTGTGGTTCAGTTAGCCCCAGGGAGCGAGATTCCTGAGGTCTTTCCAATACTCGAGTCCCTGATGGTGGCACAGTGCAGTACTGGCCGAGCCTCTCCCACTGTTTCTTCCATGGGACCTGAGGTTGCTTTCCACCTTTTGTATACATAATCAGGCCATGATGAAATTGCTTGAGAATATATTAATGAATTTCACATGAAGTGCAAAAAGGTGTTCTCTGGATATTAATACTGTTTGAAAACATTTTTCAAGGCAAGAATTTTACTTTATTTTATTTTGGAGGTGGGATGGGGAAAATGTCTTAAACTATGGTAAGCCAATAACTTGCCTTGTTGCACATAAAAATGTAAATCTGCACTATAAGACTATTAGTTACAAACTCAGCTTAACATAATTCTTAACAAAATTCTTTCTCCCTTTATTTTTGAAAACAAAGTGTGTACCCGTTAGTTCTTAGAATGACTGCTGAGAAGACAGACTAGAATTTGGCATGCTATTTGGGAGTGATCTGAGTTTTACTGTTTCTCAGAAAATGTCCAGAAGAATCCAAGCTTATGTCATTAAGGGTGCTGTTGTTTTATTTTACTTTTTGACTTTTTCCCTTTTATTCTTTAGGTGACACAATTAATATTTTAGGCTTCAGTCCTGCAAAGACCCCATTTATGTGCTTAATTTTACACCCTCGAGTAGTCCTATTGACTTCAGTGGGACTAAACACAGTCCATAAAGTTAAACACATACATTAGGCCTGGTCTACACTGGGGGGGAATCGATCTAGGTTACGCAACTTCAGCTACGTGAATAACGTAGCTGAAATTGACGTACTTAGATCTACTCACTGTGGTGTCTTCACTACGGTGAGTCGACTGCTGATGCTCCCCCGTCGACTCCGCCTGCACCTCTCGCCCTGGTGGAGTACCAGAGTCGACTGGAGAGAGCTCGGGGGTCGATTTATCACGTCTAGGACACGATAAATCGACCCCTGCTGGATCGATCGCTGCCCGCTGATCTGGCGGGTAGTATAGACATACCTTAAGTCTTCGCAAGTTTTAGATTGTAAGTGGTTTGGGGGCCCATACCTTCATGTATGATATTACATGGCACGACTGGGGCCCTGGTTGTGACTGATGCCTCTGGAATTTATTACAACAACAACATAGCAGTGATAATGTAAAGAGTTGAATAGTTCTTCATGTACATATTTTATTGACAGAAGTTGTGTGGTTGAGAAGGACAGGGTGCCACATATTGATGGAGAGCTTGAGTATCATTTAAGGGAAGTTTGTCCCTGCAAAAATATGTACCAAGGCCTGTGAACAAGATCTTTGATCTCCTGAGTAAAGGGCAGTCATGCAAGTTAAAGTCACACCTAATTTCTCTGATATTTCATTACATTCTAAAGTCTATAAGAAACCTGCTTGATTCTTGATCAGTTCTTAAACTCTTTTTCCTTCATCTCCATTTGAAAAAATTCACATTTCCTTCCCTTTCTTGCCACCCAGCCTCTTTATAAGCTTCCCAAAATGCACACCAATGTCTTGATGTTACACAAAATATTCATCCTTTAACATGTGTACAAGAATGCATTAGAGTGGCAATCGGATAGCTTTATACTTTAGGTGCAAAAGTAGGATATTCAGAGCAGAATAAACTCCATAATGTCTGAGTGCATTAATTATGAAGTCAGAGAGAGAAGATTTTAGCATGAATGTTGGCTAGTAGAAATACTTGAAATCAATATAATCATACTGCTCACTTAAAAAATAGATTTAGAACATCACTGCCTTCCTCTCCTCAGTGAAAGGTTTTATTTGGTTGATTTCAGTAGACTTCATAACTACTTCTATACTTGGCTATGTTAAAAGCAATAAGGAAGGATTTTTATATTTACTCTTGATTTGATCAACACTCAACTGCCAGTGGTGTTAAAAGCACTATAGTCCTTCACTTTATTTAAAAAAATTAGATTTATTATTATATTATGCCTGTATTAAATTCCCAAGTGGAGGCTGAAGAGTCTTTGTCAGTATAAACTACTATTGATTTATTTGTGGTTTTGTTTTTCTTTCCTTTCTGCTACCTTTGTCTGTTACTAAAGGAAGAAATGCCCCCGGAAAGCCAGTAAGAGAGGTTAGTGAGATTCAGGCACACTGTGACAAACAGAAGCCATGGCATCTTGCTCTCTGTGTCCGGCATTTGTGTGGCAGCTGTTTAGCTTATTTTGTTTTGTTTTGTTTTCCTGAGTGCATGCCAAAAGCCTGCTCTAATATACAATGCCTCTCAACTTTCAATGGGGAAAATGTTAGAACAGGAGTGTGCCTCAATTCCACGCCCCATAAAGGTGGAAACTCAGGGGATTACAGAAGATGAGACTATATTAAAATAAAGTCGTTATGTGACACACGTGGTCAGAAGTCATAATCTGTCATTGGCCTGTTCCTGTACATAAGAAGAATTGTTTTCTAGATATTTCTAGAATCAAGGTAAATAGGTTTTTCTTTTCGAATACTGAAGGTTGAGAGGTATGAAAAACGCACACTTTTTTTTTTTTAATTTGCAAATTCAGTTTTGCACAATAAGGAATGCTGCTAACATAGTTTTATTTTACTTCACCAACTTCACAGTGCTGCATTCAATTATATAAAGGTATTTGCTGTGTGCTTTAGAAATGATCGGTTTGATGAAAAAATGGCTTTCTGACGTTTAAGAATTCGTATTTCTCTGCCTATTACTTGAGTGAAAATGTTTTGTGCTGTGTTGTCATATTACCTTTTTCAGTATTTCTAGGGAACTTTTTTTATTGTTAAGCTATTCCTTCAAACATTATACCCGTAGGAGTGCAAAGTTGAAATGCCCAATGAAATGGTTATGAAAGAGCTTCTGAATGTTTTATATCTTAGTGGAATCACAGATAGCTGTGAAATGAACTTGCAGAAATTATGCCCAGAAAGTGCTTAGAATGAATGAATCAGGAATTAGAAAGGTGGCCAAACTCTGGGATGTTCTCTACCTGCAATGGGGAGAGCCTGATAGAGCCATACTCAGACTGTCTGCACTGGGGCTGGCGTGGGGGAGGGAGGTTAGCCACCAGTGTAGCTACACGACTGTGGCTGACCGTGCTACACTGGCACAAATGGTGACTTGCACTCGCACAGTCTTCCCTGGGGTGAGCTGCATGTGTACAGCCTTTTGCACTGGACAGCTATATTGGTGACTAAACACTTCACTGTAGATCGGCCTTTCCTCAAGGGAGATATCTGGTGCTTGCTTAGTAACTTGTTCATCATTGGAGTATCTGACACTTCATCAAGCAGATTGCACCTGTTTAAAAATTCTATGGAAATGATTTGGTATTCAATTCTGCTAATTAATGGCCCTTAAGAACTGATGATTAGGCTCCATGTGAGCAGAACAGGCCCTTGATGCTGATTTTCGTTGTCTTTGTTTATATTTCCATACATCATTAAAAAAGACAAAATGCAGCGCGTGTGTGTGTGTGAGAAATAGCCTTTTAAAAAAAACTGCCACTGCCCTGGCTTTAGAGAGTGTGCGATTCCTAAATACTGAAAATCCACTGGCCTAATCCAACAAACTACTGAGCACCTCCAAGGAAATGTTCAGCACCCTCAACTCTTGTTTCAACTCAGCGGGAGTTAAGGGTGCTCAGCCATTTGCAGGATTGAGAGCTAGCTTCTCTTACTCAGACCACATATACATGAAGTCTGTATACTAAAAAATATTTCTCTGTCTAGTTATAGTGTAGCTTAAGGTTTACATGTCAGTCAGTTTGTGTGAAGCCAGATTGCAATTAAAACACAAGTAGATTGTGTTCCTCTTACTCATGTTAAGTAGTGCCTTATTCTGTGAGTAGTCCCGTTGATTTAAAAAAGCTACTCAATCTGACTAAGGCTGTCAGAATCTGACCCACCAACAGGGAGGATTGTTCATGGGTTGTGGCATGGGGGGCGGGGCAGGGGGTGTTAGACATTTGCACTGCCGAAATACAGACACTATTGTGTTGGGTTTTTTTAATTTACTTTCTGGCCTGTCTTTAGAGTGTGAACACTGCACTTTTATTTCTGTAACAAGCTGCAGTGCAAGATTGATATTCAATTACTTTGTCCTCCCCTGGGGCCTTAATTCCAATACAGCCTCTAAAGCAGATACGGTACATATCATGCTGTATGTGACTAGAAATGATGCAGTTAGTGTCTACAGAAATATACTGTTGTCCTGCTTTCAAGGCAAATACACATGTATTATTGTTCACTCCATTTGTACAAGACTAGGTTAAATTAACACTTTCCATGTCTCTTTTTCCTCTGTAACATTTTGAAGCTCATTGTGATGTTTTTAAACAATGTTGTTTCATCCTTGCAGAGCCACTAGCACTGAGAAACTTTTTTGTCTTTAATGTGATGTTACCAAAAAAAAAAAAGAAAGTGGAATTAATGACGTCTTTGACAGCTCAGTTATATTAAAAATAATAATAATCCTGTGTGAGACCCTGGTTTAGACTGTTCTGTTTTCATTTATTAAATGGTTTTTGGGCCAGCATTTTTTCCCCCTTTTTTCCTGTATCTTAATAAGGAATATAGAAATGTTGTTTTCAGGTGCTTCCAGGAAACAAGAACACAACAGAAGTGTAACAACAACAGTCCTCCTGGTATAAGCATTATAGAAGATGACATACACACACACATGTAGTTCACATGTGGCCAGGAAAGCCATGCTTGTATTGTTCTCAAATCCCTATGGTCTTGAGAGAATAAACACCCCGCACACACACTTTGCCTTTCTCACCTGCATGGTTGAGGAAGGGCTACTTGGTTTGGAACTGGGCCTGCAGCCGACAAGTACAGCAAGGGCTACTCCCACCCTTCCCTCACGAACAAGGGGACACCAAGAGTGAGAGGATCTGGAAGAATGAGCTGTAGTGATGCAGAAAAAATATGCAGTAACTTACTCTCCCATCCCGAACAAGTGAGGGCAGGGGACAGTCTCTGCTTGCTGGGCAGTGACAGGCCCTCCTTTGCTCAGGGCAGATTGTACATTGCAGGCTACTCCTCTGTAAAGTGACTTTTTATTGTTCTTGTAGATGTTGCTAATCTCCACCCACAGAAATTACATCACTAATTCTAATGTACTTTCAAGGCTAATATACCATATGAGCAAGTGGGGGGTGGGGACCACAGGGATATCAAACACTGAAACTTAGCGTAATGGGGTGGCCTCAACAAAAAATGTCATGATCTACCATACTGGAGAACGTTTTTGTTGTTGCCATTTATATGGGATGACCTACATAACTTGCTCTTGGCTCCAAACACATGGGAGTAGTTGTGATAATCCCAAAAGTACAGCAGCAGCAATTTAAAGGCAGAATTATTGCACTATTGTTATACTATTTGGATATAATAATAGAATACAAGGTGGCGTCTGGATGCAAAAAGGTTTTATTGGTCCTCATTTTGGATGCTTGCATAACTCATTCATTATGCTAAGTTTTATGTTTGCTTATGTCACAGTTTAGAAAATATTTTCTTATTAATTTTTTTATTAATGTTATTGTTACTCATCCTCTGCCTGTAAAATCAGTTACCAGTGGCGTTAGTTACCAGAGTTCTGAATGACAGAAAAAATAGCATGAACACACATTAAACATTTCTAAAAAGGATCTAAAATAGCTTTCCATAAATCCAGGGAATAGGGATTTTAAGGTCGGGTATCTTGGTCTCCCAAGGCTAGAAATGAATGATGTTCTGTCACTGGAAAAACTGGAATCCCAGAATTGTTTCTAGCAGTAGCAGATCACAAGATAGCTGAGTGTGACTCTGGGATCACGGACAGTTTTAATATTGCCACTCATTGATGTTTGGCCATTATAATTTTCAGCCCCTGCTTTTTTCCTGAGTCCATGGTTTGGGAGCAATAGATGTGGGTGAAGAAATAATTTTGTGGTAGGTGTTTTAAAGACTAAAGTAGAGGCTGTTTGAAAGTAGCTTGCAGGACTGAAGTGTTCAGTGGACTGTTTCAGATTATGCAGGTCAATCCAAATGTATGCCAATAAAACCTTTCTACCATGCCATACATACGCATATAAATGTGTCAAAAGGCGGAGCACATAGTGACAGCTACCGTTCTTTTTATGTAAGCACCTTCATTTCAAAAGGTGTGTTTTACTCATTTTTTACTTACTCAGACTTTCACTTTTTAGGCTGCGTTTCTGCTGAAAGCTGCCTCTTAATACCAATTATCAATTATGTGAGCCAGCTAATCCCACTTTTTGTTGGCTCTAAAGTTTGTATTTTGCCATCCGCAGCATAGAGCAGCATCCTTTGGTCTTTTTCACGAGAGAGAGAGAGACTGAACACGGAAAGGAGGGTGAATTGTTCATTTTATCCTGACTCTTTACATCTTGCGGGATTGCTCACTACTTCATTCTCTCTCATGCTTTATCTAATTTCCGTTAAAATCACCAATGAGAATACAGTTAACATTCTCTTCCTAACTGCCATTGTGAACATCCCAAAGCCTCAGCATTGGTAGAATCTGCTCAGGAGTCCCAGGATGGCAATGTAGCTGAGGTATCGTAGGTTAGGATAGAGGCGCATTGCTGGAATTGTGTGGGGAAGTTTACATAAATACTTGGCTGTGTTATGATTGGTTCAAGCAAGTGATATTAGCCCCTCACTTTTATGAGCATGGAACTCATTCCTTTACCCAATAAATTAATTTAAAATTTAGATGATTTAATTTAAAGTTTCTGTCCCACAAGTTTTAATTAATTCAGCTTTATCATCTTGGTACCACAGAAATGTCAACCGTGCATGATTATTTATATACTGTAATATTTAGGCACAACAGTTTAAGGAAAGAGTCTGATCTTAACTCCTAGTATCCTTGTCTTTGTGAGTTTGATTTATTCCACTTGTGTGGGGAAGTGCAAAATGTATCCCCTGTGTCAGGAGAGGCAGCTGCATCAGTGGGGAAATTCACCCACGAGGGTAGGAAGCTTTGTTGATGGGACCAGGATGATGTGAGGTGTTGAGTGTCCTGGTCCTATCCTATCCTCGACTGACTCCTCGCACTTTGTGGACTGTGCCAAGCAACTCTGGGTGCTCCTGTGTTCCACAGGCTGTTGTAACTCTCTTCTCTGAACAGACGTTCTGCCACCAAAGTTCTCGGTGACTCAGACTCTTCATGCTATTTCAGCATATCTTTGTATGATTTTAATATAGAGTAGTAATTAGTTATTGGTTAAGAAAAAGTTAAAATGCCATGAAAGTAGCTCTAGTAATGACATAAACCATCTGAGATGTATAACCAAAAGTGATAATATTTCAGGATCTCACATTGATACCAGTGACTAGAGCTGAGCAAATAAACCACAGTAAATAATTTATCTGATAAATGTAGCCTCTTTTAGTGGAGTATACTAGATGGTAGTTTCCTTGAATACATTTATTCAAAAGGATTCAGGGAATGTTGTTGTGAATTGTTCTTAATTCTTTAGTTGGATCAAAAACAGTTTTAGACTAGGGCCTGATTCACATTGCTTTGAAAGGTATGTCTACACTGCAATTAAACACCCGTGGCTGGCCCATGCCAGCTGGCTCGGGCTAAGGGGCTGTTTCATTGCAATGTAGACTTCTGGGCTCAAGCTAGAGCCTCAGTTCTAGGATCCTGAAAGGTGGGAGTGTCCCAGAGCTCAGGCTGCAGCCCAAGCCGAGTCAGCTGGCACAGGCCAGCCACGTGGTTTTATTAGCAGACATACCCTAACTGATTTTGGATTATTCTCTAGTCAAGCTGTGTAAGTTATGATTGGTTCGGTTGTTTTTTATTCACTGATCGGATGAGTGATCAAGCACTTCCAGCACTCATTTAACACGTGCAAATCTAAAATGCGGTTTATGTGGATACTTATGCATGTGACTTTGAAATGTGCTTTCCATGAATATTCATGTCAATGCAACTCGAGCACTTGTACGTGTTTGGAAAGCGAGCACATGGAGCATTGCCAAAGCGCATTACAGTATAAATTCAAACCAGTATTGGTTGTGACGTTTTCTGCAAGATTCACCGAGCTCTTCTAACAATGAATGTCACGCTATCACAAATGGCTTTTTATGTGTGTTGTAGGATGGGGATTTTTAGGTACAATATTCCATGTTGTACTCCACATGGAATTGTGCAGAAATATACATGGAGAGTGATGTGTGTCTACTTCACTTATACATAATGTTCATAACAATTCACTGTTCTGTCCCTGTTATTAATGTCCTTTTCTTTGCCTTTTGTTTTTCAGGCCACAATGTAGGGAGCCTTTTCCACATGGCAGATGACTTGGGCAGAGCAATGGAAACCTTAGTTACAGTGATGACTGATGACAAGGCATTAGAGTAGCAAGATGTGTTTTACAACTTCAGGCGTCCCGCATGGTTTTTATAAAATTCATACAACAAAGAGGATTAGACTGTAAGAGTTTACAAGAAAACAAATCTATATTTTTGTGAAGAGTAGTGGTACTATACTGTAGATTTCAGTAGTTTCCTAAGTCTGTTATTGTTTTGTTAACAATGGCAGGTTTTACACGTCTATGCAATTGTACAAAAATTATAAGAAAACTACATGTAAAATCTTGATAGTTAAATAACTTGCCATTTCTTTATATGGAACGCATTTCGGGTTGTTTAGAAACATTTATAACAGTTATAAAGAAAGATTGTAAACTAAAGTGTGCTTTATAAAAAAATAATTGTTTATAGAAACCCCCTTTAAAAAAAAAAACAAAAACAAAAAAATGGAGGCAGTGCATTTATTTAGTATCATTTCAGCTCTGTGACCATACCAGAGATGTATTCATGTTCTGTGTTCTTTTCCCTGCTTATCAAAGCAAGTATTTTCTGCAACAACACCAAAACAACTGACTTACCTTTCATGTTGTTTTTTGTCTGACGAAGGTTGGCTTAAAAAGAATCATCTTAACTTCCAGCTGAGGTAGTTTTTCCACCTCTTTCCAGATAAAATTAAGGATTATATGAATCATCCAGCTAGTCTGCAATAATGAAATGAAAGAGCACATTACATGACAATGCTCTCTTCAGAGCTTGCAAAAATAAATTGTAAATCCTATACTCCGGCCGTTTCTTCTGCCGACTAAAATCCTGAATGTTGTTAGTAAAGAAACATAGGAATTGCCTTACCGGATTAAACCTTTGGACCTTATTGTCCGGTATCCTGCCTCTGGCAGCAGCCAGCACATGATGCTTCAGCAGAAGTTTGATATGCTTCCTCCCCCCCACCATAATGCCACCTTTCTGAGATGCTGAAGGTGGGGTGTGGAGGGAAGGAGATTCCTTACTGACCCCTGTTGCTGATCCCTTTCTGCCTAAAAGCACGAAGTGATTGTTCATATATCATCATAGATTGCATAGCTACCAATGTTATTAATTATCATAAAGTTACCCAATCCTCTGGGGGGGGGGAACACATCCACAATATCTGTCTCAACCCCTTGTGGCAGCACGTTCCAAGGAGTTACCGTGTTGAAAGCTTTGGGGGGCAGTGTAAAAGAATTACGACTGTTCCTGTATGATAAGCGGTTGAAGGTGCCACATTATTCCATGAAGTGTTCATCAGCAAAACAAGGTTCTCCTCTCCCCTCCCCCCCCCCCCCCCCAGTATTTAGTTCCTCCCCATTTTTTTCTGCAAGTAATACCGCACAATTCACAATGACTTGGGAGAGAGAGAACAGAGAATAGATTAAACGGTTCAACAGCAACTCCATAGGGTAGGTTGGGGTGTGAGGGGCTGTTAACAAAAGCTTTACCATTTCATTTTCTTTTATCAGCTTTTAATTTCCTTTTAAAACACCTAGAAATACACCATCTGACTTACTCACATTACTTTGCAAGGGTTAAAATCTGTTACCTCCTCTTGTATGAAGTGTAATTAAAAGTTGGGAGAGATTTTATTTTATTTTGAATGCTAGTTAACATTGAACATGGCTAGTCATGCTATTTCTACCTCACTTTGGTTTTGTGGTGTTCCTGACAATTACGTACAGATGTTACATTGTCACCACTTGTCCATTGTGTGAACCGGTTTCATCATTTAATACTAATACATTAAAAAAAAAAAAAAGAAAAAGAAACCCAGATCACTTTCATGATAAAGAGCTCTTTAAATGCTTTATTTACAGTGGGTACCCTGTTTACTTCTGATTGCATTTCTTCAGGAAAGTTCAGATCAAGATATAAGGGAATGGATTTGTTTTTCTTTCTTTCTTTTGTGCTTGTAAGTTAAACCTCTTTAAAAAATCAGAGGCAAATGGCTTGCACAATTGTTTTCATCAGGGTTTTATTTTGGTTGGTTTTTACTTTCTAGACATTAGTTTTGGAGTGAGTCTGTTAAAAATATTTAAAAAGTTGAGAGCTTTATTGCTGCTTTTTAAGCATAATTTGGGAATTCTTTTATGTTCCTTATAACCACAAAGTATTAAACTGTAAAACATAACCATTGTAACTGACTACATAAATATCATATGGCATGTTATTTCATTGTTACTCAGTACTGGTTTACTACTTGGGTATCATAAAATATTGTGTTTTAACACCAACACTCTAACATTTACTAATTTTTTTTATAAACTTCAGTTTTACTGCATTTTTCACAACATATCAAATTTCACCAAATATATGCCTTACTATTGTATTATATACTGCTTTACTGTGTATCTCAATAAAGCACGCAATTATGTTATTAATCCTAATGGAAGTCCAGCATTTATTTAGTGACTTTCTTTTCCAGTAATCTGCTCTTTATGGAGCTCGACTGAGTGGCATGCCATCTGGTCTGTTCCTTAATAGTCCATATGCCCCTCAACAAAGTACTCATGGGGCTGGATGCCACGGGCAGCACCCCTAGAAATCCCACATGATTTGGGAGAAGGGGCTGGGAACCTCAGCTGTCTAACAGAGGGGTTGTTTCGTAATATGTGGGGCTAAGCTAAGGCGTAAAGTGCATACCAGCACTACCCATTCAGAATAGGCCACTATACCTTGAATGGAAACAAAATTCAATTAAATCCATGAATACTTTTGTTGTGTGAAGCAGCTTTAAAATCCACATTGCTGGAATTATTTCTAATCCTTCCTCCCCCCCACACACACACACTCGTCTCTTTGGCTTTGTACTTTCCCACTCCAAGTCTCTACCTACTTTCTTCAGCGTTTGTCTACAGGCATTGCCACATTCTGATACAGTGGGTTAGAAATATCTATTGACACTCCAGGGAGACATTGGGCTGGTATTGTTTTTCCCTTATTATTGCTTGCTCTTGTTAGTATGTTTCACCCACGCACAGCCCTCCAGGGGCTGCCAATGCCTTGCTTCAGCCTGAAGAGTGAGACCACATCTAAAAATCAAATTCTAGGCATTTATGTCGCAATTCAAAGGTTGTCTACCACATTGTGAAGCTCTATGAATCGTATATAATTATAGTGATTACGTAAGAATTCCCAGTTATCACTGAGGTTTGACAGGTTCTCGTCTCAAGATCAGACCCAGTATTATTAAAATTACTGTTTAGTTGGGAACCCTGACGTGCACATTTGCAACACTCACACTTTAGGAACACGTCTGTATTTGTAATAGTTTATTAATACATTTAGCTAAATTACAAACATTCTAATGGCACAAGATACCTAGAGATACTACAGAATGTAGAGCTGAATATCGTTCTACTCACACCAGCCCTTGCAGAACAATCTGAAATGTTAGCCAGTTTCTTCCTCCTTATCACCAGTGGCCATCACCGTGGCACCTCCCAAGGGCTACATTTCTCTCTCCTCCAGCCCACAGGCTGGGATACAACTTTTATAATGCCTTACAATGTCTAATGCATATTCAGTTGGGGTTTTGCCATTTGTATTTCCTCACCCTACTAATGTTGGAGTGCCTGTCTCCCACAGATTCGTATATTAATGATGTCAATTTATTGCCATGGCACTTTTGTGGGTGGCCAGACATCTGCAGATGTTTCTGAAATATCCAAAAGCTGCTGGTTTCAGAGGAACAGCCGTGTTAGTCTGTATTCGCAAAAAGAAAAGGAGTACTTGTGGCACCTTAGAGACTAACCAATTTATTTGAGCATGAGCTTTCGTGAGCTACAGCTCACTTCATCAGATCAAAAGCTGCTGGTAACTCATGTTCCGGAGGTGCTCTGGCCAAATGTCCCCTCTTAAACACTATTCCCGGTCGGGACCTTGTATTATTGCTAAATAAAATAAACACTAATGCTAGCTCTATGGGCTACTGTTGCTGCCACATTTGTTGCCAATGGACCACCAAATCATGCATGTGGTTGATAAAAATGTGGTTCAGGGACCATTATGAAAATGCTTGCTCTGTAAGATATGGTCTGAGCATTTGGTAAGATGTTTAAAGAACAACTCCAGCTAAGCTGGCATTTTTAAACAAAAAAGATCCTCAACACTCCTGGCCCTTTAAAAATGTTTCCTTCCATTGCTGTCAGACAGCTATACTTAACAATAGGTGCTTTTCAAGCTGTATTTATGAGCAAATATATTGTAAGCTTTCTTCTTTATAATCTGCTGCCTCTTGCCCCACTCCTGGGTGCTCAGCTATGGTGAATTGCAAAGAAAAGACCATGACATTGCTGAATGGTGGAGGCTGATTATATCACCATCAGGTGGTTGGCCCCTTTCCCTGAAGTAGGCCCTGTGCCTTTGTGCCAATACAGTTGGTCCCAGCTTGACCAATTAAGAGGGTGGGGCAGCACCTGGGGCTATAAAGGATGAGAGAGAGTCAGGGAAGTGGGTGGTTCTTGGGGAAGGCAGGAGAATGGGGGTGTGTGTGCTGGATGAGCAGCAGTGAGAACCCCAGCCAAGGGGCCGCGAGAGAGCTAAAGGCAGGGGGTCTGCAGAGGGGTTTAATCTCTCCAACCCGGCAAAGGTTAATGGAACAGGGGGAGTGAGGGGTGCTCCCTGGTGAGGATGGACTCTTCCAGCAGAGAGACTGTAGGGGGTTCCTGCTAGGCAGAACAGGGCTGTACTCCAACTGGAAGGGCAGAGACAGCCTGGCAGATGGACAGGAGAGGAGCGAAGAAGAGATGCTGTATAGTATATGCTCCATTGATGGAGTTGAGATAGTGGTCTTTTCAGGCCCATAAACAAGGGCTGGAGGGGAGGTGATAAATGGACTATGTTTGGGGATTTTTGATATGGACTACTATGTCATTGTAATAAACTAGGCCCCCAGGGGGGGGAGGGAGATTGTATTAAGGCTTGGAGTCCTTAGGGTCACGAAAAGGGAAGGGGGATGTTAATCCCAGCATTAGAGCACCAAGCTGCAAGGGAGCTTTTGGGAATAAAGAGGACATGCGCACAGTGATTAAGAAAAAACATGTCTATGACTACTGTGATAGTACTTAGGACCCTCCCCTACTTCACTCATTTGGGCTAAACAAACACTCCCTACCAAACGAGTTACTTTGAAGCCCCCCACCCAGTGTAAGCAAGATCACAATGTGCCTCTAGGTAGTAAGATTCATCTGAATGTCTCAGTCCACTGGCTTCACTGCCTCACAGTGGCCAAAAAGGGACCTGCTTAATCCTGCTGAGTTCAATAAAAAGGAAGCTAGCTTCCTCTTTGGGCCAAGGGAGGGTGTTGGTCGCATTGGAGGTGCCACTGTTGGTTTTACCAACTTAGGCTTTGATGCTGTAATGTTCTTTGCCTCCATAAGGTGCATTGCCTAATTTAAGCATGTGAGTCATCCTATTGCACTACCTTGCTGAAGTGGAGCCTTAAAGAAAGGTAGACGAGACATGTCACTATTGACTAACATGATATACCTTCTCCTGAGGACTGCTCACCACTTTTGTCAGAATTTGGTCCAAACAGTCAGAAGAATTCAAATGCAAACCGTGGTAAGAGAACCCATTTTTGAAATGTGCTGTCAATCACTTTTCACATGCACCAAAAGCAAACCGTGCATAATGTGGTTGGCACCACTTATATGAACACCTGCTATAAGAGTAATGTTTATAGTAATAGGTTTAAAGACTTTGCCAGAAGTTTTCAGTGAATTTTTTTTTCTGGTTGTAAGAACTGAGTCCCAATCTTCTCCCTCCAAAAAAATCCATAGTCCCTTTACCCTTTAAAGAACATCCATTCTGCCCCCGCCCTGTTTTATAGGTTTTACAATCAGTTTATCCCAATCTGTTGAGAAGTGGCCTACTAGATGCACCATGGGTTTCCTCAGTTTTCAATGCAGTATTTGCATTGAGTATCATGTTCCTTACTGGATACAGGAACAGAGTGCTCTTGGTAATGATGCTCTACTGTACTAACTACTGGGGCAATTTAACAACAACCTTCCAAACTGCCATCCACTAATCTAGCTGAACTGAGATAGCTCCCGCTCCACCAGTGACTTTTCCAGTCTGCTTCTAGGGAACCAGGCAATAAAATGCAAGCTTGCTCTTAGGACCTTACAGACCAGCTCTAGTCATAAATGCAATAGAAAAATTCATTTTTCTAAAGGTATGTCTCATAACTTTAAACAGCAGCTTCAGTGACTCTTTGTAGATATAATGAAGGCAGAGTAAACTGCTTCAGATTGGCAAATGCAGCTAAACATTATATTAAACTAGATAATGACGCACGAAACCATGTATAATGCAAAATAGTTTAGCTGTATAGAAGCCTGTAGAGAAACTTGTTTCAGATCCAGGCAATAATTATTTGACTTTGTACTGGTATAATTATTACAGCATGTTTTAAAAGCTGGTCTTGCTTACTAATTTTCTAAATAGTACATGCTGATGTATTATCTGTATTAAGACTGAAAACTTGTCTAGCCATGCAGTTGATGAAAAATATGCTTCCTGTAAATGCCTTAGAATTGCATAGACAAAAAATGAACAGCACATTAGAAGAAATCTAGCATTCTTTCTAAGTTGTCTATATGAGGAATTTCAAACTCTTTCACAGAGTTGGTGGCATCTTACTAGAAAGATTGCCTCATGGATCCACCTCCTCGTCCACTCATGATTGACCAGTATCCCTGTGATGACTTCAGCAATTGTAAACTTGAACAAGTGATATTAGAAGAGTATTTAATGTATTTTCAGCTGCTTTGAATACAATTTAGCAGCTGGAAACAAGAGGAGGAGCAGACACCATGTGAACAGCCAGTTCTCAGCAGATACCTGTAAGTGCTCCATGGCCCACAACTTGGGCACATGTGCTCAAGAAGGAGGATTAAAGAGACAAAGAAATCAGTAACCTATGTCATTTGTCCTAACAGATAAAAATTAAAATTAAACTCACTATGAAAAAGCCAGGCTGTTACTGAAAATTTACAACAGATAGTTATCGGGCATTCCAGACTGTTCTCCTCTGTTGGTCTTATCACCCCCTCCAGGCAGAAGCAAACAAATAGAGCAAAAAGGTATCGCCCAACAATGGGTGAAATCCTGGCGTGACTGAAGTTGATGGGCATTTTATGACTGACTTCAGTGGAGCCAGGATTTCACCCACTGTATCTAATCATCAGCTGTTCCCAATCCCCAATTTTTGTCTCCTTATATTTTGAAGTACTGTAACTACTCAGCCCTGTGTTTAACCCCTCTCTCTTCTTCATTCTAGCACTCTGAAAAAGGAAAGGAGAGAGAAGAATGTAAGCACATGGGTGAGAAGATGAAGGAGGAAGGAAAGAAACTGCCAAAGAAGAAAGAAAAGAAACACCCCACTGGTGAGCATCCAGCTTTGGTGCAGTATCTGAGGTAGACACTTTGCTTGAGGTCTCTTATTGCCCTAACTCCTTAGCCCTGACCCTAATTGGCTGGTCCCTTCCAGATACAGGCTGGCTTCTTCAGGTGATCTTCTCCTGAATACAAGTCCTTCCTCTCTATCTCTATCCTGGGAAGCAGTGACTCTGAAAAAGATTTGGGGGTCATGGTGAATAAGCAGCTGAACCTGAGCTCCCAGTATGATGCTCTGTATCAAGTTACCTGCCCTCTTCTCTATTTACCACTCCCCCCCCTTCCTTTTGCCACAAGTGATTGTTGGAGGATGAAGTTCCCTCATCCTCTCTTTGTACTCCTTCCAGACATGTGCGCCTGGATAGAGAAAAGCCTTCTCATTGCGCCAACAGTGCTATGTAAATAGCCTCTATGAGGCCTGCCAACTCCATATCATCCTGTGCCCGGGTCTTTTTTGCTTGGCAGGAATATGGGGCCCTCATCTCCCAGGATCCTTGGCTTCAGGAGACAGTAGCATGAGCGTATCCTATCAATTTCCTCAAGGGCCCAAACCCCAGTTCCTTTCAGGGACTTGCCTTCCTCTCTCTCATCTTTCCAGAGGCAAACATTGTTTTAGGAAATATGTCCAATTGCATTCCGGGGAGGATGGGAGAAGGGCTGATCTCCCTAATCCCAACTGTGGAGCAGACCACGGGATATTTTTCTTCCTACTTCCTGGTCTCCAAGAGGCATGAATGGTTCGGGTCCACCCTGCATCTCCACCTTTTAAAGTGCTGCATTTGGAGATTCCATTTCTGCATGATGACCCATTCACTCCATTCTCCCTTTTCTATATCTGGGCAGCCTCCAGGATATGTGGTTCCACATCTCTGTCCAGCAGGAGTGGCAATGGGTCACAGTCTTCCAGTTCATTGCCTGCCCTTTAGCATTTCCTAGGGCCCTTTGCTTTTTATGGAGATCTCTTTAGTCCTGATGAAAGAAAAGGAGTACTTGTGGCACCTTAGAGACTAACCAATTTATTTGAGCATGAGCTTTCGTGAGCTACAGCTCACTTCATCGGATGCATACTGTGGAAACTGCAGAAGACATTATATACACACAGAGACCATGAAACAATACCTCCTCCCACCCCACTGTCCTGCTGGTAATAGCTTATCTAAAGTGATCATCAAGTTGAGCCATTTCCAGCACAAATCCAGGTTTTCTCACCCTCCGCCCGCCCCCCCCCCCCCACACACACACACAAACTCACTCTCCTGCTGGTAATAGCCCATCCAAAGTGACCACTCTCTTTACAATGTGTATGATAATCAAGGTGGGCCATTTCCTGCACAAATCCACGTTCTCTCACCCCCTCACCCCCCTCCAAAAACCACACACACAAACTCACTAAATTAGTCCTGATGGTTCATCTTCAACAAATATATTTCTATCCCTATTGAGACACTCCTTTGATTTGAGCTTCGACACTAGAAAAGCTATGCAGGAAACAGAGATATAGTCCCGTCTTGCCTGACTCAACATGGTTTCATCATAAAAGTAAGGAAGGAGCATCTTAGATAAATCCCTGTAGAAGGCTGTCATTTCCCAGGACTGTCAAGTCTCTCTGCAGGTTTTGCTGGATGTCACTCTGCCCATCTCCCTTATCCCAGGATATGCTAAGCACTTTTTCAAACTGTGTGGAGACACTGCCCTGGATTTCATGTTAAGAAACTAGTTAGTATTTTATTACCCAGGTCCAGCTTTTTCCTCACCAAAACAACGTTCCATTCTTTGGATGCTAAATGTGCTATTGCTTATTTTCAGCCTCAGTCATTCTGCAAATCCAGGCACCCACTTGGCTGTTCTGTAGTTCCAGTAAAGGTCAGAGGGCTTCAAAACCTTCCCTCTCCTCTTGGATCAGGAACTGGAAAAGCTGACCAAGCTGCAACTTAGCAAGTTTATTTTTCTTAACATAACAGGACATTCTGGAAAGAGGCCTGGCCAGGAAAGGCTTTCAGCATGCTTAAGTCACTTGGTCATTTTTGAAAATCCCATCTGTTGTCAACCTTAGAAATGCATAGAGCAGTGACCTTGTCATCTCCTCATACCTGCATTATTCACTATTGAGTGGACCTGGTTTCCTCAGCTGATGTGGCCTTGGGCTAGAATGCTCTCCAGAAAGTGTCTTAATTCCTTTAGGTGTGTGAATAAAGGCTTGTCTACGCTGGCAATTTCCAGCCCTGCAACTGTCTGGCTCCGGGGTGTGAAAAAACACCCCCCCGAGCGCAGCAAGTTTCAGCGCTGTAACGCGCCGGTGCAGACAGAGCCTCGTGGAGGTGGGTTTTTTAGCACGCTGGGACCACACAAGGCACGTTAAAGCTGCCAGGGCAGTGTTTTAGCATTGCCAGCGTAGACTAGCCTCTAGTCCGGACTCGTTCAGGATGAGAGAAAAAGAGGACATGGGATGTCTGAGAAGGACGAATTCTCCCTCACTCTCCTTCGACGGTCCTTTAACTAAGGGCTAGTCTACACTGGAAACGCTGCAGCGCTTTAACGTGCCTTGTGTGGCCGCAGCGCAGAGCTGGGAGAGAGAGTAGGTGCAAAGTGCGTGTAAAGTGATACCGTTTTGAAACCAGTTTGTGCTCCCTTTGTCTGGTACGAATGACCAGACAGGATACAAGGCAGGGGAGAGTCAGGGCCACAAAGTTCACAACGGCTCATCTCTATCAAAAATACTCCAATAAACACAAGTTCACTCCAGAGGAACAAATTTCACATGGGACATAGCTGAGGTTTGGATAACTGCAGACAAATGCTCATCCCCATCCTGCTCCTTTATGTACCTCTTAGGAGGTTCAAAGGGAGCAGACACTGCCTATAACTTCCTTGCTAGGGTCAACCTACCATGCAGGACTGGCATAGCTGGCTCCTACACTTCCTTCCCCACAGCCTCCAACCACTGAGTGAGTCAGGGATGGGGAGTGGTCATGGCCACAGTTCAATGCCTTCCAGCAATCCCCTGCTGAAATATGGTCACTTGAGGGCTAGAGCCCACCTGTGCAGTGCAGACCAAGGGCTGCTTTAACATATGCCCAGCACAGAGGAATCTCTGAGCAGAGAATCAGGGAGCTCCCTGACAACCTCCTCTCTGCTGCACCTACCAGAAGCTGGGCACAGCAGGAAACCTGGCTCTAGCGGTTCAAGTAAACTGGATTCTGTGTTAGCTACAAATGCAGAAGAAATCAGTTTTCCAGCAGAATAGGCAGACTACTCTTCCTAGCTCTTCCAAAGCCTCCCTGTATAACTGGAAAACAATCTAAAGACGTTGGGCCAATTCCTCAGCCTGTGTAAATCAACATCTCCAGGTTAATTTGATTAGGCAATTTATGACTAATGGTGGTTTTACTTTTATTCAGAAAATGCTTTCCTCCTCTTTCATGTGTTCCTCAAACACAGCAGCTGATAACCCACAAGCTCAACTGACTGACCTTCTCCATTCTGCCTCCAGCTTTATTTTGTTGAATACCTTTCGCACCAACTGTATCCTGTCTTACCGAGTTAAATAATACAGCCAGAGAGCTAAGAAACAATAGCAGAGGGGGAGAGAAATTAAGAGGGTGAGGTGCTGGAGAAAAGATTATGCTTTCAGACACGAGCAGAAAAGAGGCAGAGTTGATGAGGTGGAGAAAGAGGAAGCATTGCAACCGCCTAAACATGTCAGTTTTCTTCTTTTATGGATATTCCTGCTATTGTACATCCAGCTCCAGAGTTTGGAGAGGCCCGCTCACACAGAAACCCCCTCAGCTGCTCTGCAGATTGCTGTGTTGAGTACATTCTTCTCCCAGCACCCACAGGCACTTGCTTGCAATCTTTTCCCAAATAACGTTGAGCTTTTTAATCTGTGTGCTTAGATGGCCCCAACATCAGAGCACCTCACAAACAAAAATGAATTTACCCTCACAAGAGCCCTGGGAGGTGGGAGAAGTATTATTGAGTGTCATTTTAAGACGAGGAACTGAGATTGTGTGAGCTTGGGGAAATGACCTAAGCAGAGCCAGGGATGGATCCATGATATCCTGAGTGCCAGTCTAGTGCCTTAACCAAAAGCCCATCCTTCCTCATACCGTAACAAAATACCATCCCTGTTAGGTTCACACCACTGAGTACCAAAACCGAGTGTATGTACACAAGTGTGTGTGTGTGTGAGAGAGAGAGAGAGATGCCTTTTCAGACTTTGCCAGTGTTCAAATCAGTTAAATGACTTAGATACAGTACTTTAAGAATTTTTTTCTTTTGTGGGGGAAGAGGTAAGGAAGGACAGTGTTCTAGGCCACAAACCTAAGTCTACTCCCATTGCCATCAAACAGACCAAGATCAGGCCTCATCTGATTTGTGTGCTCCAGTAAGTGGGCTGTTCTGTCAACCTGCACTACTGTGGACAGCATTAAAAAATTTACCTCAACAGAGAGACTCAACTCTCAGTTGACTAAATCCAACAACTAGAGGTAAATCAGTTTAAATAGGTAGAAAAAGCAGCTGTTACACTGCATCCCCCACTCTTCATTTGCATAAGCCCAAACGTGCGTGTTTAAGAACAACTTTCCCAGATACCTCCGCCTCCACTCCCAAACCCTCCTTTGCCAAGTCATTTCACTTCAAAGCAAGCATGTAGATACATATCGCAGGTGCCATGCTGTGAGCAAGAAGAGCAGTTTACACTAAATAAAAACAGGACTATAACAACTGTGCATGTGGTCCCTGTAAGCTGATAAACAACGCTGTTTGGGAAAGTGATAACGACACCATATATTTAACAGCATGGAGCTGCATAAAATGTGGTAAAAATGATCGATAGCCTGTGTTTAAAAGGGGAGTGATTTGAAGAAATCCTGTAGGTATATAGTGAAGTCTAGTCATTACACATGTATTCTGAGTCACTGTTTCTGCATATTAGGAATTCTTTTATAATAAGCCTGAAATCCTTACTGCTTGCAGACCTCATGCTTGCTTTTGTCAGTCACCTTGGTTACCGAGAGGTGTAGGGAACTTCAAGACTTATCTTTATCTTACTCTTAACATATATGTATAATTTAGTTAATCGACTGTTCCATGACACCAAGCATATTTTTACCATCTGAAGCCCAAGCAAATGCTCCCCAGATGCTGAACGTTAAAATCCATTGCCGATGGGAATTGCCCTTCCCCCAGTGAAAAATAAATACTGCCCCTTGTGGATACCAAATGAGAAAATGGTGAATACCGTGTTTCCCAACATGAGCATCTCTAGACGAGAATAGTACCAGCAGTAATATCCTATCTCCAGTAACATCTACCCAAAGGTCCATGAAAAATACACCTGGTGCTAAGGCTGTGACTCGGGTATCAGTAACTCAGCCAGCCTAACTACCTGGTTCTCTGAGTGACCAAATTCCTCCACACCTGCTCTGTTCATCACTAGTGCTTGCAGGTGTACATTCCAAGTGCCACACAGCAAAATACAACTTTGTATCTATAGCAGCAGTTCTCAACAAGGGGTCCGGGGCCCCCTAGGGGGCCATGAGAAGATTTTAGGGCATCTGCCAAGCAGGTCCAGCATTAGACTCATGGGGGCCCAGGGCAGAAAGTGAAAGTTCCACCGTGTAGGGCTGAAGCCCGGAGCCCTGCGCCCTGCCATCTGGGGCTGAAGCCCAAACCTGAGCAAGGTAGCTTGGGAGGGGTTGGGCACCGTGGCAATTGCCCTACTTGCTACCCCCTAACACCAGCCCTGGTTTTTATATGAAGAAAACCAGTTACTGGGACACAGGTGGGCCGTGGAGTTTTTATAGCATGTTGGAAGGGAGTGGGTGCTGAGAAAGAAAAAGATGAGAACCCTTGATGTATAGCATCTTTCATACAAACAGCATCTCCAGAGATCTGAGAGCTGATAGTGTGGCAAAATCAAAATAAGATTCATGAAAAGGAAGGAGCACAATTAAGCAGTATGAGCATGTGAGGAAAGAAAGGTGTTTTCAGCATTTGAAAATGGGCGGACAGATGAAGGGGAGAAATACAGGAAGGCTGGTTCCAGATACAGGAGGTGCCGGGAAGAAGGCTCACACCCTAAGAGCGGCAAGATACCGGGAAGGCAGAATGGAGTGACTAGTGCTGGACAACGAGAAAGCAGTGGGGAAGGGAAAAAGGCATTGTTTATGGAAATGTAAAGCTGGGAGACATAGAAAGAGGTTAATAGGCATATTTTTACACTAAACATGTGATAAGCATAGTGTAAAGTAGACTCTTTTCAAGAATAGTATTGGTATGTCCCACCAGAAGATAAACAGTCAGACCTCTAAAGTACAACAGTTGTTATTGCACTCAGTATATAAAGATGGCCTTGTTCATGATCTATGGTATGTCTAATAAATAATCAAACATCATAAGTGGGTTTTAGTTCTACCATAGGATGAATTTTAGCTGTGCTTCATTCAGCAGACAAATGGTTCTAGTCTCTTGTTGATGTATGGGACATATTTTGTACAGAAGATTAATGGGAGTTACCCACATAACTCCCCAATGCATTCACAGGAGAATAAACTTCAAAGTCTGAATCCTCTATCAACCAGCTGCAAGCAATAAGAAATGAAAAGGTTTTCCTCAAATACAGAAAGAAACTTAGGCAGATTCCTGGTCATGACAAAAATGAAGCAAGTGTTAGAATAAATGCTAGACACACACATGCAAAAAATTAATCATACCACCACCACCTCATACATAGTTACCATTAGTGTTCTGCTCTGCTGAATTCTATTAAGCATTAAGTAAAAGGAAGTAGAAATTTTGATGTCTAGGAAAATGGGGCCTTGGCAATTTATAGGAGTAGGGCTTTGTTCTAAATTATAGTAGACCACCTTTACAACCACCAGTTTCAATAATTTATTCAGCAGTTAAGTTTCTTCAAGAATTTAGACTCCCAAGGAAAAGTACCTCAGGCACAGTGGCCCTGCTATAATGTCTATTTGTTTTTACTTTTTATCACTGAAACAGCTGGCAGGGACTAGCATTGTGAGACATCAGAGAATATTCGAATTCTAAAATTAACAATTTTTTCTTCAACAGCAAACTAAAAATAGCCTTTAGAAAGACTGTGCAGGAAGAAAATACTACCAACATTTTGAGTGATTTATTATGCACGTGTTTTATTCCACCCGTCTTTCCGCCTTTTCAGTCAACGCTTTCACTTTGAGCAAAAAAGAATCATAATGGCCAAAATTTTCAAACATGGTGCAGAAGTTTAGGCACCTTGTAACAGGGCTTGCTGATCCTCTTAAGAGCAGGAACAGCCAGCCCACCCTGTCATCAGGGCTTGGTCCTGTTAGGCCAGGTTGCTGTGTTGTACCAATAAAATAAAAATCAGCAGGATCTTATTAAAGGGAAAAAGGCAAAATACCACATTTATTGTGAATACAGAAAGAATCATAGTAAGCAGTTAGTTCTAGTTATAACATTCCATTCAGTCTCATATTTATTCACACATTCATTCATACAAACACACACACACACACACACACAGGTTCTGCAAGGTTGTTATCATAGTTACCAGCCTTAGAGTTGCTCATGCCAAGCCACTGGCCAGGTGGCCTGGACATGAGGAGGGAGCAGGGCCTTGTCAGATGCTCATCTGATGCTCCTGGAAGTTGGTTTGCAGAATCAGACCCCCCAAAGTTCTCACTTTTTAGAGTCTATTTTTATAGGAATTTCTTCCTATGCCAGTCTATGGGAATTGCTTCATCATGCTGTTGCTGAATCAATCAGCAGATAGCACATTCCTGACGGCTCCAAGATGTTATCTTGTTCTTTGGTTCTCCCATTCTTGAGGCTGTTGGGTGGATTCCAGTCTGCCCTCCGGGGGGTCCTCTGGTTATTTCCACTTGACGCCTTCTTCAGCCGATGGACACTGGATTCTTAGGCTGGCACCTCCCTGATCATTCAGTTATTATCCACACCAAGCATCCATCCACATACATCCTCTATCTCTATTTTAATCACAATTGTTAATACAACAAAAGGGTGGGGAGTCTTTGGGTGTTGTTTCTGTTGTTAGAGTATTGTTTTGAGTCTCTCTCTCTGTGAATTGCTTTGAGAACAGACTCTGTCTTAGAATGTACTAACACAATTAGCAGCTTGCAAGTTTCACACATAGAGGGAGAGAAACAGTACCAAAAACCAAGAGACCTCTTAATTAGTAATACCCTGGAATTTAAACTCTGGGGAATCAAACTCATTTGTGATTTTAATACAGAACTTCTTTAATATGATCCAACAGCTGTTGTTCAGGTGGTGGTTGAGGTAGGGGGATCACATGATCAAGAGGGACCCACGACCACTCTATATGCCAAACCTTACAAGCCTGAGCCCCTGGACCAAGAAGGCTGGTGGTGCTTGTTGGTAAAGGGTCCCATATACTGTGCTATGCTGCTAAAGCCATCTTTAGACACCGAGATAAAAGCAACTTGATTTTTGAAAATTATGAATCCCTGCAGCTTCTAATGCTTTCAATGAGCTTTGTGGATAACCAACACCTCTCAAAGTCAGGCCTCTGATATTTAGATTGTTAGATATAGCTCTAGGAGCCTAACTTTAAGCACCCGGGTTAGAAAAAATCATTTTTCCTCTTATTTTGATCTCTCATTCCCCTGCCCTACCCCCAAGCATCAAGAGAGTTAGAAATCTTGTGATCTTTGGACAGGCAAACACCATTGTGAGAAGCACAGCTGGATAAATGTCAGCATTAGCAGTACTCCCTTGCTCTGGGAGAGTGGCTAACACAGTGGTCGTTGCTATGGGTACCAGAGCAGCAAATGATAATAATAGCAAGACAGACTAGTGGAAAGGGGAACTCCATTTCAGGTTCAAATAGGGCTTTAAATTAACTGTGATGAATAATTTAGGAACTCAGATGACTTTTAAATGCCTCAACCAAGGAAATCCCTTTAATAGATGGCAATCACTGACAACTTATACCTGGTTTGCAATCAAACAATGTAAGGCATTTTTGCACAAAAAGACAGACCCAGCATGAAATAGTTCCCATTAGTTATCTCTGAATCTGCTGCTTCACTGCAATTTGCTCTATTTTTCCATGATGTTAGTTGATTTTTTGTTTTGACAGTTTTTTTCCCCCTTGACAGAAGTTCTCCATTTCCCTGGGTAACAGAACATTTATTTAGCTCAAACATACAGAGGGGAAAGAGTGGAGTTTTTTCCCAACTGGAGTCTTTGGATGACACTGTGTCCACCCTGGCATCTGAAGCTGGGAAAACCCACTTAGTTGAACCAGCCATCCAATGGATATAAAGCATTTGACCTGTTTTGCCTTCAGCTCCACACAAAAAAGAAAACTGGTGCAAAGAGATAGATCAGTGACTGCCTTGGCTAGGATAAGTATGCCGTATGTCAGTCCCAGGATAAGCGAGAGACAAGAGGGGGTGAGGTGATATCTTTAACTGGATCAGTTTCTGCTGCTGAAAGAGACAAGCTTTTGAGCCACACAGAGCTCTTCTTAAGGACTAGCAAAGGTCCTCCCAGGCCTGAAGAAGAGCTCTCAGTTCCTCGAAAGCCTGTCTCTCTCACCAAGAGAAGTTGATCCAATAAAATATATTACCTCACCTGCCTTGTCCCTGGAGATAATGCTATTATTTTTTGACTATACTAGACCCCTGCAATGAGCATGTGCTGTGGACCTGTGGGATCAGTCGACGCTACACACAGCTCATGTGGCGCCTCATGGTCTCGGACACCATCCAATGGTCCAGGGACATCTACATCGAACACATCACCGGCCACCGACAGTACCAGGAGGTGTGAGCCGGTACGACATCGTGCATCAACTATGAGAAAGGGACCAAGAGACTTTTTCCATTGGACCATATGAACTGGAACCATAAACTCACTGAACATTAAATCTCACCAAATGCGGGTAAATCCATCCTCATCATCGTATCCACTTATTATACTCCACACCTGAACATAGCCATTATATGAACAATATACCCCCATATCTCAATGTCTGTACTTTGACCTGTAAACCTTTTACCCCCAATCGGGGATATTGCAGATTATGTATTCCTTACACTACCCATTTCTAAACCGAACTTCGCACCCCTTGATAATTTGTACCTTATTCCCTGATAACCAGAAACTTCTATGCTTAAACTCTGTACCATTTTCTTTTGATTTTATCATCTTAATAAAATTATTAAGATTACATGTTTAAGCATTGCTAAGATCAACAAATGCTAAAGTTAAAGTAGTACTCACCACCTCAGCTCTGCCCCCTTGTGTATATGCATTATAATACTCTTTAATTACATGATCATATCCTATATACTAGATAATACAATTTCATACAGTTGCTTTTCTACAACCCAGTTACAGCTGTGTAGCATCTTCTATTGCTGAATTCAATCTGCACAGAGTGTTCATGGAAGTGAGCAAGGAGCCTGATTCACAGACTCCAAGGCCAGACAAAACCATTATGATCATCTAGTCTGACTTCTTGCATAACACAGGGCCATAGAACTTCACCAAAATAATTCCTAGAACATAGCTTTTAGAAAAAAATCCAGTCTTTATTTAAAAATTGCCAGTGATGAAGAATCCCAATTGTTCCAATGGTTAATTAACCTCCCTAGAATTTACGCCTAGAATTAGTCTAGCCTCAACTTCCAGCCATTATATCATGTTACACCTTGGTCTGCTAGATTGAAGAGACCATTTTAAAATATTTTTCCTCCATGCAGGAACTTATATATTGTAATCAAGTCACCCCCTTAAACTTTGCTTGCTATGCTAAACAGATTGCGCCCTGAGTTTATCACTATACTACATGTTTTTAATCATTCGCACGGCTTTTCTCTGAATGCCCTCACATTTTTCAACATCCTTCTTATATTGTGGGACCAAAACTAGACACAGTATTCCAGCAGCAGTCGCACCAGTGCCAAATATAGCGGCAAAATAGCCTCTCTAATCCTACTCACAATTCCTGTTTATACATCCCATTAGCCCTTTTGGCCATAGCATCACAGTGAAAGCTTATGTTCAGCTGATTATCCACCATGATCCCCAAAGCTTTTTCACTACTGTGTTACTCTAGCTATACACTAGCGTAAGTCCATTCAGAAGCAATATTGAATGGAGATGTACTGATGTAAAAAATGGAGTAAGACAGGAGCGAATGAGGAAAGTGCTCATGCAGCATCCTGGTTTAATTCACTGTACACCATAAGTATTCACTGGATACAGAGCTTTTGCTCCAGCTCATTCAGTCACCACGAGCCAAGATGTTCCTTGTAAGAATGTACAAAAAAAAATTACAATATTCAGTTGTTTGGGATATAATTAATTCAAGACTTACTTTAATGCACTCTAAAAATGAAGGGGCAGATTTGGCATTTCCTGATTGTGAGTACTTAAAGTGAACATAAAAATGGCCATAGTGGATCAGAGCAATGCTCCATTTAGCCCAGTGTCCTGTTTTCTGACCGTGGCCAATGCCAAGTGCTTCAGAGGGAATGAACAGAACAGGGGAATTCTCAAGTGATCCATCCTGTTATCCATTTCCAGCTTCTGACGGTCAGAGACGTAGGGACATCCGGAGCATAGGGTTGCATTCATGACCATGTTGGCTAATACCCACTGCTGGACCTATCCTCTATGAACTTAGCTAATTCTTTTTTGAACCTATTTATAGTTTTGGCCTTCACAACATCCGCTGGCAACAAGTGCCACAGGTTGACTAAGTGTTGTGTGAAGAAATACTTCCTTTTGTTTGTTTTAAACCTGCTGCCTATTAATTTCATTGTGTGACCCCTAGTTCTTGTGTTATGTGACAGAGTAAATAACATTCACTTTCTCTACACCATTCATGACTTTATAGACTGCTATCATAGTCCCCGCTTTGTCTCTTTTCCAAGCTGAAAAGTCCCAGTCTTTTAAATCTCAACACATATGGAAGCTGTTCCATAGCCTTAATCATTTTTGTTGCCCTTCTCTGCACCACTGCTAATTCTAATATAGCTTTTTTGAGATGGGTTGACAAATGTGTGGGTAAGCCATGGATTTATAGAGTGGCATTAAGATATTTATAGTCTTAGCTATCCCTTTCCTAATGGTTCCTAACATTATGTTAGCTTTTTGACTGCCACTGAAGATTCAAGAATAACCCCATTCTATAGGAGTGGCCTGAAATCCTTGCTCCTAGCAGCATTACTTGCATTTGGCTGTATTAAAATGCAATTTGTTTGAATGGGCCCAATGTATCAAGCCAATCGAAAACTCTGTATGAATACCCTGTCCTCATCAATATTTACTACTCTGCCAATCTTTGTGTCGTCTGCAAATTTTATCAGCAGTGATTTTATATTTACTTCTAGATTATTGATGAAAATGTTGAATAGGGTTGGGTCTAGTATTGATCCCTGCTGAACCCCATGAGAGACACCCCTATTCTATGATGAGCCCCATTGGCAACTACCTTATGAGATCTGTCAGCTAACCAGTTCTCAATCCAGTTAACATGTGCTTTATTGATTCTGTATAGTGCTAATTTTTTAATCAGAATGACATGCAGTACTAAGTCAAACACCTTATAAATGTCTAAGTATATTACATCTACGCAATTCTCTTTATTAATCAAACTTCTAATCTCATTAAGGAATGCAATCAGGTTTGTTTGATAAGATCAGTTTTCCATAACACCCTGTTGACTGGCATTAATTATATTCCCATCCTTTAATTCTTTATTAGTTTACTCCCATATCATCTTTTCCATTATTTTCTCTGGGATTGATGTCAGGTTATATGGTCCATGGGTACTTAGATCATCCTGCTTAACCATTTTGAATACTGACACATCTTTAGCACTCTGCCAGTCTTCTGAAACTTCCCTGGTATCCTTAAATTAAAATTTGCACCTCCACACAGTTTGGACTCAGGCAGTGGCCCACTCATTTCTGGGATGATTGCTCATTTGTCAGAGCAATTTCTGCACTTTCTCCCTGGCTCACCTATTAGGTGCTGATCCTGCCTTGCCCTTGGGTGGCACAGGAGCACCCTTCCTACTGCACACAAAGACACAGCAGGTGTGCACCAATAACCAATGGCCTGCACCTTTAGAGGAAATATCCCAGTGTCTCCATCACTCTCTTTCTCTTTTTCAGTCTCCTGTATATCCCAATCTTGTGCCTTCAACTGCAAGAGGGAAGAGGGGTTGGAATTTGGGAAGACAGTAAGGATCACCAGAGCAGGCTGACTTCCTACCAACTCTGGCACTGCTAATCAGGTACAGAGCAGTCATGGAGCAGGAAATAAGTTTCTTCAGCCCCGCAGCAGGAGTAAGTGAAGCCCCTCACCTGAGGAAGCTGGCAACCCATAAGATAGAGAGGATTGTTGCCAGTTCTTCAGAAGAGTAAGTCTCCCCACCCCCCGGACCTACACACGAGGCTCAAGCGTAAAACTGGAATCTTAATAAGTTCATCCTCACAACATGTGGCATAAGTGGAGGAGTGATCACTATAAATATGGGAAACAATGCAGAGGAGAGAGAACTGGTTAGACTGATGTTATAATGGGTGATAAAGGATAGATTTTGTTTACCCATCAGCCCAAACATTTTGGAGGATATTTTCAAAGTCATTCAGACAGTAGAATGGTTTGTTTAGCAATGTTGTTGTGGTGAAAATCATGAGGCACCTTTAAGGAAAAGAATAGCTTAATTTCTGAAAGAAGTCAGGTGGGGTATATTTCTAGCCGATGCATGAACATGCACCAGATGATGTGTTCCAAGCCAGTAATCCATTATTCTGTGATTTCCTGATCCTTCGCTCAACTCCATACTCCTCTGCCAAGCTCTGATGCACGGAATTTAAAAAAAAATATATTTTGGAAGCACAGACTAACATTTTAATATTAATCAGTTGACTGAGCCATGTATTGCGCTTCAGTTATTCAATATACTGATTGCAGAAGTCCAATGTATGCACTGCACAAAGGTGACAACAAGAAACAGCAATACAAGTAGCACAAATATTTGGCAGTTGCAATTTCTGTGCACTTTTTTAAAAAAAAGTGTATCAACTACTAAAATAACCATGTATGTCATGCACACTCAGAAGGTATTTACCATAATGGCCTGTCATGTGAATTAATAACTGTTCATGTTAAACAGAGCCCAGTGTAAAAACGAAAAGGTCAGCCCTACAAAGGTATGATATTCTTTTTTTCCCCATTAGTCAGGGATAGGCAAATAATTTACATCCAAACCCCTGCCTCTCATTACAGAGCCACTAAGCTATGCAAAAAACAGGCCCAATTCATATACCACTGCTTGATGTTTCTGATGCAGTCCATTTCAGGGGCGGGGGAGGGGGCTGTTTTCAAAATACAACTATACATTTAATAATAAATTTCTGTGAACCTCAAGACCAATGGTATAACTTGTCAAACTACTAATTATAAATAATATTAATTACCAATATTGCCTCCTCTTGATTAAGAAATCATTTGCAAACTGATCCTGGTTTTCTTCATGACGTGCAAGGGCTCAACGCAGCTTTTCAACAAGCCCCAAGCAAGGGGAAGTTGGTTGTGCTGTCCCAGGATTTACAATCTGCCTCTTCGATTCCCCCATGCTCCACGGGGGATGTATCCTGAGATAGCTCAGTACCTGGTGCAGCTTCATTCCCTAGGGCGTCAGGGCAACTACACTAGCCCGAGCTCTGGACAGCTGCTGTTCTTCCCATACAGCTACCCTTGGCATGGGAGCACCTTACACCTCCTTAGCCCTCAGTGCAGCCACACAAGCTGGGACTCAGTTTAGCCCTGGATAATTGGCCGCATTAGAACCCGGTCCTGCTCCAACTGAGATCAAATGGTAAAGTTTCCATTGGCTTCAGAGTGCCAGTAACTTGACTCTTCATGATGAGCCCAGTCCTGTGAGGAGCTGAGCAGTGGAAGTGGAGGACACTCAGCACCTTGTGGTCTGGGGCCCTGGTTCCTAGTGTTATAAAATGATTGTTCACCTAAGATGGAGTCTATTGCTTCTGCTTCCTGATGGTGTGAATCAGGGTGCTCTTCTTAACAGTGAAACATTTTTAAACAGGAAAGTCATGAATAACTCCAAACCAGTGTGACTTTTGAGAGTATTACCCACTTATCCCAAAAATTCATAAAACCCTCAGAGTTCCAAAACTTTTCGCAAATAGCTGGTGGTGGTTTGAATGGTGTAATGAATTATGTGATCCCGGGAATCATAGCCAGCTGAACTCAGTGCTTTTAGTCACAAATATATTTGCAAATCAGTTGATTATCTTTTTACTATTCAATCTGTTTTATCTAACGCAGCACTTTGGACTGCTCCCTACGAGAGCTAGAACTTTCTGTACCTGGTTTATGTATCTATAGAGAGTAAGGTTTTAGTGTTAATTTTTCTAATTATTCTCATATTAGTTATGGAAAGTTAACAGATAAAGGGTTGCATACTTCATAGCTTATGCACACACCAGCGGTGCCATTCCCGACCCCACAAACTCCCTGTGCCACCATCCCATCCCCCTCTATTTCAGATCTATTTCAGCCCCATCCCCCATGCCAGAAGCTCTACACGTCCCCCGCATTCCGTCCTTCCCCAATTCCAGAAGTTGTGTCTTTTCTCCACCACCCTTCAAAATACCTTTTTTCCCCCCACCCGCAGACTGGAAGAGATGGGTTGGGAGTTGTCCTCTCTCTTTTTCTTTCTTTCCCTCACCCTGATGCAGACTTTGCAGAACTAGCACATCAGGAGGAAGGAAGGACGAAAGCTGCCTTTGCTATCCTCACTTTCTGGCTCCCTTTGCTGTCTGAGCAACCTCTCCCTATCTATTAAGGAAAGCAAGGAGCACCTTGTAAGTGTCACAGATGGTGCAGCAGGGGTTAATCCTTCTCTTTGGGCCAAGGAGGCCATGTCCGTTCCCCCATCTCCCCAACGGCTCTGCTGGGCATGCTCTAGCTGGAACTAGGATATAAAAGTAAGCATCTCAGCTCAGTCTGGGCTGACCACTGGAAAGGAAGGAGGTGAGTCCCAGGTTCTTGCAGAAGGACCACTGGCACTTCAGGACCCAGAAACAAGCCAAACAGTGATGAGCTATGACCCCCAGGCTATGGACACCACAGAGGGAGGAGAGACCATGGGAATGCTGAGACTGCAATCCATGGACGAATGGGTAGGAAGTGGCCCAGGGAAACTTTGCAGGGAATCGGCTGTAGAAACAGCGACTAGCTCAGCATGTTTCAGCAGGATCCTGGCCAAGCTGGTGGCAGGACCCAGTGGAGCAGGGAGGGCCCGGGTCCCCCTACTCTGGCCGCTGTCCTCCCTACCAGGGCACCTTTCCAACCTTATTGACCCTGGCTGCTAGGCCACACAGTCCTGCCAGCAAGGGTCGTTATAATGACTCCAGCCATCAGGCTGCGTGGCCCCCATTTGAGAGAGCCACTTTATGGATGCTGGTCATTACACTATATGCTCCGAGGCTGGGGCAGTCATCAAAACCCAGCTGCAGGGCCATAACACCCCTTCACCTCCTGCAAAGAGTGATGGGGTTACCAGCCCCATGACAGTAAGAGAAAATGGTTTCTGATGGTGTGAAATTCATCCAAATCAACAGAGTTCTTCCCACCGATATCTAGATCATTTCTTGAAATTTTGGAACTGATCAAGTAACAAAACAGATAGCTAAACTGGAATTAGAGATTTTCCCAATAACCCAGCTCTCAAGTGAAATAAAAATAAACTCACTCACAACTGACCATGAGATAATAAAAGAAATGATGAACCCTTTAGTCTTGCCTGGAAAGAGGTGTCTGATAATATCCAATGACTCACATTTTTAACTCAGGTGTGTTGGCTCAAGCAGGAGCAGAGGGAAATATCTATGCTGAAAAATGTCCTCTTGGACACAACTCCAGGGCTCTACTCATCCTCTCTGCTCTTTTGACACAGTTTATGTTCCCTTCCTTGATAACTTCTCCTCTTCCCCAAGCTTTCACTGCATAGTCCTCTCCGGTTTGCCCTTCTACATCTCTGTCTGTTCCTTCAGCATCTCTTCTGGTAGTTCCCTCCTTCTCTCTCTCATTGCAATAAGAGGCCAAAGGAGCTCTGTCCCCATTGCTCTCCCTATAACTCCTTGACACCCTTTCCTCGCATCATCATATCTATTAAACACAGTCCGGTGCCAATAGTTATAGCTGAAATACAAGTTTGCCTGTCAACTCTTGACACATTAAAGCATTTTTCTCGGGGTACGTTTACAAAGCAAAACAGTCTGTCCGAACGAGTTTGACTCCAGCAGGGCTTCAGAGTGGGCTAGAGAGCCGAGTACATACCCAGGGTCTGTGCCAGGAGTGTCATCCGTACTGAAGCCCACGCTGCACACTCTTTGCTGCTACTATTATTTGCACTAGCTGAGTTCAAGCTCACCCCTGCACAGCTAATGCTGTGTAGAAAAACCTTCAGACAAATCATGCTTTCAACCTGATACTAAGCCAGATTCTGTCCTGCTTTACACCTTAGTGGGGGTAATTTGGCCCAGTGACTCTGGCTAACATACGCAGGCTTGAACAAACTGATCACAAAGTCTGGAGTTGAAAAGGAATTTTCCCCAGTGAAATATTGGCAGAAACTTTAGACTTTGCTTTCCTTGGGAACACAGAACAAGACTGTCTGTAAGGATCAGATGGATAAATCAAACATGAATGATTTTCTATTACAGCAGGGCAATGGTAGGCACAGGTGACTCCATGTCCATCACCATCATCTATGTTTCTCTGTGTTCCTGGAAGAGAGGCTCCAAATAGTTCCAAACTATCAGTGCCTATATGTAGCAGGTGGACATTTTAAAATATACTAATAGCACATATTCAATAGCGGAATTATGGTCTAGCATATCATCCAATTTTGAAATTTAAATAAGTAAGCCATTTTAATGAAAATGAATACCAATGTGGGATAAACTGATTTCCAAACAGATGTAGCAGTGACCACCGGTCATGACTGAATATAATCAGTCTCTGTGTTTTTCTGGCCACCACCCTGCAACATGAGGGTCAAATTATGGTATAGACTATGGGCTAGAGTGGGGAGCGGGCACCCGCTTACCTCCCCTGTGCTCACATGCACCAGCCAGCCTTCATTTGGCTCCCTGTGCTGGCAGCACTTACCAGACCTCAGTGGGAATACCTGGAGAGGGCCCTAGCCTTGTCACCTGCCTGCCCAACAGACAGCACCAGCACAGGAACGTTAGGGGAAGCACGCCTGTTTAATGTATAACAGGACCTATACTTCATTTCACCCCACCCCAAAAGCAGCCACCTGGGGTATTCTGACTTACACAGCCATTATGAGCTGCAATCCTTACACTAGCTCTCGCAGCGGCTCATTTTGTTTTCCACCTCTGAACTTATAAGCATCTATGACTCAATTTATAAGGCTGTAAATGGCTAATTCATTAAGAACATAAGAATAGCCATACTGGGTCAGACCAATGGTCCATCTAGCCAAGCATCCTGTATCCCGACACTAGCCAATGCCAGATGCTTCAGAGGGAATGAACAGAACAGGGCTATTATCAAGCAATCCATCCCCGGTCATCGAGTCCCAACTTCTGGCAGTCAGAGATTTAGGACACCCAGATCATAAGGTTGCATCCCTGATGGTCTTGGCTACTAGCCATTGATGGACCTATCCTCCACTAACCTATCTAATTCTTTTTTGAACCCATTTATAGTTTTGGCCTTCATAACATCCCCTGGCAATGAGTTCCACAGGTTGAGTGTTTGTTGTCTGAAGAAGTACTTCCTTTTGTTTGTTTTAAACCTGCTGCCTATTAATTTTGTTGGGTGATCCCTGGTTCTTATGTTATGTGAAGGGGTAAATAACACTTCCTTATTCACTTCACACCAGTCATGATTTTTAATCCCAATTAATCATCTCTTTTCCAAGATGAAGAGTCCCAGTCTTTTTAATCTCTCCTCATAGGGAAGACATTCCATACCCCTCATCATTTTTGTTGCCCTTCTCTGTACCTTTTCCAATTCTAACATATCCTTTTTGAGATGGGGTGACCAGAACTGCATGTAGTATTCAACGTGTGGGCATACCATGGGTTTATATTGTGGTGTTATGATATTTTCTGTCTTATTATCTACCCCTTTCCCAGTGGTTCCTAACATTCTGTTCGCTTTTTTGACTGCCACTGCACATCGAGTGGATGTTTTCAGAGAACTATCCACAATGACTCCATGATCTCTTTCTTGAGTGGTAACAGCTAAATTAGACCCCATCATTTTGTATGTATACTTGGGATTATGTTTTCCAGTGTGCATTACTTTGCATTTATCAACATTGATTTTCATCCCCCATTTTGTTGCCCAGTTTTGTGAGATCCCTTTGCAGTGTGCTTTGGATTTAACTATCTGGAGTAATTTGTATCATCTGCAAATTTTGCCACCTCCCTGTTCACCCCTTTTTCCGGATCACTTATCACTATGTTGAACAGCACTGGTCCCAGTACAGATCCCTGGGGGATGCCGCTATTTCCCTCTCTCCATTCTGAAAACTGACTATCTAGTCCTACCCTTTGTTTCTTGTCTTTTAATCAGTTACTGATCCATGAGAAGAAGCAATTTCCTTCTTATCCCATGACTGCTTATTTGCTTAAGTGTCTTCAGTGAGGGACCTTGTCAAAGGCTTTCTGAAAAGCTGACTGCAGGCATAGTGAAATACAGCATGAGAAGCTTTTCCCTTCTTGATGGTGATTATCGGGGCAGAGAAATAGGAAGAGGTCTCTGTCCCACTGTGTGTGTACAGTGTGGGGTTGGCCAAATGATGCTTTTAAGTGGAAACCCATTCAGTTGTCCTAGGGTAAGGAAAAACCAAATTGTTCTCTTCCCTGCATTGACTTTATAGGATTGCTAAAGGAAGGTCTATTACAATCTTAACAGCACACATACCAGCTTATAGTAAAAACAAGGAAATGTTTGTGATGTATTTGCCTATTTGAAATTGTATAGGACCAGACTGAGAGCCCCTTACGCATCTCTTATTGAAATCAGTAGAGATAGTTACATAATTATTTACCCATTGAGTCTGAACCAGAGGAAGTAGATCTGACACTATGAAAATCAGCGAAAAAAATCTAGAACACTCCTGAACTCGTATCAACTTCCTGGACACCAAGATCAGCTTCAACAATAGAACTCTACAGACAACTGTATACAAGAAAGCAACAGATCACCACACCTACCTGCACAGATCCAGTAACCTCCGCATACACACCAATGAATTTGTTATCTATAGGCAAGTTCTCAGATACCACAGAAAATGATCCAAGGAGAAAAGTCAGGATACACACTTTAACACACTTAAAACCACGTTCACCAAACAAGGATACCCCACTTGGAAAAGTAGATTGCATTATGCACTGGACTACCCAAAAACCCCAAGAAAGCCTGCTTCAATATGGTTTTAAAAAAACATCTCTCAGACCATACACTCCTAGTTGTCATCTACCATACCACACTGGAATCGAAACAAGGTATTATTAAACAATTACAACCCATATTCAATGGGGACCACATCCGGAAAGAAATCTTTTCTTAACCCAGGGGTCGGCAACCTATGGCACGCGTGCCAAAGATGGCACGCGAGCCGATTTTTAATGTCACGCTGCTGCCTGCCGGGTCCCAGCCGCCGGCCCCGCTCAGCACCCGCTGCCAAACCCAGGCCAGGACCCTGGCAGGGAGCAGTGTGCCATTAAAAATCCTGCCCACTCCCGCCCACTCTTCTCTGACCCTGGCAGGGAGCAGTGTGCCATTAAAAATCCTGCCCACTCCGGCCCACTCTTCTCCACCCCCGGCGGGGGCAGGGTGAAGAAGCTTGGTCCTACCAGCTGCTGCTGCTGCAGGGCAGATAAGCTCCCTGCCCCCGCCTCTTCCCCCAGCGTGCTGGGTTCCTGCCCCTCCTCCTTTCCCTCCCTGCCGCCGATCCGCTGATGGCCCTTGAGAGGGAGGGGTAGAAGCGGAGCCGCGGAACACTCGCTGCTCCAGGGAGGAGGTGGAGAAGAGGTGGGGATGGGGCCTTGGGGAAGGGGGGTGGAATTGGCATATCCCCTCCAGCTCCCTGTCATGAGCCGCTCTGGGCAGGGGGCTGGGAGCACCCACAGGACCCTAGCCCACACCCCAGCCCTCTGCCCTGACCCCTGCACCCCTCCACACACCCCCAGCCCTCTGCCCTGACTCCTGCACCCTCCTCACACACCCCCAGCCCTGACTCCTGCACCCCCCCACACATACCCAGGCCCCCCAACACCCCATGCCCTGACTCTTGCACCCCCCTCACACACCCCCAGCCTTCTGCCCTGACCTCTGCACCCACCCACGACCCCAGACTTGACTCCTGCACCCCCCACACATACCCAGGCCCCCCACACCCCATGCCCTGACTCTTGCACCCCCCACATTCTCACTCCCACCCTGAGCACCAAACGGTAGCTCCTGCACCCCCCCCCACATTCCTACCTGCACCCCTCGCACCAAATGGGAGCTGCCCAGGCAAGCACTCCACACCCAAACCTCCTGCCCCAACCCTAAGCCCCCTCCCTCATTCTAGCTCCTGGCCAGACCCTGCACACCAACCTCCAGCCTGGTCCTTCACCCCCAGCCCTGTGCTCAGTGCAGAGAGACAGGAAGAGAATGGGCTAGAACCAGGGAGAAGGTAGGTACCCACTCTATGTGGGCAGGGCCGGGATCCCAGACCAGCAGCGGGCTGAGCAGAGCCAGCAGCTAGGACCCTGGCTGGCAGGAGCTGGTGGACGGAACCCCAGACCGGTAGCGGGCTGAGCTGCTAAGCCCACTGCTGGTCTGGGGTTCCGGCCGCCTTGCCCTGCTCAGCCCGCAGCCGGTCTGGAGTTCTGACTGCCAGTCCCTTGCCAGCCGGGGTCCCGGCCGCAGGCCCCACTCAGCCTGCTGCCGGCCTAGGTGAATGGAACCCCAGGCTGGCAGGGGGCTGAGTGGGCCGGCAGCATAAGATCAGCATTTTAATTTAATTTTAAATGAAGCTCCTTAAACATTTTGAAAACCTTGTTTACTTTACATACAACAATAGTTTAGTTATATAATATATAGACTTCTAGAGAGAGACCTTCTAAAAAACGTTAAAATGTATTACTGGCACGCGAAACCTTAAATTAAAGTGAATAAATGAAGACTCGGCACACCACTTCTGAAAGGTTGCTGACCCCGTCTTAACCCCTTCTTCTGGCCTTCAAAAAAACCCCACCCCCACCTCTCCAAGCTCATTATCAGAAGCAAGCTCCCCACAGACCAAGACTCACCAATTCTAAGTGGCACCAGACCCTGCCAGAACAACAGCTGCAAAACCTGCTGACATATCTCCACTGCTATGATGAAATATACATCACACAACACATTTTTTTCAAGAGCCATGGGCCCTACACATACCTATCGCAACATGTGGTGTAACTCATCCCAGGCACTAAATGCCCAACTAATGACTCTGTAGGTGAAACCAGACACCCACTAAGCTCCCTGTGATGAGGTAAACTGACCACGCACAGGACAGGAAAGGGTTAACTCCTCCTTGTGAGCTGAGAAAGTCCTACCCCCATGTCCCTACTGGGCATTCCCCAAGTGTAGTACCAGTATAAGAGTGAAAAGAAAAGGAGTACTTGTGGCACCTTAGAGACTAACCAATTTATTTGAGCATAAGCTTTCGTGAGCTACAGCTCACTTCATCGGATGCATACTGTGGAAAGTGTAGAAGATCTTTTTATACACATAAAGCATGAAAAAATACCTCCCCCCACCCCACTCTCCTGCTGGTAATAGCTTATCTAAAGTGATCACTCTCCTTACAATATGTATGATAATCAAGTTGGGCCATTTCCAGCACAAATCCAGGTTTTAGTCTGGATTTGAAGTTTTTTTGTTGTAATATAGCAACTTTCATGTCTGTAATCGCGTGACCAGAGAGATTGAAGTGTTCTCCGACTGGTTTGTGTCCAGATCTGATTTGTGTCAAGATGTCAAGAATTATAACATTCATAAACCAGTCGGAGAACACTTCAATCTCTCTGGTCACGCGATTACAGACATGAAAGTTGCTATATTACAACAAAAAAACTTCAAATCCAGACTCCAGCGATAAACTGTTGACGTGGAATTCATTTGCAAATTGGATACAATTAACTTAGGCTTGAATAGAGACTGGGAGTGGCTAAGTCATTATGCAAGGTAACCTATTTCCCCTTGTTTTTTCCTACCCCCGCCCCCTTCCTCAGACGTTCTTGTTAAACCCTGGATTTGTGCTGGAAATGGCCCACCTTGATTATCATACACATTGTAAGGAGACTGGTCACTTTAGATAAGCTATTACCAGCAGGAGAGTGGGTTTGTGTCGGGGGGAGGGATGAGAAAAACCTGGATTTGTGCTGGAAATGGTCCAACTTGATTATCATACACATTGTAAGGAGAGTGATCACTTTAGATAAGCTATTACCAGCAGGAGAGTGGGGTGGGAGGAGGTATTTTTTCATGCTTTGTGTGTATAAAAAGATCTTCTACACTTTCCACAGTATGCATCCGATGAAGTGAGCTGTAGCTCACGAAAGCTTATGCTCAAATAAATTGGTTAGTCTCTAAGGTGCCACAAGTACTCCTTTTCTTTTTGCGAATACAGTCTAACACGGCTGTTACTCTGAAACCTGTGAGTATAAGAGTGAGCAGCTCATCCTGGGCTGACTGCTGGAGAGGAAGGATGTCCATTGCAGGCTCCAGCCTAGGAGCCATGGCAGCCCCGACTGTGGAAGCCTAAGGTGCCGAGATCCCAGCAGACACCCTGGTACCAGCGGACACCATAGGGACTTTGTAGCCACTGTGAACAGCCCTGGCAGAGGAACCCTGAAGCCGCCCAGACTATGGACTCAGGAGTCATGGTAGGAAGTAGCTCAGGGGAGGGACTACCCATAGTCCCGAATGTAGTTGGCGTGTTGTGGCTGGATCCCCACTGACTCAGTGGCAAATGCACTTGCTGCTGTCAGGGCCCTGGGCTGGGACCCAGTGGAGAAGGGAGAGCCCCACGTCCCCCTACTGGAGCTGCCACCCACCTCCAGGTAGTGGCCCACCACCCTATTGACTCTGGCCATGAGGCCTTACTGCCCTGTGAATCAGGGGGATCCCACTGACTCCACCCAATAGGCCTCACCGCTCTGCGAATCAGGGTACCTCTATTGACCCCAGCTATGAGGCCGTACTGCCCTACAGACCAGGGTAACCTATTGACTTTAGTCCTTGGGTTTCACTGCCTCGAGGTAAAGGACAGCTTGAGGGATGGGGTGAACTCACCCACACTGGATGGGGACCCCATCCCGTCACACTCCCAAATGAACTCATACAGCAAAATGATAAAAGACAAAAACACCATAAACCTGTGGGCAAACACTTTTCACAAAATGATCACTCCATATTTGACATCTCAGTCCCCAATCTCAAAGGAAACCTACACAACACCTTCAAAAGATGAGCATGGGAGCTTAAATTCATAATTTTGCTAGACACTAAAAATCATGGATGCAATAAAGACTCTGGATTTATGGTTTATTACAACAATCTATAACCCATTAACTGTCCTTTTTTTGTCCTAGGACTGCAGAAATTTTAACAGGCCACTTCGCCTTGAATGGTCTCTAGCATTAGTAGTTGACACATTGTTAAACTATCTGCTCCAGGTCTTTGTATTGAGCTGTAACACTCAGAGTACCCTTCCCAGACCTGAAGAAGAGTTCTGTGTAGCTCGAAATTTTGTCTCTCACTAACAGAGTTGGTCTAGTAAAAGATATTACCTCACCCACCTTGTCTCCGTGACAAAATCAGACTGCCTGAAGGAAAAAGGCAAAAGAGCCAGCTTGTCAGTTGGTGTAAATGGGCCCAGTTCTGTGGATGACAATGGTGATCTGCCAGTCCAAACTAGCTGATGAACCAGGCTTCCCAATCACATTCTTGCACAGTGCTTTGCAGAGATGAAGTGTTGTGCAAGTGCTGAATATTATTCTGCCTCATGAAGAGGTTCAAAAGGTCACATTTTAACCCTGCCCCCCCGAAAGAAAACTATTCTCCCCCCACTCCTGTCCCCCTCCCCATACTTCACATTGAAAACAAAACCATTTTTAATGGAAAACAGAATCCTGGAGATGAGCCAGTTTGGTGGTGGAGGCATCGCACTGCATGTAAAAAAGAGACTGCTTTATGAGTAACCTGAAGGGTTTTTAACTTTTGGCTAACAGAGGCCACACAGGGGATGTCTTCCCCATACTCAGAGGTGTGCTGATTGCAGCATGTATTGGCATACCCATGCTAGCTTTAATCTAGCTATCGCATCTCAAAATAACAGTGCAGGTGTGATGGCACACCCGCAGAGGAAGCTTAGCTCGCAACCTGTGTGCACAGCCAGGGTCCCCGGCGTGGTTGTACAGCCCATGCCGCAGCCCACCCACCACTTCTTCACTGCTGTTTTTAGCTGTGCTAACTAGACAAACACTAGTGTGGGCATGCCAGTCTCTGTTGCAATCAGACCTCCTCTTGCAGCATAGACATCCCCATAGTGGTAAAATTCTGAAGACCTTGGGAAAGCTGTCAGTTTGCATTTTACCAAGGGCTACCTCTCAGTAGCCTGTACAGTTCACAACCTTCATGGGGGAAGTGTGCAGAGTTCACTGAGAGTGTGTGAGGATGCTTCATAAAATGCCTCCGGGGATAAAGTGAGAGCGCAGACTGAAGTGATGAATGGCCAAAAGATTTCTCATATATTATCTGTGCCGATGAAAAGGAGAAGCTGCTTTGCTTAAACTGGACCTGATTTTGATCTCTCTATCAGGAGTAGCTCTGCTGAAGTCAGTGCAGTTACACTAGTATAAAATTGATGTGAGCTCCGCATCCGGCTTGTTGTATCTGGAATATTTTGAAATGTAGGAAAGTCCATCAGAGGCTAGGGGGTTGGCTTGGGCTCCTTCACAAAATAGATTTTCTTGGGGGGGAGTGGGGGGAACAACAAAGAAAGAGAGCAGTGCACAAAACTGTTCAACATCTGTCATTTTTCAGATAATATTACCCATCTAGATCAGCGGGTGTTTGGCCCTGCATTGCTGACATGAGCCAGAGTATTAGATGTTGTGGTCCAGCCAAGATTAGCTGTTTTGTTTCGCATTACACTACCTCACAACTACTGTTTTCACTGCAGTAGAAATGATAGATTGTTTTTATAGAAAAAAAGATAACCCAGTGGTATTTAAAACAGGAGATGAGCTCCACCTACTGGCTAGTAACAACAAAAGAAAAAAGTTAACCTTTTTATTTATTTAATAATTATGACCAAAAAGTAGTGTGTGAAATGGGCTGCTGCCTCCGTCTGCACTTTTGGAACAGAAAAGGACGTAGAAAGAGATGCACAGGGGGAGAGGATGAGAACAGAATAAAATGGGAGAAAAAGGCAGCATGAGATGAGGGGTTAAAGACAGAGACAGAACCATTGTAAATGCATGAATTTGTTCTGATTTTTAATACAGAAGCTTCAGACTGATGGAGACTTGCAACAGCTTTGGCAATGTGTTGTGCCATATGGACTTATTTCAGAAATCATGGAGGACCAGGCTGTGAGCCCCTGGCCTCTTATTGAAGTCAATGTGTTACATTTAACACAGCTGGTCACATTCTCCTGACTGGCTTATTGTTCTCCCTTATTGTTCATGGCATTTCTTCTGGTGGGTCCTCCTCACTGTCACTTAGACCCACAATCCAGGAATCATTTTTGACTCCCCCCTCTTTTCCCCACACATCCAGGCAGTGTTCACATTTTACTGCTTCTTTCTCCATAACGTTGCTTAGGTTCAACCTTTCCTGTCTGCCCAGACAGCTAAAACTCTTATCACTCATCACAATTATTGTAACCTCCTCTCTGATGTTCATGTTGTTTCTCTCTCATCTACATATTTAGCCACTAAAATCATGTTCTTCACCTATTGTGCTGACTATGTTACACAGGCACACACCCCGATGGGTGCCTATGGCGGGATTCACACTCTCCTACTGTATTCAAGCTTCTCTTCACCTTCAAGGCAATTCACAACTGTCTTTCGCTACTTATCTGCTCTGGTCTCTTATCTCACTGGCCTATCCTCACTGCCAGTAACACTAGCCTTGCCTTCTCTTCCCACCATCATTTTCTTGCACACTGTCCCTTAGGCATGAAATCCATAAGTCTACTAAGCTGTCCCTTTTCAAATCCTTCCTCTAGACCCACTTCTACTCCATTGCCTACAACAAACAGTCCAGCTGAGAATGGATAGCTTGATAGACAGTTATGTATAGGTATATCTATATAATTTCATTGGATTTGTGCTGGAAATGGCCCACCTGTTGATCACTTTAGATAAGCTATTACCAGCAGGACAGTGGGGTGGGAGGAGGTATTGTTTCATATTCTCTGTGTGTATATAAAGTCTGCTGCAGTTTCCACGGTATGCATCTGATGAAGTGAGCTGTAGCTCACGAAAGCTCATGCTCAAATAAATTGGTTAGTCTCTAAGGTGCCACAAGTACTCCTTTTCTTTTTGCGAATACAGACTAACACGGCTTTTTGCGAATACAGACTAACACTCTGAAACCTTTCATTGGATTTGTGCACCTACACCATTTAGGCACCTTTGAAAAATCACTCCCATCCATGAGTATATACCTAATGCATATATGGATTATAAATATGGTACACATGTAATGGCATCCCTTTAGGGCCTCATCCCATCAGGTTTTGAGCATCTCTGTTTCCAATAAAATCAATGGAAATTGAGAACATTATCTATGGTACCCATATGGCCTTTATCACCATAGTATCTGAGGCCCTCACAGTAATGTAATGTAGTTATCCTCAAAACATCCCTGTGAAGTAGTAAAGTGCTAATACCCCTATTTGACAGATGGGGAACTGTTGCACAGAGATCAAGGGTAATCTTTTCCAAGGTGCCTAAATGCCTTAGTGGCCTAAGTCCCATGTAGGTGTGTAGCGAGGGGGTGTGGCCTCCCTGTGAGATTGACAGGGCTTTACAGATTATTGCTTAGAGGGCCAGAGCCATAAAGACTGTTAATCCTGCCCAGAGGGGACCCAAGAGCAGGGGAGTGACCTCCCTCTGAGATTGACAGGACAACCACACACTCCTACAAGGTGTTTAGGGGCTTATAGTCTCATTGAAATTCAAGCTCCTGAGTGTCTACTGCTGAAAATAGGACTTAAACTCCTTTAGAAAATCTCATCCTCATTGACTTCCCCAAAATCAACACTGGATGTCTATAGCAGAGCAGGAATTAAACCTAGGTCTCCCACTGCCCTGGCTATCTCTCTCTAATCAGTGGGACATCCTCTCTCTCACTCAGTACCTCTCAGGACATATTAATACACAGTACTGCAACTATAACTTCATCTTGTTTATTCCCAAAGGGCTTTTCATTTGTGTATCTCTCTGCCCACAGCCATTACTTTCTACTATTCTAAGCACGTACTATCGAAGTCCACTTGTCCTAGGGAACTGCTGAAGGCTCAGTAAATGCTACACCCTCAAGTTTTCTTATTTGTTTCTATTTAGTAGGGAAAAAATATTTTTTCATCCCCATACTAGTCTACATACTACAGAAAGGATTATTTCTCTTTGACTGTATGAAAATGTGTGATGGCGACATATTAAAAGCATCTTATCTGTTGCTTCCTGTGGAGGTTTATAAATTATGGTCCAGAGCCTCAGCTGCTGACTTCAGTGGCCTATGCTGTTTTGCACCAGCTGAGGATCTGGCCATACATATATATACAAACACACACAATATGTAGAGAGAGAATAACAAAATGGCTGTTCCTAGATCTTACTTTCATCTTCATGCACTAGCGCACACAGGACACAAGGGAAGATTGTTGCTTCAGGAGACACTATTTCCAGTCAAGCCACTTTGGTGCTGTATGTCAGTGTGTTAGGACACCAGGACATGTAGAAAGAAGAAAGCGATGACAAGGGGAGACAGGGGAATGAGAGAAGAGCTAGCCAGGACTGGGGAATATAGATGACATAAGAGTAACAAGGAAGATTGGGGGATGGTAGACAATGACAGGAGGAGAGGAGGTGAAAAACAATGGGGGAAAAGGGTGAGACCAGAAATATGAAGAGACAGAAGAAAGCAGAAAAGGAGACTCATTAGAGAGGAAAAGAGTGTCAGAGAAAATCCATCCTGACAGAAAGTAACAGCATCTTAATCACTAACAGACAGGACGCGCTGTCCGCAGGAAGCAGCGGGAATAAAGAGCGCCAAATCCAATGGAAATGGGGAAGAAAAAGAGAGATGCAGGGGATAAGAAGAGAGGGAAAGGCCATCCAATTACTTAGGGCATTTAAATAGTTCTGTCATGTAGCTATGTTTTTAAATTATTCCCAGTGGAACGATGACCCATTTATCTTGCTCTCTTGCCCTTGGTAGGAAGGTTTGGAATTCCAAACCTACAGCAAATTCAGAATCTCCGTTTAGGACAGCCTTGCAGACTACTCCACCCCACCCTAACTAGGAGCTAGGGAGGGATTTTTTAAAATGAGTAAAAAGCATTAATTTTTTTCCTCATCATCCACCCAGGAATGGTGGGCAAGCAGACTGCAGTAGTACATTGCATGCCAGCTTACTGTGGCTGCCTTAGCTTGTTTTTTCTCCCTCTGAATTCCCTCTATTGGCAATGCCGGCCAACAGCTCAGTGGGTGTGAAAGGCCTGTTTACACATGCGTTAGCATGTTGAACACCAAGTAATTTTATACTAAAATTATAATCTGGCAAAACCACGATCAGGTAAAACAAGTTATTTTTTCTCATGATGTTAGTTCAGGGATGTGACCTTACTATTTGTAATATAAAGGTTCTTACCCTGGCCTAGGGGCTGCCAAGACTTAAATGAGAAAAAGAACTCAGTTATTAATTATGAATCAATGTATTACTTTATTTGTAGAATGAAGTATGCAACACCCAGCAATAGGTGTGTTCATTCAGTTACCAATTCTTCCATTTTTGTCTCTTGTCTAGCGTTGCCAATTTTCTACTCTCACAAAACCGAACATCCTTGCCCCGCCCCTTCTCTGAGGCCCCACCCCTGGCTCCCTCCATCTCCCCTCCCTCTGTCACTCTCTCCCCACCCTCACTCACTCATTTTCACCAGGCTGGCTGAGGAGGTTGGGGTCCAGGTAGGGATGAGAGCTCTGGCTGGGGGTGCAAGCTCGGGGGGGGGGACCGGAAAAGAAGAGTTCAGCATATGGCAGGGGGTTCCAGGCTGAGGCAGGGAGTTGGGGTGTAGGAGGGGGTACAGGCTCTGGGCTGGGGGTGCAGGAGGGGGCTCCAGGCTGGGGCAGGGGGTCAGGGTGCGAGGCAGTGAGGGCTCCAGCTGCGGGTACAGGCTCTGGGATGGGGATGAGGGATTTGGGGTGCAGGAGGGGACTCTGGGCTGGGGCAGGGGATTGGGGTGTAAGAACTCCAACTGGGGGTGCAGACTCTGTGGTTTGGGGTGTTGGAGGGTGCTCCGGGCTCAGACTGAGGAGTTTGGAGGCCGGGAGGGGGATCAGGGCTGGGGCAGGATGGTGGGGTACAGGAGGGTGTCAGGGGTGCAGGCTCCAGAAAGTGCTTACCTCAAGCAGCTCTCAGAAGCAGCATGTCCCCCCCTCTGGCCGCTATGCAGAGGTGCAGCCAGGCAGCTCTGTGCACTGCCCCATCTGCAGGTGCTGCCCCCGCAGTTCCTATTGGCCGCAGTTCCCATTGGCCGCAGTTCCCATTGGCCGCAGTTCCCGGCCAATGCGAACTGCAGAGCCGGCACTTGGGGAGGAGGCAGAGTGCTGAACCTCCTGGCTGACCCTACTCATAGGAGCCAGAGGACATGCCGCTGCTTCCAGGAGTGGCGCAGAGCCATGGCAGGCAGGGAACCTGCCTTAACCCCACTGCGCTGCTGACTGAACTTTTAATGGCCAGGTCAGCAGTGCTGACTAGAGCCATCAGGGTTCCCTCTAAGCTGTGTGCGTGTGCGTGCGCACACAGATCCTAAACCCAGCACACATGGCGAAACACCGCATGCACAAAAATTTGCACAGAAGCACAACAATTTACACAGAAGAAATTTTTTGCACATATGGCCTGTCAAAAATTAGAGGGAACATTGCCAGGGTCCCTTTTCGACTGGGCATTTTGATCAAAACCCAGACACCTGGCAACTTTACTCTTGTCAAGAGCTTTCAACAGGAGATGATAGTTTCTGTAAGAGTGAGGCCCAGTTCCCTGTATGGGACACTGTTCTCCAGGTGAGATCAAACAGGATTTCTCTGAAATTTGATTGTCTACATCAAAGTATTTTACTTTTCAGATATAACAGGTTGGATTTCCCAAAGTATTCAGCACTGACCTAACGCTGCTCCTGTTGAATCAAGGGGACTTTTACCATGGACTTCCAGGAGCACAGAATTAGGCTGGTGCCAAGCACTTTTGAAACACCCACCCAGTACATTTGAAGTTTATATTAAATTTGGAAAAGTTATAAGCAACTGAAAATAGGCTCTTACAATTGGAAGTGTTGTGCAGCCTTCACTATAGGCATTACCTGCATCACCTATAATGGACTCGCTCTCACGCGCTCTCTCTCTCTAATATATATATATATATATATATATATATAGAATCAGGCATGCACATGCATACAAACGAACACACAGGAAGAAAAGCAGATTTCCATTTAAAAAAAGAAAGGATGAGAGACTTGGAGAAGGCAAGAATATGAGTGGAAGATGTATCAAAATAGAATAGGGAAGTAAGACGTAGAGTGGCCCCTATATCTTCCTCTTGATGATCGAGAGAGAGAATAGAAGAAGAGGCACAGGGAGAGGTGAGAAAGAATAACGGAATCAAAACAAGTATGCATGAAGCAGATATACAGAGAAGTCTATAGGTTGAAACAAATATATGAAAATGGAAACAGCGAGGGAGAAAAAGGAAAAGACATAAGGATCTAAAGAAAACAAATCACATGAGAAAATACAATAGACTGGAGATGAGAACTATTGAGCGCACCACAAATAGTTTTTAAAAAATACAGAGGAAAATATATAGACAATTAAAAGAAGAGATTATTAGTGAAAAGTGTGGTATTATTTTTATGTATCTGGTTTGTGAAATGAGGAGAAGCCATTTTACACACACTGGGGAAACAAATGGAGCCATGTATATTTCGGAGATTTTCCCCCACGCAGAAGACAGGTCTATACTACAGCCAGGAATGTGAATGGCAGCTCATGTAGGCTTTCCTGTGTTAGCTGTACTGAAGCTAGTTTGCTAAAAATAGCAGGCTTCAGTACCTGCTGCACAAGTGAGTATGTACCTGGGGTAGTCAGGCAGGCTTGCACAGCCAGTGCTGAAACCTGCACCTCAGTTCCTTGGATAGTCAGTGCATTAAAGGCTTTCACTGTACCAGACTGGGCAGTCAGAGGTAGATTCTCTCCTTTATCTAGATTTTGTTTCATGATTCCTTAATAGGTGTCAAGGTTCCTCCCCCACTCTGAACTCTAGGGTACAGATGTGGGGACCTGCATGAAAAACCTCCTAAGCTTATCTTTACCAGCTTAGGTCAAAACTTCCCCAAGGTACAAAATATTACACCCGTTATCCTTGGACTGGCTGCTACCACCACCAAACTAATACTGGTTACTGGGGAAGAGCTGTTTGGACACATCTTTCCCCCCAAAATACTTCCCAAAACCTTGCACCCCACTTCCTGGACAAGGTTTGGTAAAAAGCCTCACCAATTTGCCTAGGTGACTACAGACCCAGACCCTTGGATCTTAAGAACAATGAACAATCCTCCCAACACTTGCACCCCCCCTTTCCTGGGAAATGTTGGATAAAAAGCCTCACCAATTTGCATAGGTGACCACAGACCCAAACCCTTGGATCTGAGAACAATGAAAAAGCATTCAGTTTTTTACAAGAAGACTTTTAATAAAAAATAGAAGTAAATAGAAATAAAGAAATCCCCCCTGTAAAATCAGGATGGTAGATATCTTACAGGGTAATTAGATTCAAAAACATAGAGAACCCCTCTAGGCAAAACCTTAAGTTACAAAAAAGATACACAGACAGAAATAGTTATTCTATTCAGCACAATTCTTTTCTCAGCCATTTAAAGAAATCATAATCTAACACATACCTAGCTAGATTACTTACTAAAAGTTCTAAGACTCCATTCCTGTTCTGTCCCTGGCAAGAGCAGCATACAGACAGACCCAGACCCTTTGTTTCTCTCCCTCCTCCCAGCTTTTGAAAGTATCTTGTCTCCTCATTGGTCATTTTGGTCAGGTGCCAGCGAGGTTACCTTTAGCTTCTTAACCCTTTACAGGTGAGAGGAGCTTTCCCCTGGCCAGGAGGGATTTCAAAGGGGTTTACCCTTCCCTTTATATTTATGACAATAGGCATGTCCCTTTTTGGACTGGGGTTCATTGCTTCCGTTTGAGGCTGGAGGATTTCTTTGGTGCCTCACAGCAGCTGGGAAGTTTCCCAGTGTTTGATACTTGCTCACTCGTTTTGGCTTTGGCATAAGGACAGTTTGTTCTCTCTTTGCACTGGAGGATCTCATTAGTTCTTCTGTAGCAAAATTATTGGAAAAAAGTCTTTGGAGCCACACCACTTCACTGCTCTTCTGCAGATTTCTCTGGGAGTTTTTTTACAAGTTCTTAGGCGCACATACTCATTTTGTATCAATGAGTCCTCTGAAGTAGGTCTATAGCTTTTAAAAATTAGTTTCAAGGTCAGAGATATTATGGTCAAATGTAAGTGGAGGCCACTAACCACATAGTAGAGACTAAAGAGGTGTTAGGATATCAGGAGGGATACAGTAGCTCAGGAAAGTTGTAGAAGAGTAAGGTTTGGAATTAAAGTGGAGAAACTGGATAAGTATCTGGAGGAAAAATTATACAGGAGGAAAAGACAGAGCTTACTGGAGAAGATTTCTGAGAAGAAGTTATAGCAGGAGGGTAAATAGGATAGACTGAAGGGTAAAATAATGAAACTAAATTGTGTAGAAAAGCTATTTCAGTGATTGAAAGAGTTAGAGGATTGCCCTTGCATTGACAAGTCAGCCTAATAAATGAGGTAACACCTGAGTACGGCTCTGTGGTACTAGGATCTTAGATATGATTTGATGGTGGTTGCCTGATGGTTTCTAAAACATTCTGGTGATTGCTTGAACCACCATAGAAATTATAGTGATTAAAAAATAACCCACAAACACCTTTTAATGTACTCTATAAACAGACCAACTGATAAGTGCTTCAGATCACATGGGGCCTGATTCTGTCACCTTTGTTTGCACTCGGTGGCACCAGTACAAGCAATTATAGATGGCAACAAATTGTTGCCAGACAAAAAGTCTCAAACAGTTCAGACTAGCTGTCTGTACAGATTACTCAGACCAGCAACATGAGTAAGCTGACAGAGGGGAGGTTTGTTCAGGAGGGAATGGATCTGAGAAGCATGCTCCAACTACCTTGAGCTCTAAGCTTCTGACCCTGGAAACTCAGGAATCATGAGGAGGACATATCAACTCTGAGTTTTTTTGAGAAAGTACTGTGTTCCTAGCAATTTTCTGACATTCCTAGGGAAAAAATGAGCAAAATTCACACCTGCTTATACCTTACTGGGCGTACATGTACACAAGAGAAGCTGCTACCATGAAGGAAACTAATGTGCTCAATTGTTATGCCCAGGGGTCTCCCCCTCCCAAAACTCCTGGCATTCCCCATTGCTGGGAAAATTAGATGGAGAGGGGCCAGACACATAGAATGAGTAGATGCACCTTAGTCCATCTTAGAAAAAGGAAATAAACATTTAGAGAAAAATGTCTGGGGGAAAGTAAACTAAAGCCAGTGTTAATTAAAAATACTTTTAACTTGTTTATCCTCAGAGTAGATTTTCATCTGATGTAGCTATGAAAAGGATACATGAGGGTTAGAGCCTGTATATCACCCTAGAGCTCTCTGACAGACCTCCAGCTAATTATATTAGAAACTATGGAGTTTGAGGAAAATACACTTCATTTTTGTTATATCTATTTTAAAATTTGGTTTGAATGTAATTATTTTTATCTTATTTACCTCCTCCCCTCCCCCACACACACAGATTTGGGTCATGTTTTTTTATCTCACAAATAAATAGTACTGCATAGCTTAACACTAGTAGTACCCAAAAAGCACTAGCCCTGCCTGAATAGGATTGTTGATTGCCATCTTTTTATACTGGGACCTGGGCATCACACAGACAAGTTAATGAAAACCTCTGCTCATAGTGCAGCTGCTAGTTAACGAGACTGTCAGATGCATAAGGAATGGAATGGTGAATATTGACCAACATTCATGGGGGGTGCAACACCTTTGAGTATTTGGCTCATTACTTCTCCTGGCTCATTTGGAGCCTCTCTTCTACAGGCTCCTCTTTTAAAACCTTTTTTTTTTTTTTTAGGTTGGGCCAAATACTAGTTGGCACCTCCTCCAAAATTAGTGTTCTCCTTTAGTTGTGTGCCTCTCGATGTGTTACATTTGCTAATGCCTCATCTAAACATTTTATATTGCCCTTGTTAGACTCCTGAAATGATAATTTAATAAAGGAAGGTGATATGACTCATCAAGGGACAATTTGAATTATTATCTGTAGATAATTCATTAGGCTCACATTTCTGTGAGATCCTTAAATCAGCACGGCTTCTTAATCAGATACTTTAAAATGTTGCCTGTAATAACCAGAGATTTGACCCATAAATCAACAGACAGGCCAGCAGGGCCAAGTCATGTTTCACATTTTGCATTGTGAGAATGACACACTTAATTATCCCCAAGGTCACACAAAAGGGGGGAAAAAACCCCTAATGCAAAGTTGTTTTCTGAGGTGGCAGCACTGTCAGCACACTTCAGAAAATACAGAATCATGCACAACAGAAGATGAAAATACTGGTCAGTGGCGCCGGTTCAATATTACTTCATTGATGGGTCAGGTTATACAAGTGTAACAATACCTCAGGTCTCTGTCAGAGGGAGGTAATCTGCCCAGGATGGGGCTTTACACTTTTTTTGAGGCTTTTATTATTATGGGGGTTTAACTTTACAACCTGTAACAGACAAGAAAATAAGAACGGATTGTTTGGGTATAGTTTAACTAGAGAAATACAAGCATATACTCACTTTCCCAAAGAAGCCCATGTACCTCAGTCCTAGGATGACCAGATAGCAACTGTGGAAAAAACAGGATGGGGGTGGGGGGTAATAGGCACCTATATAAGAAAGTCCCAAAAACAGGACATCTGGTCACCTTACTCAGTCCTGACCTAATCACACTGTGCTAGTCCAGTCCTGGACCTGTTTTTAAACTCCACTGTCCATCAGGTGGAATTTTGTCAGGCTGGTCTTGTAATGAGGACCAACAGGTGACTAAGATCAGGGCAACAAAACTCATTTTCACTTCTAACCACAAGCAAAATTTGAAGAGCACAGAGATGAAATCTTAGTGCATTAGACCACTGTATTACCATCACCACTTATTTTCAATATGTGGTATAGATTGAGGAAGTATATGGATTTAAGAATCCCAGGGTCCAAATCTTCAAATATGGATGTCTAAAGCTAGGTTCCTAGATCCCTATTTAGGGATCTAAATAAGTGGCCTGATTTTTGGGAGTGGTAAGCCCCCAGCAACATCCACTGATCTCAAGATGAGCCCCTGAGTGTTCAGAACTTTTGAAAAATCAGGCCAGTTCCTTAGGCGCCTACATATGGATTTTGGAACCTAGATTCAGACACCCATAGTTGAAGATTTGGGCCCTGGGATTCTTAAATCCATACACTTCCGAATCCTACATCATACAGAGAAAATAAGAGGTGGAAGGTAGCACAGTGGGCCTAGGTTCTGATGGGTAGCAACAGTCCCTTAATAGTTCAGTTCATTAGCAATGCTACCCAGCTCAGAATTTATTTTCTAAAAGGGGCCCTGGTCTGAACCTGGAACAAAAATATTGATAATCTGCCAAATGTATTGGAGTAAGTCAACTGCGCAGAAATTACAATTCAGGATTGTTAGCACCCATCAGTGGTTTGGCCTCTCCTCCTCTTGTGTGGGCGAGATTCTTAGCTGCAGGCTCCTGGAGTCTGTCCACACTGCTGTTCCAATCTCCTTTCCTGGCAATCTGCCGAATGAGTGAAACCCCCATTGTGGGAGAGAGGGTGGCTTATGTGCAGCTGTGGAGGTGGAGTGAGCTTCTGCTTGTAGGCGTGGATATCTGCTGCCTAGGGACGGGAGAAATCTCTGGATAGTGACCCTTCTGCTTCCAGCTCAGCCTAAATCCCACAGACACCCTGTGAAGAGTACACCTGACTGGCATTCTCCTCCTCCCCCGGCCCCAGGGGGATCTGCAGATTTATGTTCCGTCATATGCAGACGTTTAGAGGAGCATTTCAGGTACCTGAGGCAGGGAGAATCTGTTCCTTTATGTTTCATGCAACATAGAGCATGCTTTTGTCTCTCCACAAGTCATTAATAACATAGATGATTATTAATAATGCATTGAACTTGGCCTAAACACGTTGCTTGCTTTCAGGCAGTGAACAAAGCTAGAGCTTCCAGTACATTTTTATCTGTGGAAAAAACAGCTCAAAAAGTTAGAATGGATAAAGCCCATCTCTGCTCACTATCACCCTAACTCCAGACACATCCCAACTGTTGGGGTCTAGTGGAAGTAGTAGTTTAAAGGCACTCCTGAAAGCTAGTCCAAGGCATGCAGCAAGAAACTACAAACAGTCTGTGAGAGAAAGGAAAAAAGAGAGACTATACATTAATTTTCATCCATCTCTGGTGCAAAGCAGGACCTGGCTGCTGTTTGGATTTGAGCCTGGTGTGGTAATTTGACTTAATGATACTGATTCAGCATTGACTTCTTTGCCCCCTTTTTCAAAACTCTCTGCCACAAAGGGTTTGAAGATAGGAAAGATTTATTCCAGCAGGGTCCAGCAGAAACCATGTCTGTCTTGATATCATTGAACATGATGATGTATTTGTTTAGTGAGCATATTCTTAGTCAGAATGTAACAATCTCTGTAGTAGATAGAATTCAGCTTGTAGTGTTAGATGTTGGAGTGAAGATGGTTTATACTTTTCTAGATATGGGCTTGAGCCTTTGGAGAGAAATAAAAGGTGTAAAGTGTCTCACTTATCTCTGTGGCAGGAGTGTCCACTGGGAGATGCCTGTCTCTGAAGTGAAAGCCTAAGATTAGGCACAATGCTATAAGGTGGAAGTGCCAAAAGATTAATTTCTTAAGACTGAAGCTAAAGTAGCTACTTTTTTATTTGGCAAAGGTGGACAGCACTCAAAAAGACACTATCATTTATATTTGTTATGATAACAGCATTTGCCTCAGTTTCCTGACAATGCACCTGCATCAGGTGAACTTGAAACAGGAAAAATCTCTTTCCTGGAAGAGTTCTGACCTGGTTAAAATAGCTATTTCTACATGTGTTTGCATGATAAAGAGAGGTTTTAAGAACACTTGGGTTTCTGTTGTTGTTGCAACTTATACATTTTTTTTCTTCTTAGTCTCATCATGTGACACAATGGAGCATAGCGCTTTACATTTTCAAGGTGAGTTGTTCAAACATTAGCTAACTAAGCTTTCCAAAACCTCAAGTATTGTTAACACAGCTTTACAGTGAAATTGAAAGCACCAGTTAAAGGTACTTGTAGAACTGATTACGTGGGAAGATCTGGAGATGTGCTACCCCAAGAGCAGGGAGAGGTGGGCAGAGAGTTAGGCATCAGAAAGCCGCAGTTCTTTGCTACTTCACACTTGCTCCAGAGTGGTAGCAATCAACTACTGATCTTCCTTCCCAGTAGTGCTAGCAAGCTGGGTCAGGTCCTAGAAGGCACATTATTGCCTGTTCTCCCACCAGTCTCTGCTCTGGTCATGGAGAGAAACGTGCCCAGACCCAAGGTTTTGCATCATCTTGTGTCCCTGTACAGGAATTCAGCCCAGTTGAGCTGGCCCTAATTGACCACAGAGGGACAGAGTGCCAGAACTCGAGTCTCCCCGGCTCCTTCTGCTGCACACAAACCTTTGAGAAACGTGAGCTATTTCTGATAACTGTCTTTTGCTATGTAATTATTATGTATTATCACTAATAATACAATATTCTGACATTCCTTTTCTTTTTATTGGTGTCATTCGTGTATGTATAAAAGGGACTATCAGAGATAGCGGCCAGGCAAGGTTATAGCATGTCAGGGCTGTTTTACTTTATAAAGATATTTCTCATTTTTTTTTTTTTAAAAGTGTCATGTTCAAATCTGCCTTATTCTCAGTGAAACACTACATCTGGTTACTAATCAAACTCCAGCAGTGTTGCCAACTTCAAATATTCAAAGATCATAAGTCAAGCCCCAAGAAATCATGAGATTGTCTTAAAAATCATGAATTTAAAAAAAAATTGGGGGGAAGAGGTCATTTGTCTTCTGGTTGTAGAGTCTTTAGGGAACAGTATGGTCACATAAGTCTGCTTTTTACTTTGCAATCATGAGGGCTAGGAATTTATTTATTTTAATGAAAACTGAGGTTCTCACATACTCACTCGTCTCCAGCATTCATTCTCTCTCATTGCATCTCTTACCTTATCCCCAATGTCATGTCTTTTAGAACATGACCATACCACCTGTGCCCAATTGTCTGGTGCCCTTGCAGCATTCATTAGTTCTCTTAATCTTAAGAAGTGTCCTCTTCTGTGAGTCTAATAGCCTACATAGAGGGTCTGAGCTTGCAATATGTAGAGGTTCTCCTGAGAGTCGCTCAGCACCCTCAAGTTCTAGTGAAATAATTGGGAGTTGGGGGTTCTCAGCCCCTGGCAGTAGGCACTCAGGCCCAGATCTTCAAAGGCACCTAATGCTCTTTAGTTAGGCACCTCAATACCTTTGAAGACCTGAGGCTCAGCCTCTTGAGGACCAAGTCCCGAAGTATGTTAGTTTCAAACTTCAGTGCTTTATAGTTCTTATCTGACACATGGTATTATATTTCTTCTTGTCATTTCCCCGATCTGTTTTATGTCTAGGTATAAAATTTTTAAGTTCCAAAACTCACTGAATGTTGGGGCTGCTTAGTGTGATTTAGATTTTATTAATTTCTTTATTTTACTACCATTGGATTCCCGTGGATGAGAGAGAATTATACTAGCACTGAATTATCATAATTTTCTATGGTGTGCTTTGTATTTTGATTTCAGATTCTGACTTGGTTTGGTTCTGTAGAGTTAGAAATTATTTTATCCTTTAAACCCCCCCCCCCCCCCCCGCCCCCAAGCTCTTCCAGTATAATTTTTCATGCAATTTTTTAACTGGGAATTTTTTTATATCCAAATTTTTGTTTCATGTATGTAAGGTTTTTTTTTATTTGGGCCTCTCTCGATTTGTTGAGTGTCTGATCACTAGATTATTTTGCTTTTAAGTATCAAGGTGTTAGCAGATGATTTAAAAAATGGGTATACAGTTAAGTCAGGTTATTTAAGTTTAAGATGGACAGCAATCACACTGTCGTAATCAGACTTAATGACTGTATGGTACTAGGTTTGAGACATATTTTAAGAAGAGTGATTGTATAGCAAAATACTATATGTTGCAATAATGTTTCTGGCTGGTGAGTGGATATATATTCTAACTATGATCCACTTTCTTTAATTCCTATCTCTGTATCTTTCTTGGCACACAGTAAAGTTCTTCCTGCCACCATGTATTAGCATGAGTTAAGCTGAGTGCCAGTTAGAAGAGCATTATTTCTGGAAATAAAACACTTCCAGAAATCTACATGCACATCTAATACATAAGGATCTCATGTTTGTCTTTTTGTTGTTGTATATGAATTTTGAAGTTGCTTTGTCTTGGAATAAAGCTATGATGGTGCAATAAGAATTAACAATAGCTGCAATAGACTGTGGAGCAGAATTTGACTTTTGTTTCTACTTCATTATAAATGGGTTTTGAGAGGAACTTTGAAGTCTGGATCTAAATCCATATTCATATGTTATGACCTGAACCCACCTTTACTATAAAATAAAGTTTTACTCTACATAGGTTAAGCTTAAGCATGGTCCACAGTGAATTATGGGCAAAATTTTCAAGAGTCCCTAAAAATGATTTAGGCACCTAGGTCCCATTATCTTTCAATGGGACGTAGGTGACTCAGTCAAAGGAGCTTTTGAAACTGGTTGCCCTATACTTTTGCAGTTAGATTTTCCAAAGGATTGGCCTATTTCTGTCCCCACTGAAATACACAGGCATTTGCATCAGCAACAGAATTGTTAATCTGCTTCCAGTTTCATGTCCACATTTTTCCCTGTGCAACCCTACATATAACAAAGGATGAAATGTGATTGGTTCCAGATCTTTCTTTCTGTTGGTGATGCATGTGAATTAGAAAGAATCCAGCTTGATTCAGATCCCAGGTGGAGCTTGAGAAGACATACAGCAAGGGACAGGCACGGAGGAGGGGGGGGTCAAGTGCCCCCCTCTATTGGCCTGCCGGGAGGAGGGAGAGGGGCTCTGTCCTCCCTCTGTGTCCCCCGGGCGCACTCGGCCCATCCCTGGCGAAGAGCAGAGGGGGCAATACCAGCTTCTCACTTTGGCCACTGTGGGTCACTGCTCAATGCAATGCAACAGGTGCCTGTGAGAGCCCAGCTCAAGCAGCAGCAGTAGTGGTCCCCCCCGACCTAGCTGCCAGGGACAGGGGCCGAGCAAGCCAGAGCCCCCTCTCCCCTCCGCCCAGCCAGGCTCTCTTGGACAGTTGAGCCGCCTGAGAAGCCGCTCCCTCTCACTCCTCACCCCCTCCACCCCCTGGCTTGGCTGCCAGAACATGCCAGGGGGCAGGCACAGTGTGAGAGAGACAGGGTCCCCTCATCCCCCTCTCCTTCCCCGCCCCCGCCATCCTGCATGTAATGTGGGGTGGGGAGAGTACGGGGGCACAGGGCCAGGGGAGGGGAAACACTGGGCAGAGGAGACACATGGGGCAGTCCCATGTCCTTCCCTTTAGATTGTGTCCCCCCAGTATGGGAAGGCACGTCTGTCTGCCATGCTGTACATTAAGACAAGCCCTGAGATACCTATTAAGAGCTCCCATCATGAATGTGTCTAAGCAACAGTCATTTAGGCCTAGTTTCAACAAGATACTTAAACATATGCCTAAATTTTTAAGCCTTTCAAGGTGAGTGAGGTAATATCTTTTATTGGACCAACTTCTGTTGGTGAGAGAGACCAGCTTTCGAGCTGCACAGAGCTCTTCTTCACTCACTTTGTCTCTCTTAATAGTCTGGGACTGACATGGCTACAAAAACACTGCATATAACTTTAAGCCTGTGAGTCATCCCACTGAGGTCATAATCAGTCAGTTCCCCATCAACCACTTGAAAGTTTTCCTTGTTTACATTGTCTTTCATTTCTTCTCAGAAGCAAGAGTGCTATAAATCCATGAGAGAAGCTATTCTCTGGTCCAACTAGGGAAGCCAATCCATTGATTGTCTGAAAGACTCCCACTGGCTTCAGTGAGAGATGGATCAGACCTTACAGAAAGAAAGTACTGGGGAATTAGAAAAAGAGAGAGACTTCTTGTGAGACTGCCAGCCCAGTTTCGTGTGCAATGAAGTTCAAATATAAGCTTCAGACTGTTTTGGTGCCTATCTGCACTGACCCATTTGTTCTTCACACCTCCCTATCAAATCAGGTCCATTTAGGGGAGAGCTGTCAGTAACTCTCCCAGCTCTTGTTCTGTGCTGTGTCCTTTCTGTACCAGTGAACCTCCTGGGCTCATTTGTGTGGTGAGACAACCCATAGAAATCTAGGGCCAAATCAGTATAAATGGGCATAGCTGCACTGAGGTCATCAGAGGCATGCTAGTTTACACCAGCTGCAGATATGGCCCATTGTTTTCAGCATGGTACCTCCCCCAAAGAGACTGTATGCACAAGTGCATGAACATCTGATAATATGCACCTTCCCCCACATGTATCTGGAACTTTCACCCTCATCCCCCAGAGCGCCACACACATACACTGATAAGTTGGCGATGCAACCTCCCACCCTGTCCTCTTCCACACAGATAGGCTGGCTCTTCTCTACTCAGTCCCCATCTCCAGACAGGCTGAGTCCTTCCTTTCCCCTCCAAAAACAGACTTTATTTTCCAGGTGGTGGTGGGGAGATATCAAGGGCATTAGACTCCACTCCTCACTTAAAGGTAATTCAGGGAGTGTTGTTGGTAAGAGACACTCTTGGGTGAGAGCAGCCAATTATCACAGTATTCTCCTACTGCCTCCCCACATCCAAACCCCAACTTTTGGCTCCCCTGTGTGTTTGGCTCTAGCCTGAACGCCTGGCCATGGAGAGAGGTTCACTCAAATCTGAATCCCCACCTTCTTGCAAGATTTCATGGGAGATTGAGCTTCAAATTTAAAACCGTTCTCCCATATAAAATAAACTAAATCTACAAATGTAAACCTGTGGATTAAGTCAAACCATATCAAACGGCATATTTTAATGCCTTCAGCACTGTTTTAATCTGACTGGGATTATACTCTGAGGTTTCCTTCAAGGGACCAAATTTTACCTAATATACACTTCCATCCATAGATGGACATACCCACAGAAAAAAATTTCAAGGTGCTCACCCATAGATTTTGGCCCCACCCACACTGCACCCCACGGTGCTCTCCATGCTGCACCTCTTCACCCACAGCCCCTGCCACTCACTCCTCTCTGCCCCCTCCCCTGTCACTTGTCTTTAAGGCAGGAAGGGACAGAGAGGAGCGAGCAGCTGGCAGGTTTCACTCGGGGGAGGGGGCAGAGAAGAGGGAGGGAGGGTGAGAGGGTTTCGGGGGAGGGGGCAGAGAAGAGTGAGCAGCAGGCAGGTGGGGGGAGGCTTCAGGGGAAGAGGCAGAGTGGGGGCGGGAAGAGACGGAGACGGGGCCTCTGGGCAGAACAGTGGTGAGCACCCACCAGCAAAAACAAAAGTCAGCACCTATGTTTCCAACCCACCCCATCGGAAATCCATGGAAGTGGATCTGGGTTTAAATCAGCATTTGATCCAGAATAGGAAGATTCCAGATCTTTAGCTTTATCCCTAAACTGTGTTATTTAAATAAACTAAAAATAATACTTACAGCCAAAACTGGTCTACTCCAACTGGTTAACGCCACTAGGCCATTTTTCTGAATTCTCCATACAGTTAGGGTCTCTCCCTTTCAAGGGTTTTAGCATTTTATCTAACTCCCTAAGGTAAATCTTCTCAAACGTCAAGATTTTTCCAGGCAGTCTAATGGTTCTTCTCTCCTCACAGAAGCTGCTCTGGCACCCTTTATGTCCTCTCAGGTATGTCACCCCTTCTAGGGTGGAAAAAGCTGAATAGTCTCTGGATGGCAATAGCCCAGACTTCAGGAAAGCCAGCATTCATGGCTCTGAACACAGTAATAGTGCCCTCCCCAGTCCTGTCTGGCTTATGGAAATAAGAATATAGAAAGCAGCTCTGAGACTATCTTTCTTCAACCACATGGAACAGGGCAGGAGGTCAGAAGACATGTAAGTTGTAGTTTGGTTAAGGGCACACTTTCGGGCATTCCTAGGCAGCAAGAGTGCAACCCCTGCCTGCTTTCTCCTTTTCCAGCTCTCACGACTCATGCTCTGTTGCAGGACAATTTCTTTTGCCTTCTGGATATGCTGGATACTGGGCAGGAGGAAATTCCTCTACTCCAGGTGCTTTCACTTCACTGCTAATAAGGATTTCTTTTGATCTTCCTGCTGACCTTTTATTAACCCTTCAGAGGTGGTTTCTTCGTTAGCACAGGATTGGGACCCAGAAACTGCAGAGTTCTAGTGCTCGCTGTGCTACTGGAGCTCTCTCTGTCCCTGGGTGAGTCACTTAACCTCTCTGTCCGTCAATTTCCCATGGAAACTGGAGTAACTATTTACCAACCTCCTGGGAGTGTTGTGAGGATTGACACTGGAAAGAATTCAGCCTCTTTAATGGGGAACTCTTTAATAACAGCTACATTTAATTATTTTTTAATTGTAAGGGTTTTTCTGCTTTCCTGCTGATGGGAATTTCAATGGGCTTTTAAGCAGCAGAGGAATAGTAGGTCTGAGAGGGAAAACAAAGCAAGCATATTCAGGCCTACCAATCCTTCTCCTCTCCTCTCCTCTCCTCTCCTCTCTCCCCTTTCTTCCCTCTCTGTAAATGCCTGCTTGCTTCTTCGGTTTCACTGCAGCTGTTACTGGACCCAAGGAATAACATGCAGAGAGTGATATCATCATGCTAAGTGCCTGGGTCTGGGAATCGCCTGTGACCCACTGGTCAGTGTGGGTTATGCATCCCTAGTTTTATTTTTCTAAATCTAGAGGGATGGGAGTCTATTATTGCCACCACTTAAGTGATGGCTGACAGAAGGGACTGCACCAGGGGCATCCAGAGCTGAAAGTGTAACCCACACACCTCCTGGGCGTGGTGTTCTGCCCGAGAGCGAGAGTGAGAGAGAGAGAGAGAGAGAGAGGAGTCTGCTCTACAGCCTTAACTAACAGGGTATGGCTTGGCTTTTAGCTCATGCAGTGGAGGCTCTAGAGGTCCCAGATTCGATCCTGCCCAACGACCAGGGTCTGTCGGTGTTACAAAAGCACTGAATCTCTACACATAAAGAGCCAAGCTTTGTAGCTGGGTCTGTAACAGACTCCTATTCTCTGTGGATCAGGCACCTGTCAGACACAGACCAGGGGGTTTACACACTGATGTTCAACAAAACAATGGAACTAGACACAGTGTCCTGCCAAATGCACAAAGCCTAGACATTGAAAATTAGAATTGGTTTTTCTTCGGTCTCTTTCAGTTACAAGGTGCACTAACAAGAGTGTGCACAAAGTCTTCAGGTGGAAACAGGGACGTGTACAAGGGCGAGCAAGCAGGGGCATGCCCAACCCCCAAATCTCCATACCTCCTGGAAGCCCGGGGAGGGAAACTTCGCCTCCCCACATGCTTATAGCTGCTGCTTCTCTTTCCTTGCTGCGAGAGTTCCACCTGTTGGCCTCTGCCTGCGCCCCCTGACCAGTGAGCACTCTGCAAAGCAGGCAGCAGCCACTGGGACCCCAGTAGCAGGGAAGGAGCAGCAGCAGTGGTAGGGGTGGTGGAGAAGCTCGGCCAGCCTCCCTGCTGCTTCCTCCCCCGCTGGACTGCAGGGACACCGAGCTTGCCAATGTCTCCTCGCGGCTGGGTGTTCCTGCCAGAGGCATTCGGAGAAATCGCGGGAGGGGGGTCTCACTCACCTTTCATTTCTGTGTGTTGAATGTGCCCTTCCAAAAGGGCTCAAGTTTAAATTCCTGCACATGCCACCGGGTGGAGATGAAATAAGCTGGGGGTGTCCCTTTAATACTTACAAACTTTGCCTTTAACGTGTTTTATAAGAACTAGGAAATCCTAAGTAGTCGTATTTATTTACACAGAGCCCAAGTGTGCTAGCTACTTCAGAGACAGATTAAAAATGGTACCCTGCCCCAGAGTTTACAATGCAACACCTCAACCCTGCAATTGGATTCATGTGACTGGACCTTTACACTTGTGCAGAAACCCTCTGAGGTTATTCATGTGTGTAAATTTACTCAAACACATAATTGTTTGCAGGGCTGGGGCCATAGAATATTTAAGGATGAAACAGGCTGAGGGGAAGGGGGGGGATAAAGGATATACAGTAACAAATCATGCTTGCCATGTCTGACTGTATGTTTCCTAAAGGTTTTGGATTTTTTTTTCCTGTGGGCCAGATTGCATTATCCTTATGGATGCTGCGTAGTACCTTCTTCCACAATTATGGATTTCAGCAGGACTACTTGTGGAGGAAGGTATTGTACTAGGCAACATAAGGGTCCTACATCCTTTACTAGGTTTCAGAGTAGCAGCCGTGTTAGTCTGTATCCATAAAAAGAAAAGGAGTACTTATGGCACCTTAGAGACTAACAAATTTATTAGAGCATAAGCGTTCGTGAGCTAGTGGCGTTATTTTCAACAGAACGCCACTAGCCATCACCTTCAGCCCCCAACTAAAACCTCTCCAATGCATCATCAAGAATCTACAACCTATCCTGAAGGATGACCCATCACTCCCAAATATCTTGGGAGACAGGCGAGTCCTTGCTTACAGACAGCCCCTCAACCTGAAGCAAATACTCACCAGCAACCACACACCACACAACAGAACCACTAACCCAGGAACCTATCCTTGCAACAAAGCCCATTGCCAACTGTGTCCACCTATCTATTCAGGGGACACCATCATAGGGCCTAATCACATCAGCCACACTATTAGAGGCTCATTCACCTGCGCATCTACCAATGTGATATATGCCATCCTGTGCAAGCAATGCCCCTCTGCCATGTACATTGGCCAAACTGGACAGTCTCTACATAAAAGAATAAATGGACACAAATCAGAAGTCAAGAATTATACCATTCTAAAACCAGTCGGAGAACACTTCAATCTCTTTGGTCACTCGATTACAGACCTAAAAGTGGCAATTCTTCAACAAAGAAACTTCAAAAACAGACTCCAACGAGAGACTGCTGAATTGGAATTAATTTGCAAACTGGATACAATTAACTTAGGCTTGAATAAAGATTGGGAGTGGATGTGTCAATACACAAAGTAAAACTATTTCCCCTTGTTTATTTCCCCTCCTACTGTTCTTGTAAACTGCTGGAAATGGCCCACCTGAATTATCACTACAAAAGGTCGTCCGTCCCCCCCCCATTGGTAATAGCTCACCTTTCCTGATCACTCTTGTTACAGTTTGTATGGTAACACCCATTGTTTCATGTTCTCTGTGTATATAAAATCTCCCCACTATATTTTCCACTGTATGCATCCAATGAAGTGAGCTGTAGCTCGTGAAAGCTTATGCACTAATAAATCTTAGTCTCTAAGGTGCCACAAGTCCTCCTTTTCTTTCTTTACTAGTTAACTACTGTATTTTTTTTGTATTAGCTGATGGTTCTGGATCCCTCTGCTAAAATCAGGAGGCTCCATTCGGGTAAAATATCATCTACAGTAAATATCAAAGAGAACAATAGAAACAAGAAGGCTTCCCTGTGAAGTAACTTAATGGACCACGGGCAGACTTCATTTTGAAAAGCACTTCAGTCCTCTGGTGGTAATTCTCAAGAGATGACTGGGACCAGCATTTGACCCTTTTCTATTATGCATGGTCTTCTAATTCACTGCAGCATTTCTGGGACTTACAGCACAAAGGCTTTTCTTTAGGTCTTGAAACAGAGCCCTGTTTCTCCTCTCTCTATATAAATTCATTGTCCGTGCTGTCGCTGATGAGATGTTGATTTCCAGACATGAGGCAGAAGTGGGCCATCCAGAGCAATGTCAGAACTGTTGGGAGTCTATTTTTTTGTGGATTGTAAAAAGGCTGTAAACTTGCCAAATTCTGAAAAACAATTCCCAGGACAACAAAAGACCTCTTTCATTTCTTTTCCTGTAGAACTGAACGAGACAGCTCTACCAGACCAAGGCTAGCTACACAAATTCCAGCCAACTGCTCTGGAGAATATTATTGAGTCAAGAAAGAACAAGGAGCAATAGTTACATACAAATACTAACCTCAACTTGTCAAGAGCTGCTGTTGACATAAGGTTGCCAACTTTCTAATCACACAAAACTGAACACCCGTGCCCTGCTCCCTGCCCCGCCCCTTCTCCAAGGCCCTGCCCCCACTTGCTCCACTCCCCCTCCCCCCATTACTTACTCTTTTCCACCCTCACTCAGTTTCACTGGGCTGGGGCAGAGGATTGGGGCAGGAGATGATACGGGCTCTGGGGTGGGGGTGCAGGCTCTGGGGTGGGGCTGGGGATGAGGGGGGTGGGGTGTAGGAGGGAATCTGGGCTGGGGATGAAGGGGTTGGGGTGCAGGATGAGGATCCAGGCTGGGCTAGAGGGTTGGGGTGCAGGGGAATATGAAGGGTCCAGCTGGGGGTAGGACTGGGGATGAGCAGTTTGGGGTACAGGATGAGGCTCTGGGCTGGGCCGGGGGTGAGGGCTCCAACTGGAGATGAGGAGTTTGGGGTGTAGGAGGGGGCTCTGGGCTGGACCAGGGAGTTGGGATGTGCGGGGGGGAGTTTGGGGTCCTGGCAGCATGGCTCTGAGGAAGTGGCTGTCAAGTCCCTGAGGCCTCTAAGTGCATGGGTGGCCAGGCAGCTCTGCATGGTGCGCATGTGCCTTCATGCCTGCAAGCACCGCCCCCCCACCCAGCTCCCATTGGTCATGGTTGGTGGCCAATGGGAGCTGCAGAGCCAGTACTCAGGGCGAGGGTAGTGCAAGGAGCTTCCCTAGTCACCCCAGCGCCTTAGGGGCTGCAGGGACCTGGCGGCCACTTCCGGGAGCCATGCAGAGCTAGGGCAGGCAGGGAGCCTGCCTTAGCCTGGGGCCCCCACTGTGCTGCCGACCGAACTTTTAACGGCCCTCTCAGCAGTGCCGACTGGAGCCACCAGGGTCCCTTTTCAACTGGGCATTACGGAAAAAAGCAGATGCCTGGCAACCTTATCTTCACATTCAGCACAGCGGGAGACTTCTTTTGCCTGTTGTGTCCAGAGGAACTCTTGGAGCCTGATCCTAAAGTACTGAGGCCCACCTTAGAGGTAACTAAGTGCTCTTGACTCCCATGATCCTTTCCATAGGAGTTGAGGGATTTCAGAATTTATCAGGAATTGCTTGAAAGTTGCAGGGTCAGGCCTTTAGTTTATAGTCCAGCATGGCTGAAGTAGAACTGCCAGGCCAAACAACACAAAGAGGACTAATAATTTTAATATTTTGAGATCAACTGTTGGATAATGCTTTTGACACCCAGCAGGGGCCTATAACGAGAGTTTTAAAATGGAGTTTTACACAACATTGCCCAGCATTTACTGTACATTCTTGTACCAATGAAGAAAATCTAGTGTTTAGCTGTACTGTATGACAACGAGCCGATAGCACGAAGCAGCAGAGAGAGCCTCAAGTGAAAGTGGAAAAGTACCTTCAAATATTATAAAATAACTGTTGATTTGCTTTAAATAACTCCAGGGGGAAAATCTTGGCCCCATTGAAGTCTATGGCAAAACTCTACTGATTGGGGAGGGGCCTAGGATTTCCCCCCAGTTTGCAGAATACCCAGGAGCGAGATCCACCCCTTGAGGCCCACATCTGCTACTTATGAGCTACACTGAGGCTTTTGGTTTATGAGATTGCTTCAGGTGAAAATGGTGTGGGGATGTTAAAAATAAAACACAAACAAGCCCTAACATTTCTGATTTCTGTGTTGTTGCACAACACTCAACTCCTTCCCGATATCTAATTGGAAAGCCCCCTCATTCTCTCGTCCAGCAGTGGGTACAACCTCCGGAAAGGCCAGGATTTGTTTTAAAAGCAAAACACACAAAAAGGTGCCCTTTTCTTGTAACAGCATGTGGCCTTGTGTTGAAAATTCCTTTGTAGGTCAAGGCCAATTAAAATCTCCCTCTCTTTCTTAGGGACAGTTTTCCTGATTTCTGAGAGGCTGAGCAATGTGTGGGCCCTGACATGGAGGTGGTTATTGCTGTGGTCCTTGTATACCCAGCTAACGAGAGAATAAAGAACATTCCAACAGAACAGTTGTATCCACAACAAGACTTTTGGAAGGACAGTACAAAACTGCTGTACAATATGTACTCCCTTCTTTCTAGTTTAAATTTTTGGTACATTCAAATAGTTGTTGTAGTGACAGTTAAAAAATATTATTCTCCACTGCAGCTGTGCAGAAATGTTGCAGTAAATTGTGGGCATTGGTATTAAAATCCATTGTTTCCAGTAGTGCAGAAATAACTAAAAACAAGGGTGATGTTCAACTTTCAGCCTGGGAGAAGCAGAGGGCTATTGTAGCTTTGCCACCTATGTTGTTCTCCCTGATTCTGGGTTGCTCTAGGGTCTGGAGAGGCCCCCCCAGAATAACTTAAACAGCTCTAGGGGCCTCTCAAAGTTACAGCAGCCTTCCTGGGACTGCCCTATGGGCTGCAGCATTGCATAGGATTTCTGCAGTGGTGTGGCCTTGCCCCTGACATGCCTCTACTTCCCCTAGCCCCACTCCCACCCAAAAATGCCCCAGGACTAGTGAGGGGGTCCTTAGAAAGCAGTCCATCTGGCTGTCATTTGTAGTGTCTGCCTCCAGGGAATTCTCCCTCAGCCAGAACTGAGGCTTTTATAGCCTCTTTACACTGCTCTAGCTCTTTCACCTAGCATGAAGAGGCTGTGGTGGGGGGTGGGGAGTTCATCCCAAAACTATGCTGCTTGCATCATCCTCATTAAGAGTATTAAAGTGAATGCCCATAAACTCACACTCACCCACAAATTCTGACCAACGGGATAAGTCTAACAATGAAAACCAGTGCATGAATAAATACATAAAATGTATTTGTTTGTAATAGTTACTTTGCTTTTTCTTCTTACCCTTATACTCAGTATCAAAAGTCCCCCCTAAAGACTATGTTTTGTAGAGGTCCATTTGTGTGTGCAGTTACACATAGTTCTGCACCCAGTTGCTGTGACTGCTCACACAAATTATGGTATTTGTCACTGCAAATTACCATTTTGGCACTTAACTGGTTGTTTGCTTCTGTAAATACCTGATTTACATGTACAGTCATGGTAATTACATATACAAATGGAGACATGATTGTGCATAAAACTGAGCCTCTGTTTTTGGGCCTTAAAGAGCCATTGGGATCACACATGGTGTCAAGGCTAATTCCCCACTCTGGCACTTTGCGAGCAGAAGGTGGGGGCCCGCAAGGATTCTAAAAATTAATACTGGCCACTCCAGGCTTGTATTAAACTCCCAAGGCTACAGCTTTTCTCTGACCTTGAACTGGTAGATGCTACCACCTCCCAAGTGCAGAACCTCTTTGAGAGCCCAGGAAGATGTACTTGGGAATTCCTTCCTGTGGGGTACCCTCAAGCCCTTTCACCCCCACTCTGGGGACGAGCTGCGAAACGAAAAAAAGGAAATCAGCTGTTGCCACCAGCTAATTAAACAACATAGGCACAAACCTCTTAAGACACAAAAATCCAATTCTGTTCTTTAAAAAGGTAAATTTTATTAATAAAAAAGAAAGAAAATACATCTGGGAACTCAGGCTGTTGCTAGATTTTAAAAGAGCAACTACAAGGATTAAGCATCAAGAATAGTTTTCTTGAGGTCCAGCTTAAAGGTTACAAGTAAAACAAAAGCACCTGGAGTTAGCACAGGGGAATCCACAAGCCATAACTAAATAAAAGGGATAAACCTAATCACGTCTTCCTGGACATTTCCTGATCTGCTTACATATCTGGGGTTTTAAATGAGTAGTTTCTAGGTATGATACTGATGATTTTTTCATATCTGGCCCAAGCTTCTTACAGCATAGCTCTGTCCTAACCACCTCTTCCCAGGAGAAAACAACAGATAGACAAAAGGTCAGTCTTGTTTCAATATTAAAAAGTTCTCGTCTTCCCATTGGCTCTTTTGGCCAGGTGCCCACTCCCTTCCTTTTACCTATGCATAGCAGTGAGACTTTTTACAAGTAGAGCAATTAGAGAACAGCTACGAAGAGGGATTTTATAACTACTTTCTGGCGGGGTGTCCAGTGTCCATAAAAGGGAGCTACCTCCCTCCCTCTTCATTTATCACACATGGTATATGGAATGTAAAGCAATACAGATTACAGTCAATATTATTTGAAGTTCCTTCCTCCACATTCATAGATTCATAAAGGCCACAAGGAACCATTGTGACCTTCTAGTCTGAACTGCTGTACAACACAGGCTCTAGAACTTCCCCAAAATCATTCCTAGATCATGTCTTTTAGAAAAACATCCAATCTTGATTTGAAAAATGTGAGTTATGGACAACCCGCCATGACCCTTTGTAAATTGTTCCATTACCTGGCAGTAGTTCAGATAAGTGAATAGTTGGTAGCATTGTACTATTTTCCTGTGAATTTGCTTTCTTAGTTCTTTTGTGTTAGACTATAAAGACATTGCTTTAGGACTTTCACTGCCACCCAGACAGTTTCATTTGTGTTAAGTACACCATGCTAGAGTCATTAATTCCCCAGGAAGGGCCTGATGTCACAAGGTGCTCAGGACCCCTCTACTCCCATAGAAGTCCAGAGGTGCCCAGGACCTCACAGAATCGGGCCATATATATACACAAAGTAACACGTTTCCTTATCTAACTCATCTTAATGTTGTAGCAGCACTCAAATGCCCAGGGAGTATATTTTCTAAGAGGCTGTTTGGACCTTGTGATAGGAGTAAGCAAACTGGCTTGGCTAAAATTATAAGAACCACCTCATCCCTCAGGATTTTTTGATTGTTGAAAATGTCTATTAATTTTATTTTAATTTTTTTTCACACCTTTCACCTGCCTTGTCATGAGTTTTGCTCAACTTTAGCTGAAAAGTAGAAAACTTCATTGCATCAGCTCCTTCAAGGAGATGGAATTCTGCATGCTACATTGTGAAAATGCAAGTGATACAGGGATGCTTTTCATTCTGCCCAGAGACTCATGTTGGAATACCTCCTTAACATTAGTTAAGATTGGGGACAAAAAAGCTAGTGGTGCAATTTAAGCATCATTACAATAACGTGAGTTAAACCACTCCCCTCTTAATCAGGCCCCATCTCAGACCAGAAATACACTTTACCCCTCTTCTACACTACCCTGGTAGTTTTTTAATGTTAACTACTGCATTTCAGTTGGTTTACTTTGATACCTAGCCCATTTGTAGGCCTCAGAATTTGAGATGTGCTCTGGACAAGCATCCATAATTTAGGGAAAGTTCAGCTTCTCCAAACCTAGACAAATCTGAGATTGGCCCAATGCTGTTTGGATGGTTGAATCCACTCAGCCTTTGGGTTTGTTCCTCAGAGTGGGTAAAATTCATCCATGAGCAAAGGACCAGCCCAAGGCCTGGTCATTGCATGAGTCCAGCTTCAGTCCTCAGAATAGGTTGCTCAAAACAGGACTTAAGCAGGATCAGGAATGCAGAGGATTTTGCTGGCCTCCTCAGTGAGGGGGAATTTCACTCCGTGTTCTCAGGATGTTCATTGCTCTCCCTGAAACACATGTTGTTTAGCACATCTTATTGCTTACAGCTATCACATTTGTTATTCCCACAGCCATTAACAGCATGGATATAGTCCACACAATAGAGATAATTTTCAGCATTAAAAAGCAGCTGTATAATTACTCTCAACTCTGTCTGTTCACTGAATGGGTTCCTTAGCTGTGTACCTTACAAAGAGAATGACCAGAGGCAGGAATCAATAACTCATTACCCACCCTGGTTGGGATAAATGCACACTGAATCCTGAAGCAAACAAATTCACAGGTAAGGAATTCACTTTTTCTTAATAGACACACACACTGGTACTGATACCTCTGCAATACAAACAGTGGGAATCAAGCTGAAAGAAGCAAATGTATGTAAAAGTAAGCACAGTTGTCACAGCAGGTAGTGGCTAAGGAATAAAATTGTGTTTGAACTTATGCAGGGGTGCAAAGAGGCTTCCCACACCTTACAACACTGTAGCAGCTAGACACAATCCCACCTCTTGTACTCAGAGAGCACAAAGACTTTCCAGGCTCATACAGGCATTTCCTCCCCCAAACAACCCCGTCATGGTCCCACACATCCTGACATTCATCAGAAGAGCTGGTAGCCAGGGCTTCTACTTCTGCATCTTGTAAAAGGATGTAGCAGGGACCACACTGGCCATGCTTCTCTAGGATCCTTAAAGCCACTATGCCTCGTTTAGATACAATACCCCTAAAAATGCCTGCTAGCTACAGTGCTCCTCCATGCAGCATACTGTAACCCAGGCTCTGCTTTAGAGGCAGGTTCTTGTCCCTGTTGCTATTATGCAGTAATGGAATCCTTCAGGTGCTCATCAGCTGCTTGAGCACTTCTCGATTAAGAGATCACTCTCTCCTTAGAGAGCCTGTCACCAGCTCGCTCAGCCGTTACATACCACAAATTCATTCTCCAGGACAGTGTTTTATAACTCTTAACCGATTCTTTCTCTCTGGGGGTTCTTGACTTAAAAGAAAGCTACCTGAAGTGGTTAATATCTCCTTGCCCTGCTTTCAGGAATTAAATAACATTTCTTACAAACCAAAACTGTTGTTTACAAAAGCATTTGGAAAAACTCCTCCTCCTGTTTACTGAGAGCAACTGAGGTTATGTTGACCCTGCTCAATCAAGAAGTCAGTACTGCCCTGGTCTGATTCACAGTCCTCTGAACAGACCATATGTACCCGCACACGGCACCCAGTACTCCTGCCACACAGTATAAATGAAATCCACTAGTACTGGAGGTAATACAAAGTTAATAAAGGCTGCAGGTATTTCCCGCAGTCACAGCACCAGCAGCAACCTAAGGGAGCCTTGAGAAGAAGAGGCTCAGCAGCAAACATCACAAAGGGCTGTATCTAAACTATGTGAGTTACCTGTTGCTCACAACAGATGCCAGCAATGAGTGCTGGACTTGGTTTAGCTGCAAGTGAAACCGATATCCCAAGGCCTGAGATGAAACTTGGGAAAGTTGGAGACAAAGCTTTCTTGGGGGATATGGAATAAACTTCCAGAGGAGATTAACATAACCCAGAGTCTCACTGTCTTTAGGAAATGCTGCACAGCCTTCCTCTTCGACAAAGCCTCTCCATCATAGCAACAACGACAATCGCAACACTAACCCTCTAAATCAGAAAGCAAACAGAAAAACAGAACCCTTGACAAAGCAGAGCTTTTATACCCCCGAAAAGGGAGATGAGCCAGATACTCCATATATCCCAGGAAGAATATCTCAATTGCTAATTGATTTTATGTAGAAGGGGCTCAGACATCATAGCAGTGGGGCAGCAGTATAAAAACCCTTAGAAGAACAAACAGCAGTCGGCACTGTTTCAGAAACCTATCCAAAGTGGGCTGCTAGGAGCCATGAATAAGAGGCAAGAACAAGAAGGGTGGCTTAGGACACAGCAGAAGTCTGCTGGAGCACTACCATCAGATGGCAACAAGCAGGAGGAGAAATCACCTGTAGAGGAGTAGGGCTAGGATGGAACTCCAGGGGAGAGCAGCCACATGAAGGAGCCCTAAGGAATCATGTATGGAGGACTCGCTGCACAGGAGAAGGGACAACAAAGTGAGCTGTGTCTATGCACACTGTGGGAACTGTGTGTGTGTTTGGGAAACTGCCATCCTGTCCATAGCTGAGGACAAAATGTCAGAGTCCTTTGAGGCCAGCATTGACAGAATCATAGAACTGGAAGGGATCTCGAGAGGTCATCTCGTCCAGTCCCCTGCACTTATGGCAGGACTAATTTTCTAGACCATTCCTGACAGGTGTTTCTCTAACCTACTCTTCAAAATCTCCCGTGATGGAAATTCCACAACCTCCCTAGGCAATTTATTCCAGTGCTTAACCACCCTGACAGAAAGTATTTCCTAATGTCCAACCTAAACCTCCCTTGCTGCAATTTAAGCCCATTGGTTCTTGTCCTATCCTCAGAATGGTGTATGTACCTCCATTACCTGCTAAGACCCTGATTCAGCAAAGCATTTAAGCAGATGGCTAAATCCATCCCTATTCAGCAACATACTTAAACACATACTTCATTTAAGCACCTGGTTAATGAAGTCCCACTGAAGTTAAAACATGTCCCTCATTGCAACAGGAGAGGGACCTCCAGCTCAAACTGCAGAAGATGATGACTGAGTATAGTATTTGATCACACAGCAAAAAGGAGCATTCTAAGGAAAAAGGTGAAGGAGCTAACAAAAGCAATTAAGTGGGCAACATGACAGGAGCTGAGTGACTGCTGGATAATATACTCTGGAAAAAAACAATGTAAAGAGAACATTGGTAGCTTATTTTTAAATGAAACAAGCAACATTGAACCATTTGTTTTAGAAACATACATTAGTAGAATTTGGAACCAGCCAAAAGAAAAAATATAGACCACATTTGATGCCTCCTTCTACTGGCAACATCCTTTAAAGTAATCACATTAATGATGTTTAAGGCTAATGAATCATATGCTTTCAGGAAAATCGGCAGCAGTAGCAGCAGCAAGGTAAGAAATGTCCTCCCCCACCATGATGACTGACATCAGTGGGGGGGGGGGGGGGCGGGTTAATTTAGAACGGCGAGGTTTGGTGTAGATTAAAAAAGAAACCATTTTAATCTGAAAAACAATCATATGTCAAACACTTCCCATTTTCAAACAAGTCTGATTGCTCATTTCTGCAAGATTTATCATTTTCAAGGTTTTAGTACAGTCTGATTTATTCTGCATCAGAGTAAGTGATCCCTTCATCGGGGGCGCTGGCAGAAAGCAGCCAAAGGGCTGCTTGATTTAAAATGCCAGTGGTTTCGATAACTTTTAACACAATTTCATTTGATGCCAACTTTCTGACAGGGGGCACCTACGTGACCAAAGTAAATAGAAGAACTAGTGTCTCACTGATAGAGCTGCAAGGTATTTAAATGTCATCACCTGGCTGAAGTTCACACCTATCAGTCTGAATATTAAGCCTACTGATTACCTCTTTGCAGTGGAACAAATAGCATGCAGTTGAACTGGTACAGAGTACAGGGCCATCTCCTCCTTTAAGGGCCAGGGATGAGCCAGCCCTATTCCATGAAGAAGCAAAGCAGGCAAGTACTGGAAATCAGAGGATTGGTGTGACACCCTGAGAGACCACTATATTCACCACGGTCATGCAATTAAAATATGTCTTGCACAAAGTATGCCTTGTGAGGTATCATTTTAAAAGTCATGATCTGCTAGACATTAATAGCTAATTGGATTGCATGTGCTATCGTCGTATGTGAAGTTTGGCTAGGTGAGCGCTACTGAAACATTTTGTGAGGCTGAAAACACCCACAAGCCGCCTTGCAGGTACAACAGTAAAAAGGCCAAACAATGTTGATGGCTTATTGAGGAAATGCAAGCACAAGGATTACCCCAGGAACTTGTACAATAGAAACCTCCCAGAGATAGCACTGCACAATGGGAACTGTTTGACCCAGGTCACAGCAAAAGAGCTTAGCAGCAAGTGGGAAGACGATATAAAAGGGGGACTGTGACATCATAAGGATACCTCACTTTCCCTGCAACAACATACCTGGAAACATCTGAGGGGCAAGGACTGAACTGTGGGAAGTGATGGGAACTGTGGGAAGGATCTTTAACCTGTGTATGAAAACCTGGGAAAGCCAAGGCAACTTATACCTTCAGAATCTGCTAGCCTGTTTATCACTCAGAGTGAGAATTTGCTAATTTATATCCTACCTATCTAGTGTGTTAAGCTCAGTTTGCATTTTTTGTTTATTTACTAATTTAATCTGCTTTGATCAGTTTGCTATCACTTGTAGTCACTTAAAATCTATCCTTTGTAGTTAATAAACTTGTTTTGTTCTCTCTAAACCAGTTTGTGAAATTCATAACTGGGGGCAAAAAGCTATTCGTAGATTCCTCCACATTGAAGGAAGGAGCCTACCTTTTCTGACACCGCACTGTGCCCTGGAAGCGGCCAGCAGCAGGTCTGGCTTCTAGGCAGGGGGGCCACAGGGCTCTTTGCACTGCCCATGCCCTGAGCACCGGTTCCACACTCCCATTGCCCGGTTCCCGGCCAATGGGAGCAGGGGGTATGGTGCCTGCAGGCAAGAGTTGCCTGGAGCCACTTGTGCATCTCCACCTAGGAGCCAGACCTGCTACTGGCCACTTCCGAGGCCCAGCGCAGTCCACGGTGCACCCCGACTGCGCTGCTGACTGGGCGCCACTGGAGGTAAGTCTGCGCCCCAGTCACCTGCCTCAGCCCTGAGCCACCCCAAACCCAGAACCCCTTCCTTCACCCCAAACCACTCATCCCTAGAGCCTGAACCCCCAGCCCAGAGCCCTGACCCCTACCTGCACCCCAACCCTCTCAGCCCCAGCCCAAAACCCTGACCCCCCTCCAACACCCCAAACCCCTGACCCAGCCCTGAGCCCCCCCTGCACCCCAAACCTCTCAGCCCAGAGCCCTGATCCCCTCCTGCACCCCAACTCCCTGCCCCAGCCCTGAGCCCCCCCCCAAGCCTGGAACCCTTTCCTGCACCCCAAATCCCTTATCTCTGGACCCACCTCAGAGCCTGCATCCCCAGCCCAGATCCCTGACCCCTTCCTGCACCCCAACCACCTGCCCCAGCCCCGAGCCCCTCCCACACCCCAAACCCCTCATCCCCAGCTCTGTTGTGTCGCAGGCATCAACAATTTTCTTCAATTGGGTCCCCAGAAAAAAAGTTAGAAAACCACTGCCCTAGCTGATTTTTTCCACACACAGCTGATTTCAGTGTCTGTGTCTTTCTGCAGCTGAGCATGTCCCTACCTGTGTGGGTGCTAGAGGAGGCTTGAGGGCCTGGTACAGCAGGACAGGGTGAGGCAGTCCAGGCTGGTGAAATGGGCTGGCTCAGTGGGACTCCAGTACCTCAGGTGGCACCCTGGTCAGGGGGCAATCTGTCACAATTGGGTCTGATAATTACCAGCTGGGGAGATAGATGAGGCCCTCTGCTCAATGAGGGAGCTAGGAAAGGTGCTAACAGAACACTCTCTTGTACCAGCTGAGTAGCAGAGGACTTCAAGGGGGCAGAGGACCCTGTGAATGTCCTTTGGCTGAGTGGAGGCCCTGACACTAACCAGAGAACCCACAACCTACATAGGCAACAAGATCACTGCTTTATGTCTTCACTCCATGTTTTCTTTTCTGTGTTGGACAAGAAACAGAGCCCTGAGGCAAGGCTAATTTGTGTGTGGCTAATTATTTTCTCCCAGACTGGTGGTTGAGCCCACCAGCCGACAATATTACTGACATATTAGTAGGGGAAGGGTCCAAAATTGTTAAAGCTGGGTGCCTGGTTTTCAGAATTGCTTAGCACCCAACAAATCATAGAAGTGTAGGTGTGGAATGGACCTTGAGAGGTCATTTAGTCCATCCACTACACTGAGGCAGGACCAAGGAAACCTGAACCATCTCTGACAGGAGTTTGTCTAACCTGTTCTTAGAACCTCCAATGATGGGGATTCTGTGACCTCCCTTGGAACCTTATTCCACTGTTTAACTATCTTTATAATTAGAAAGTTTTTCCTAATATCTAACCTAAATCTCCCTAGCTGCTGATGAAACCCCTTACTTCCTGTCCTATCTTTAGTGGACATAGAGAACATTTGATCACCATCTTCTTTATAACAGCCTGTGATGGGGTGTCTTCCTCACACTGGCCCATAAGTGGTTAATAGAACCCTAGGGAAGCTGTGCAGCAGGCAGCCAATTATAGAAGTCCCTAAGAAGGCTATTCAGGACAGAGCCAATTAGACAGGGTCTGTGAGGAGCAGCCAATCAGGACCTTGCAGGTCCATATAAGAGCTGCAGAGCAGAGCACGATCGGTAGCTTGCTGGAGCTTGAAAAGGGAAGATCATGCTCCTAGCAGGAGGAAGGTATGCCAGCACCCTGGACAGAACAGTACTGCTAACAGAAACTGGGGGAGCTAAAGATGGGTCCTGGTTAGCTACAGGGATTTTCAAGCTGAGGCCCTGAGGTGAGGGTGTTGGGGGCTGTGGGGAAGAGGCCAAGGGAAATGAACTGAGGAATCAGAGGGAATGTAGTAAGTGTTGGCTATCTATAGGGTTCCTGGGCTGGGACCTGGAGTAGTAGGTGGGCCCTGGTTCTTACCCTCTTCCCCCTCCCCCCACCACTGAGGAAGTGGCTAGATGATTGGCTGCAGTTGCCAGTGAGGGAAGCGGCTAGACGGTGGACTGCAGTTCCCCTGGAACAGCGATACATGTATCAGAGCATGATACAGCTAAGGGCTGTGTCCAGAAGAGGATGCCATGGTCCTGGAAGTATGTTGGAGCAAGGAGCAGAAGTGACTGCATGTGAGACACCATCAGAAGAGGATGCACTGGTTAACAGAGCTAATCCCTGGGACAGCCGGCAGAAGACACTGCAGTGGTGAGTGAACCGTATCACACAGCACTTAACGTATTTGAAGACAGTTATCAGGTTCCCTCTCTCATTCTTCTTTTCTTAATAAGAGCTCAGGTATTGCAGTGATGGATGGTAGTATTAAAAACTGTAAGGTAGAAAGGTCTGGAATTGTTTACATTAGTAAGTGTTGATTTGAGCTCAAGGTATATGATAGCAGACTATGACTTAAGGAGAGATAACAAGCACAATGTTATTTCTTGTCCCATTTTTATAGCAAAATCCCTTCATAGCACCACAGCATCCTTGGTTCTTAGCTGCCAGCAAAACTTTGCAACTTGTCGTCTGTCTCAGTCAGAGATGTGAAGTTAATCACCTTTGCATTTATTCATGCTGCAAAATATCCTGGAACCATGGCCTTTATGAGATTAAACTTTGTACTTTCCCAGCATTTCCATGAAAAACCTGCCCATTGCCTAACAAGTCTTTGGGCAAAATATAGCAGAAAATTCCCATAAGCTTTTGAGTAGCTGGTTGGGTTTTTTTTTAAACCAACCAAACAAAAAACTTATTACAAGAAACTTTCCCTCTGAATTATCTTAATATTTTTCAGACTCGTTTTCTAGCCTCTTGTATTTCTCATTGCTCGAGGTGAAGCTAAGGAAGATTGAACCATTTGTCTGACATAAAACTCTACCACCTACTGCCTTGAACTCTTGTCATTTACTTGATATGGTTTGATCCACACTGTTGAAATTTCTCTATTCCCCGAGAGTAAATGCACAAAACAACCTAATTTTCAGCTCTGAGTAGAGTAACAAATTGATCACACGTATCTACTGAAAATATATGAAAATATTTCAATATCTTCAGAGATAAGTGAAAGAGAAAAGAAAGCATGAAAATAGGAGATTCCACATTAGCCTACATAACAGCATATATTCAGGCTAAAGAGAAAGTTGGATCTCCTACAGTTTTTGTACTGTAATCACTCCTATTTAAATTGATCACTGTTTAACATGACCTTGTATTTGATTATGATCCAAATTATTTTTTGTACAAAAAATAACTATTTTAATTAATGTAAGTCACTGTAGACAAGTATTATTTGAATCCCTAGTTACAGAAGTTACCATTAATAAGAAGGTTTAACATACTAAATAAAATCAAGGAGGACCCATGGTAATGAAAGAGGGCTTAACTTGAAATTAGGTGTTTTGCCGCTGCTGCTTTTTATTCATAAACAAAAGCTCTACTGTGTTATGCAAGTTGTGATGTGCCCCCTGGTGGTTATACGAATAATAGCCACTAATTTTGGCTTAAGTGTCCATAAGGGACTTTAAATCAAAAGTCCCAATGTGTGTAAAGCATTGGATTCTCTCCCCCCCCCCCCACCCCCCCAGAAACAGGGAAAATGGAAGGGAAATCTTTTTGTATCAGTTTATCTGAGAGAGATTATAGAAGTAAACAATTTTGCTTTTTGGTGTGTCCAAGAAAAAGTAAAAACATGTATTTTGCTTTGACTTTTGGTCTGTTTCACCAAGAGCAAAAATGAAACTGACATAACTTGCTATGGAGTGGAGGAGCTGAAGGTCAAAAGGGGTGAAGTCCTTTTGCACTGACTTTATGCAATGCGAAGTTTAGCCACAAGATAAGCATGGTCCAGGTTCAACACAGAGAATCTGGGCAGAGACAAAAGGCACATTGAGCTTTTCTTACAATTCTTAAGATGCCAGAGAAGAAGAAAACGTAAGATGTATCAGGTTGCAAATCTTGACAAGCTCTGTTCTGGTGCTGACACATGTCATCCAAGGCTGTAATTCAACATATATCTAAAACTGCAGAAGGGGAAATTGTAATATAAAGATTTTATTGATGTTAATTTGGGATGGCACATTAGTAACAAGTAAGTTACAGTGTGCAGGTCATTTAAAGAAGGGCCGATGCAACATTTACACACTCTATCTAGGTACTTATGTGATGCTCCTCTCATTGTACTACCTGTGTCAATCTGTGGCATCAAAGTGCCTAGCCACATTGTATTGTCATGCATTCTGTATAGGGCTTGGAAATATTCAGATACTGCAGTGATGGGGGGGGGGGCATAGAAGTAGCTAGAGTGTATAAATGTGTTGTCTCCATGGTTTGAAAAAACTTTTTTCAAAAGTTAGTGGGACTATTTTTTCCCCCTTACGCCTCTGCTCATAAAGCCCCGGTGCTTTAATTATCATGGGCCAGATTGCCCCCTCCCAGGGACAATCCCACAGGAGGGAGTTTCAGGGAAGGAAATCTCTGAGGAACACTCCACTGAACTTCTTCTTTCATATTGGGACTGATCCTAAGCCCTTGGAAGTCTTTCCATGGAATTAAGTGGGCTTTGGATCATACCCATTGTGTTGCAGGAGGGCAGAATTTGCCAGTGGAAATGCAGGTGAGTCCCCTTTCCACACACGGAGGATCCCCTCCACATGTATATCTGGGGCAAGATCCTTTTGCTTTGTTAGTCCAGCCTTAAAGGGCTAGCAGAGAACTAAAGAAACCTCTACAAATGACATAACTCTTCCAGGCCTAAAAGTATGTGGACTTTAAACTTTTCAACGTTCGAAACAAGTGGTTTGTTATGTTGAAAATTTAGGACTATCCCCTTTCCCGTGGCATAGGATTTCTGTTTCCAAATCAGTCCTGCACCAGTAATTGGCTCAATGTCTTACAGCTTTCTGAATATTGTTTGTCCTGTGTAATTTGGGCATGTAGGCAGGTGAGGGGCAACAGGAATTCCATATTTGCCAGAGAAAAATTCCCTTTTCTTTCTCTCAATCTCTTAAAAAACAAAATGGAGGTTGTTTGAAAGGCCTCACCACCTTGGAATTTCAGAAGTAGTCCCACAGAAATGAATTGGTGGGTAGAAGGCAGGTGCAAAAGTCCTAGGGGCATGAATATGTGTCTGGGTCTACAGGATTGCATGCTGTGGTCAAGGTTTTTAAAATGCACTAATGATTTTGGGTGCCCCATCGGGGAGAAGTGTCCAACTCTGAGACACCTTCAAGAGGCTGAATCGTCTGAAACTGAGCACCTGCCCTCTAAAAGCCTCTCAAGCTAAGCACCAAAAATTATCTGCCAGAATCACTCATTAACTTTGAAATTTTTGGCAAATATATTCCACGCAAAACACTACATTAAAAGGAACGTGAAGGTTGCCAAGGCAAGCACTTAAGCTAGGAAATGCCGGAACTAAGTTGCCTGTGCGACCTTCATTCAGTCCCCTTGTGCATAGCTACTAACTACCGCCATGTGCAGAGATCTCTCAACAAACTCATCTGTCTGGCTCTGCTTGTACATTGAGACAAGCTTGCTTTGAGCCAGGGCAGCCACCTCCATTTTCCAAATGAGTTTTCTCCAGTTACATGTGTGTGTATATAATGGGGTTTGAATAGCCTATTGGGGATCTCAAGATCCTTAATGATGATTAGTAATTGCCTTTGAAGGGCTTTTCCTCCTCCTAGATATTGTTCCTCACATCTATCTATATTTCTCTGCCCCAGCTACTTTCTGTTGTGTTCCATGAAATAGGTAGATCGTAATTTTTCCCCAATACAACCTCCCTCAACCCATTTTATGTTATGAACTATATAGGACAAGGTCCAGATATTAAAGGTCATGTAGCCTACGGTTAGATGCCCACCACGTTCCATTCTAAGACCCTATTTTCAGTTGCTTATAACTTTTTGCCAAACTTTAACAGTTCAGGATGAAATCTTCCATGCTGGGTGTCAGCTTCAGGCTTTTTTAATTTTCAGCCAGAATGGTTCAGTAATTTCTGAGAATGAGGTTAGAGGAAAAATACATATTTGCCCATGTTAAAATGGTGTTACAGCTGTTTCATTGAGAAGATCTAGTGCTTCCATGCTTCGTAGCTAGGGTGACCATACAGCAAGGGTGAAAAAATCGGGGGGGGGGGGAGCAATAGGCACCTATACAAGACAAAGCTCCAAATATTGGGACTGTCCCTTTTTTAAAAAAATCAGGATATCTGGTCAACCTATTCATAGCAAGGACCTGAAATTTGGCTGTGGCAGGGGCTTAGGAACTGACCCTGTTGTTAGGGTTATGTCTTCTGCTGTCCCCATGAAAAGCCACCCAAATTTTGCCAAAGTTATGCATCCCTAGGAGTGAGAGTGGAGGAACATGCTCTATTAGAGGGCTGCAGCAGCTGAGGGCTTTTCCTGCAATTGTTCCACCTGACAGCCAGGGGCTGCTGCAGAACCAGGCACAGGAACTGAGAGCAAGGAGACTGCCTATGCTGGCTTCTCAGTGCTTCCCCAGCTGGTGCCCAGGCAGAAGGAAGGCTGTCCATGTGGAATGCAGAGGGAGAGAAGCTGAGTCTAGAAGTGACAAGGCGAAACTAGTTATAGCCAGATTTAACTACAGGCATTCCTACCTGCTCCTCCTTGTAACATTGTGCCAAACTGTGCTATAACAACATTTATCTTCCAAGTTTGCAAGGGTCTTATTAAAGTCACCACGACTGAGTCCTCCCTCCTCTTCTCAGTCATGCAGGAAAATGTCCTCACAAAGCTGCGCCACCATGTATTCACAGCAAGAAGCTATGATTGGGGGATGGAGGCAGAGAACAACTTATGCCGTTCCAGGGTTGGTGTTTTCAATGTTCTTTAAGTTTTGGGCACTTGGAATTGCCTTCTTGATTCCAACTCTACAGTAATGTAGTGATACTAGGAGACTGTATTAAGCATTGTGGCAGCTATGATGAAGCAGAAGAAACTACAGTTATTTTAACACAGTGATTACCCCAGAAAAATGTTTAAACATTTTCATTTTCCCCCCCTAAGGTTATCCATTTATAAGCATGATTGTTCTTTCACGTAGTATGACTTTAAAAAAAGAAATAAACTTCACTTACTGAGAATTAGGTCCTCATGTATTTGAACCAACAAGCTGTCTCAGCAAAGCCCACAAGCTGCCTTATAATTAACTGTGAGCTCCAAAAATTGTGGATCAATCATTTAGATTGCCAGTCCAGCAAAGCTGCAAACTAGGGAATAATGCAGTTTAAGTTCTTGATGTGCCAAGGTAAAATAGTTCTTGCTTGAACTGGGGAAGGGAAGAGTAGAGAAACTATTTATCATTCATACTGAGAAACACCATTTAAACCTGACAGGAGCATTTTTATTTTTTATTTTTTTAAAGAATTAGGCCACCTGGGGAAGAGATGGAGTTGTTGCCGGCACCCAGTGCCGAGAGGTTGAACAACAGCTTGAATTGGTTCGTTACCCGGTGTGCTACACACAATAATCACAACGGGGGGGAGAAGCAGAAAAGTTTATTTGCAACTGCAAAAAGGTACAGGGAGAATAAAATCTCAAATCCTGTACCCAGAGCAGGAAGTTACACAGGCTTTTATACATCCTTTTTCCCAGCATACTTATCCAATAGCAAGCTGCCCCAAGTATCCATATAGCCAGCCAATCCAGTTCCCAGCTAGTTCCCTGATTCTCTGTATCATTTGTTAAACTATACATAAAGCTGCTTTATTCAGCATTGTTCTTCCATATCTGCCCTGTTTGGCCTTGCTTAGTTTCAGGCAGTCTGACTCTGCAGCATATTGTTGCAGATCCTCAGCATAACTGCTGTGTGTGCCTCCAGGCGGGAGGGGGGGCCAAGGACACCTGGGCCTAGTGCGAGGGGGCTTCATCGACACTCGTGGTCTTCCATCCCCTCGAGTTACCTAGTGGCCATGCCCCAGTGTCCCCAGCAGAGTGGTTAGCAGACCTTGAAGTGAGCCCTGCTTTGAGCTAACTAACAGTTGGGAGATTCTGTTACATATGCTTGCAAATCTAGCCTCAAGGTATCAGGGAAGCTAGAATGAGTTCTCTGAAGCATTTATCTGATTCCAGATAAAAGTGTAGGGACTTGTTTTACCCCCAGACATCAGGATGCTTCTGTACCAGGTCATGCTGGACAATACTGCCTTGTGTGTATCTGTAATGGATTTTCAAATACCCATTTTCTGGCTCCAGCAAGGGATATGGAGCTATCCAGTATGAAGCAAGTCAAAAGCACCTCATTTTCTTTGTAGCACAAAAAAAGATCTCCACTGGTACCTTCTTACAAGAAACGGGCATATTTTTATTAGGGCCAGATGCTGATTTTTTACTTGACTGGGGCTCATGAGATCTGGGTTCTATTCCTAGGTCTGCCACTGGCCTGCTAGGTTTCTTTTTCTGTTTTCCTATTGATAAGAAAGTGATGGTGATTTACTGATGAAAAGTGCTTTATAAGAGATTGTTTTTGTTGTTAATCTGACTACTACCTTACTCCAGAAGTACTCCCCTTTATTGAAATGGGAGTTACTCTGCACTTTTAATTTAATTTGCAGAATAGGTGATTTTATAAAACCAGTGAGGAGGTTCAGAAGTTAGCCTTTAGATGTTGAAATGCTCCTCAAAGCTCAGATTTTGGTATGTGCCAATAATGGGGTGGCCGGCCCTTTAAGGCCTGGAGCGAGCCAGCAGCAACCGATTAGTACTTCCTGCCACACCTAGAATGGAGTTGTGGGGTGTAATTAGTAGAGCCTGCTGGGTATGGAGGACCTGATTGTAGAACCTCAGGAAGCAGCAGAAGCGTCGTGAGTGAGTGCTTTTAGCAGAAGCTTGCTAAGACAGACAATGTCCACTGGCATTAGTGGGCTCGAGTAAGGAGCCTTGAGTCGTCAGGGAGAAAGCTCCAGGAAGGGAAGACTGAGAGCTCCCCCTGCTCCACTGGGAAAGGCTGATGGAGATTTCTGAACTTTATTTTGCGAATGATTTTGCTATTTTAATAAATCCAGCCCCAAGGAAGGGTGTTGATGAACCAGAGAAGAGTTGTTTTGGTGGGTAAATTGAGAGAGCCCTGGAAAGGGGGAAACTGAAGCGGGGGAGCATTTGGCAGCACACTGCTCCTTCCCCCCCCACCCCCGGAAGCCATGAGGGAGGCGGTGTTTGGGAGGTGGCCACTGTCTGACTGTGCTAAATAACAGTTGTGTGCTCACCTTTAAACTGCCAGTGCAAACAATAAGGAAGCCACGGGAAAAAAAATTCTGCCTTTGTTTAATCTTTGTCTCTTTCCTGGGGAAGAAGATGCCTACACAATCTTACACCCTCTAGAGAAAGGATCTGAAGCACTTGGTCTTGGCAGAATCTGTGCTGCCAACTGAGTAAAATCACAGGTTCTTGAGGCAAAGGCACCACCAAACCAGTGAAGGCAGAAGAATTGACACCTGGCTGCTGAGCTGGCGCATTATCAGCATCCACGTTCTGCAAAATGAGTAGCACTGGGAAAGTGCTGCAGTGAGGGAGAGCACAAGCAAAACTACCTTGGATCTCTAAAGGGATGCTTGCATGAGGAAACCCAATGAAGAGAAATAGAGAACCGAAGCCAGGGAGATGGTGCAACAAGTTGTAAGCAGCACATGGGTCAAACTCATTCTTTGTTTAAATCCTTTAATGTTTTGGGCTCTACAAATTTAAAACCAGATAAATAATTTGCCTTTTCCATTCCCCCCGAGAAGATGATGGCCCATATTTTGCTCTCAATTACAGTTATGTAAATCCAAAACAACTCAACTGAAGTCAATTAAATTACTCCAGACTTACACCATAACTGAGAGCAGAATTTGGTCAATAAGGACTTAATTCATTGCACCCTGGATCTTTCCACTGACTTCAGTGTACCTGGTTCAAGCCTTAAGTCTTTGCCCACAACAATCTTGCCACTAGTTAAAGACAAGGGATTTCTTAGCATGACCTAACTTTTGCTTTTCTCCAGTAGGCTGGCATAACTTGTCAGCTGCTCAACAGGGCTCTCCTTTATACAGGATTGGGTTCCCCTGCCCTGTCTTGTTCGTCACTTTTTACTTTGTCCTTACACATTTCTAAACTGCAGGATGAAGTCCTGATTAGAAGTAAATCTCAAACTCTCTGCATACCACCTCCCTTCCTTGCAAGTTGATAGATTTTAAAAAGGGGGTGGAGAATGGGACTGAATAAATAGAGATGATCTTAAGCATAATCCTCCTCATGCTAACGAGTTGCATGGTTGTGTTCCCCTCTTTAGTCTTGACTGTTCCTACTGTACAGGAGTAACTTGGCAGCCACTCAGCAGCATTCTCGTTTAATGCAGGACCAGGTGCTCTGGTGCTATTCCACTTTATGCTTGTGCAAATCCCTTGGTTTCAGTGAGTTACAACTATGTAATCTGGACTAATGCAATGGCACAGCAGGGCCCCTGTTTTTAATCATTATGCTTTTAAGGGCAGCACTGAACACTTGTTATCTCATGATCAAGCCCCAAAAGGGTCTGAATAGAATAACTTCTACCAATTTGGCATTCAGTGAGTGTGCAGATGAAAGCTACTTACATGTCAAGTGCAGAAGGTGAAGGTGAAAAGCAACTATCAGAGTGTAAAATAAAACAGAGACTTTACTTTAATTTATGACTCTACCGTTTTTAACCTTCCTGGGCATATATTTAGCTGTGGTGTAATGAGTGTAACACCATTGTCTGGAGGAGATCTTACACCAGGGCTTTGGTCCCCACAGAATATTAAAGCAGGGATCTACTTTGCTGCTTATTCCAGTTTTATGACCATAGAAAAGACCTCGGGAGGTCATCTAGTCCACCCACTGCTCAAACCAGGACCTACACCAACTAAATCACCAGTTGGCACGTGACATTTAGTTTACAGAAAATGACCAGATTTTCCACAATCAAAACCAGGGACACAGTTGTGGTGGTATTTTTCAGGGTTGCAAAAGACTCCTCTCCACACAAAACAGCACTTAAAAGTGTGCTGTGATGGCTTCTAAAGCTGGCAGTCTTCCGGGCATATTTCTCAAAGTGGAGGGTGTCCCAGTAACTTAATGTTGTAAATGACTTTATCCTCAAACATTAAACGAGTGTCATTAACGTTCACTTAGATTAAAAGAAGAGCTTTGCTTGTGTCTACATTCACTTGACTTTTCTTCTCCCTCTAGTCACTCTTCATCACACCAAAGGCTTATTCCATGGGACTGTTTGTTTCTGCTCAAAACAGAGCAAACTCCGCTTGGTGCAGCAATGTTTCTTGAACAAACCCTTTTTTAAAATTATATAAAACTCTTCAACCTTGTGATTGATGAAATGAAAAAGTAGGACACTTCAGGCAGCCCAAAAGAAGTTCTAAGGACACTGGGACATTATATGAAGAACTAGGACTGCCCTGTTTTTTTTTATATATATAAAGTCAAGTGCACGTAGACACTATATATAATTTTAAAGTGCATAGTCTCTTTAAATTTACATTTATGAAGAATTCAGCCTAAAGAATGCAATTCTGATATCCACTTCCGTCCACATGCGTCTACTCCCAATTCTCATTTACACTAAGGCCCCTTTGTACTTCCCTGGTTGGCAGTGAAAAGTGGCCTTATAAGTGTAAACATAATTGTAATTTACACCCCCATTCAAGCCCCTTTAAACTGCTGGAGTGATGCAAGGAGACCTTAATATAAATAAGAATCAGAATTTCCATGTACCAATGGGCTGAAGTTGTCAAGATGCAGGATTCCTCTATTCTTGCCAATATTCCAGCAACATTTCTGGAGAATGTATTCTAATGCATGTATAGCTATAAGAGTTAGTGTGCCAAATATCGTAAAAAGAGACCCTTCCAAGACAAAAGTCTTTCCTTTCTTGTCTTACTGACAACACCTTTAGATTGCAACCTTCTTTCACTATGAACAAACCTAACTTACTTTTCATCCAATGGGAACTGAGGGCCCCCAGTACTTTGCACAATCAGATTCCATATTACAGGTGAGGCTTGGGACTTAGATGCTGAGGAATCATTTCAGTACTTCAGTCTAATCCTCCCTGTTGAGTAAAAGGGAGCTCCAAAGGGACCATGGGGGAGAGGCTGGAGAAAGAATCTGGCTTTTCTCTAAAGTTTCCACACAACCTGTTTTTTAATGATTTTGAACTTGGCACTGCAGCTTAGTGAACCTGAACACCATGGCATTGTGCTAGTATATAAAATGCTGGAGACTGAAACTGACTGGAGGCTACATGGGCTAAAATTACTATTGTAAACTGAAGTCAGGAGGAGTGTTCAGGATTATGCCCGTGAATTTTACTGAAGTTCTCATGCTACAAGTAATATCTTTGTATAATGTCGTAAGCCTGTGTTCACCACAAGCACGCTTGTCCTGGCATTCAAAGATGCCCTGTGTTCAGTTTTATATCTGCTGAACAAAATTAAGTAGATGTAAAATAACTCTGACACCTGCCTTTCCTAAGCAGCTCAGCCAATATCAAAATACACTGCTGTATTTATTTTCTATTGAAGCCGATTTGCCACTAGCCATAGCATGTAAGTGTAAATTTGTAAAAAGGCTGCAGTTTAAACCAAATGTATTATCCCAGATTTATGGATTGTTTCTGATGCATTTGTATAGTGCCTAGCATATTGAGGCCCCTTCTGAACTAAGGCCTTAGGGCACCTCCAGAATATAAATTAAGAATAATAGAAAACTTGTCTTGACCATCTTATGTAGAAGCTGAGAGACAGGCAAAGAAAATAAAACGCTTGCTAGCAGGAGACACTAATTCTATATGGACAGCAGATCTAGAAAACTTGTCTAGAGAATGAATCATAAATTGCCTAATATTTGCCTTTCATCTCAAGTGCTAAATCATCTGTATTGTATTTCCAAGTTATCTCATGCTGACCAAGTTAAATCGGTGGGAGTATTCACATGAGTATGGAGTGGAGAATAGGGCCCATAATAAAAGAGAAGAAATTTCTCTCTTTTTTGTGACCAATGTTCACTTTAGAACTGGTATTGTCTGAAAGCCTCAGACGAGATGCTGTCATAGTGCTTATATCTGCATGTCCCTCATGTGGATGGAAGTCTGTCCACCTGAAGGACCACTGAGTCTTCATCTTTCACACTTTAAGTTCCTCAGTGATCTAAATTAAGTACCATAAAATTACTATTGTGTTTATCTTCATTGTAAGGAAGTCAAAGAGCAGATTTTTCTTTCTGGAGCTTCGTAATGTGGTGTGTGCAGTTCTGGACAACTTGTCATTTAATTATTGCAAGTGTCTGACAAATGCACAAAGAATGCTAGAAAATAACATCAAGACACATTTAAAAGTGTAATGACTGAGAAATATGTATAGGCTGGTGCTAGGAGTGCGTATTGATGAGATGTGGAATAACTTTCAATTTCCAGCTAAATTTTTTAATTTTCATGGGCTCAGTGGCAAAGTTAATGATGCATAAGCTTTTCACATAAGAGGTATAGGTCAAGTGTGACATAGGTGGCTTTGTCTTTCAATAAAAATGCATTACTTACCTTAGTTCAGATACAGTCATTGATTGAAGAATATTTAGGTTTCTGGTAGGACTGTTAGTTATGCCTAAGTATCTGGCTGATCAGGATAGTGTGATTAGAAAATGTGGGAATTTTTTGGGGGGTAAATGTGTTCCCTTTCCTGACTGGCTTTATCTTTAGTACTTTGACTAGAACCACTGTTAGGAAGGTTGCATGTGGCACCCCTTACAAAGGATGCCCGCTTCCTTCTCCAAAGTGGTCAAAACAGTGTGGGTAGAAGTGTTGGTAGTAAACTTTCTTTTATAGACCAGGAAGAATAGGTGAAAGAGACAGGAGCCTTCTGTAAAGGGGATAATCGTGGGAGCTTCCTGGTAGAGGGAAGGAAGGGGACTGATGCTGCTACCACATGGTCATCCTTGTACTTTTTCTACGGTCTTGCCTAAACGCACAAGTTGTACTACTTAACTATACCTGTTTAGCTGTACCCGTCCCATACAAGAATAAGCTCTATGGGTATAAATGTTATACAGGTATAATGGCATACATGCTCTGTTGTACCAGTATAACCACTTTTTTTTTAAACTAAAGTTAAATAGGTACAAAATTTGTGGTGACAAGGCCTAAGACTATGGGACTAGTACTGATTACAGACTAGACCAATGTAAAAAGTGTTGTATAACATATACCTGATCAGCCAGATACTTAGGCATAACTAACAGTCCTACCAGAAACCTAAATATTCTTCAATCAATGACTGTACCTGAACTAAGGTAAGTAATGCATTTTTATTGAAAGACAAAGCCACCTATGTCACACTTGACCTATACCTCTTATGTGAAAAGTCCCTCATTCAAGAGCCTTTTCAGCTGTAACTATGGAGTAAATTCTTCTCTTTAAAAGCTTTTTTTTTCCTCCTTATCTTTCATGCATCTCCTGGCAGAAAAATAAGACCTTAAATTACAGTGAAGGCACAACTGACTTCTTCTGTTCACTGCCTTTAAAAGAGGATTGCCTAAGCATTCCACCTTTAACCACATGGTGGCAGAATTCAGGGCCTCTGACTTCCTATGCTTGTGCATCAGTGTCTCTCAGTGTAACAAGTAATGTAACGGATCATAACACATTTGCCTCTCAGTGTAAAAAGAGAGGATAGGCATTTGTATGTTTTTTTCCTTTGGTAAAAATCATAATTTTCCTCTTGTTCGTTTAAAAAAAAAATCCTTTCAAAAATCTGTCCTCTGATCCTTAAAGGACAATTTAATTTAACCTTGTTCGGGGAACCGGAAGCTCAGAAAGTTGGCAGCCTTAGTTGCCTTGGAGATTCTCGCCTATACCTTTATGCAGTGTTCCTTGTCACAAGAGCTAGTAGCCCTCTGTATATCTTGGTCGATCAGCATGTAGCTGGCTGCAGCATAAATCTAAATTCACCTGTCTGATGCTATACAAAAAGCATTACGGATATGTCAGCACTGTTCCGTAGTGTGAATTAATGCTGACTAGCCTGGCTGTAGTTCAGGAGAGCTCAGATCAGCTAAAACATGAGAGTAGATTGTGCCCTATAAGCTGTAGGTATTGGAAACCCTCTGCGCGCACACTCCTCTTCTCCCATAAAAGAATATGGAGGAAAGGTCATCTGCCTGCTTAGCACTGTCCTCTCTCTTCCCCCTGGCCATATGGTCTTGCCTAGGGTGCTGCATGAGGGAAAGGGGCCGAGACTATGAAGAGTGAGTTGGTTGAGAGAGTCCAATTATTTGGTTCACAGAGGGCTCAGATTGCAAGGTTATCCAAGGACTCTATACAATAATGCAGAGAGTGTGGCAAGTGGAGTTGGGGAGTGAACTTACAGGCTCTTCTCCAGCTCAGGCGCCAGAGTAGTTGCTGCAGAACTTTTGATTCTACCCCCCCTCCCCCCAGATTTTGGCAGTGTAAGAGAATTTTCCTATCTGAGCTATTATGCAGTACCCCACAACAACATATTTGGGGGTTGTTGTTTTTTTTTTCATTTAAAACAGAGGAGATATTTTAAATCTGATTTACAGCTTTAAAAAGTAAATCATTTCACCAAACCAAAGAGGAATGAACAATCTTAAGCTAAATTTGCTAAAAGATTGCCCAAGACTATACCTGTTGTTGAAAATCTGAGGCCCCATTTGAATCTGTTTTTTACATTAATTTAACTCCAATTACTTCACTTACAGCTCTGAATTATAACTGGTGGATACACTTTTTAAAATCCATCTCTGTTAGTGACTGATAAATGTGCATTTCTCTAATTATTTCTATCCTCTGACTACTTCTCACTTGGCTCAAGGAGTTCCTCACAGGTGTTGGCTGCAGGTAAAAGCTGTTTGTTCATTTTCATAAATGTCAGTCAGGACTCACCTTAGTTGCTACTGAGGTCTGGCCTACCCTACAGAGTTAGGTCCACTTAAGGCAGTTTACTACAGCCTTGCTCCTGCTGATGTAAGTGCCCTGCTACACTGACATCATAACTCCACCTCCGTGAAAGGTGTAGCACTTATGTCGGTGTAGCAGAGTCCATATATGCATCGCCTTACTTACTTCCACTGCTGGCTGTCATTCTTGTCAATTTCACAGCTCTGCTCTGCAAGAGGGGACACAGGTGGAGTTGTGAGATTGACAAGCAAGGCTGGTAGGCTCCCAACCATGAAATTGATCCTCCCACTGGGCTCACAGTGCCCCCGCCCCCGCCCCCGCCACTATCAGTTGGGCACTGGGCTCACAGCTGGAGTCCCTGACCCCCACCCTGGGTGACCGCCCTAGCTATGAGCCCAGTGCTGGGCTCAACTTCACAGCAGGGAGCCTACCAGTCTTTTTTGTCAATTTCATAGCTTCAGCTGCTAGCCCCAGTGCCCCCAGGAGTCTGAGGCAGCAGTGAAATTGACAAGAAAAGCTGGTAGGCTCCCTGCTGTGAACCCTGCACTGGGAGCTGTGACCCTGGGGAAGGTGCGGGGGCTCCAGCTGTGAGTCCGGCTACCACCCGGAGCGCTCAACTCCCTGCTCCCTGCAGAGCTAGCCAGCTGGAGCCAGGCTGGCACCAAGGCTCTTGTTTCCCCCTCAGCTAATCAGCTGGGAGAGAGACGCTGAGAGTCTAGGTGGCAGCCGGGCTCAGGGAGCTGAAAGCCCAGACTCTCAGCCTCCCCACTGCACCTCTTAAGTCAATGCAGGTGAGGACACGCACCACCAATAAAGAGTACTGCGGACATGAAAAACAACTGTATGTCAACTTAAATTAAGTCGACTTAAGTTTGTAGTGTAGACATTGTCAGACAATTACAGTTGTGTTGGATCATCTATACTGTATCATCTATATTCTGCCTTTATTATTGCTTCTGAATGTCACTCATTTATTACTAAGGATGCACTCCAAGTGCTAGGGAGCACCATAATACAATAAATTAGAGAATAACCCTTGTATTTTCAGATGATATTTTATTCCAAATTCCTTAGTGTTCTCCACCCATTTATGAACCAATATTTTTTGCTTTTCTCATTGTTACTTGAAGCTTTGCAGCAATCGGCTACCAGCTAAGACACTTACTTTCATTCATCAGGCAGGCTGTTTTCATCAGTAGTCTAATTCATTTATTGCTATATGTAACTCAAATTTATTCTTGCTTTTATTAACTGTAGATCAGCAAAGTCTCAAATCTTCAAAGCTGTTGGCCTTTTAAAGATACAACTATGACAATTTCTATAAGGTAGCATAACACAAAGTACCAACTGGGGAGACTGAACAATACTGTATTTGGGACATTTTCCAGATTAAGATCCAATTTGACCTACCGCTATACCTTTTCCTCCTGTATCTGTCTGCAAAGTCCAGGTAACTTTTTCATTTGTAAGTTTTCTTTAAAATAAAAACCAAAATAGTTGAAATAGCCTTATAGTAACAAATCAGCGTGTGCAATGGAGCAATACGTTATCTGTTGCATAGATGTTCTATGGTCTTCTGCTGGATGTAATGTCAGAAGTACTCAAGGATTATGTTGTCATTTAGTGGTTGGCCAACAAAGGGGATTTAAGCCTTAAAGGTAAACTTCAAATGTGAACTGATGATTTCCTGAGTCTGTGACTGAACAATGCCCCGACTGTACAGAGCCAACAAGGGAGACCCATTTATAGTGTGTCAGTGGGAATTCTGCACATGGACTGAGGGCTGTGTGTGGACCTCAGCTATGGCCACAGTATAAGACCCATAGACTTTTTTCCCAAAGTTCCAGTCACTTCGAAACATTACATACTTAGAAAAAATATTAAAGGCTTCTAGTTTACTAGTCAGATTGTATTTTCCAAATAGTTGAATTAAATAGCTTTGAAAATGAATGTTTCACATTGCAAGCCTTTGACGAGGTAGGAATGAATTATTTTCAAAGTACTGAACAAGAGGAATGGGGATATTTCTTTAACAAGCATAATAAGGAAAATAGGAGTATTTAGATCCCGGTCCTGCAAAGACACATGCATGTGCTTGGCTTTCAACAAGTGAGTCAACCCACTGAAGTACCTTCAGGTATGTGAGTAGTTTCATTAAAGTTAAGCATGCAAAATCTTTGATGGACGGGGGCCTTATTTAGCATGGAAGACCTTGTAAATAGCTGTTGATGAGAAGCCAGTGAGAATATACTTCTGTGCAGCTGCAATAGGGGCACAAATTATCAGCCTATGATACAAGAAAGGAAAAATGTCAGATTTCATCCTAGTTACTGTTTACTGCACAATGACCATTTACTTCAGTATTACTGCAAAGATCAGTGTAGTATCTTGCAGCCCCTCACTGCGCTATATCCTCAAACAAGTCATGTATACTGTCAAAGATGTTTGTTTCAAAAAGAGAGTGGAGCATCATTTTTGTAGCAGATTCCATAAATGTCAGTGAAGATGTAAATATGTCAACCACATGTTCTTTGATTGTGACATGCCTTTGAAGCCACACTAGTCACTGCTAGTTTGACACAGAGTAAGTGGCATGCCACAAAAAGCAAATATGTACTATGCCATTATCTTCAATGACACGCGCACAACATGCCAATTAATGCTGTAAACCTCACTCAGATTTAGATTCCAAAATGGAGAAGAACCCAAAAATATCAAGTAAAACTGGCAGGGTATAAAATTGGATTAGAAAAGCTAAAGATGATGATGAGAGGATTGCCTTAGAAATTAACAAACAATATGGGTATTTTTAAATGCATTTTGGTGCTTATGATAAGTTCTGAACTGACATCTCTAGTGAATTGAAGTCTTCTGTTTAATTTCCAGGACAGCTATAGAAGAGGCAGTAGAAATTCAAGTTTCCTCACAATGCGCCACTAATGTACCTCCATTCTAACCTAGAATCAACATTTCTAATGATGATAGTATGTCTGACATAGGCAGGCAGGTCTCCATTTATAAATGGACAACTCCTGCAGACATAACCCATTCATGTCCACATACTTGCCACCTGATTGTGATATTATACGCACTGGGCTGTAACATCAATGGAAGAATCAGAGAGCACGTTGATTGCTAGAAACCTAATTCTGTAAAAATATCCATGTTTCCACATCACAAAATCTCATGGAAGAGAGGGGAACTGTATAGTCTACTGTTTCTGCAGTCCTGCAAGGGTATTTGTAGAACGACCCAAACTTTTAAATATAGAAATGGGGGTGAGTCCAAGATAAACTAGTGTTACCAAGAGCAGAATTTGGCCCAGTGTCTGTCATTGCCAGTGACATACGTACAAACATGCACAACTATTTTGATTTGATATGGGATGTGGTTGGTTGTTTTATAAGCACAGGGGTGTTTTGAATTTATTTTTGGAATCAGCTAGGAGCATTCGTGTTTCAGAGCGAGGCAGTTACATTAAATCTTATTTGCATTAGACACACTACCAAGTTCCAAAATCCTGACTTAGCAACACATTGTCTGGCTTAAGAAAAAACACCTTGTCTCAGCTGTTTACCTTTCTGACAACAGTACTCAAGTGTCAGATCTCATCCATTCCTTGCCATGCTGCCATGAGGAGAAATCCAGATGATATATGAAACAGGCCAGAACATCTTTATGCCTGCTTCTGTGCTCTGAGTGTGTCCTAAGATCCTTGCAAGTCTTGGCATAGCTGATCTGCAGGCCCCACTGATTATGAATATAAAGGAGGATCTCCACTTTCAGTTTAAATAAGTTTCTACACCTTTTCCTTGCAAAGATAACTTTGAAGACATGCATTGTTATAAACCAATGTAAATGAATTGCAGTTGCCAAGAGGCTCTTGGGTGGGAATGAGGAAACAGATCAAATGCTCCTTCTTCCATGTTCCACTTACTGCTGATATTAAAGATGGATTCTTCCCCCCACCCTTCCCCATCTGATCCAGTGACAGCACTCTGGTAGATAATCTCAGCAGCTTCCTCTTTCCCAGCAGTTGGAGGTAGGGATTGGCTTCTCACTGGGCTGGTGTTCCCCTCAATCTTGCACTACACTCCTTTGCCTGATGGATGTAATTCTCTAGCTACTAGTTGTCCATTAAAATTCCTAAGCCCTATGTGAGAGTAGATGAGGAGGAGAAGATGGGTGTGAATTGTTAGATGGAGAGAGGAGGAAAGTCATGGGGAAAGAAAAGAGAACCATGGTGTCATACAGAAATTCTGATGGGACAAGAGTGGAGAGACCTAAAATCTAGGGCAAGCGGTAGAGAACACAAGCAAGGGAGAGAGAGATGAACAAGTGTTTACGGGGAGAGAGAAGAATCAGATGCTGAGACAGCATAGGAAGACACATGCATGGATCTACTTTTTTCTTTTAAACACCATTCTCAAGCCACTCTTCATTCCTCTCTATCATTTGCTGTTGCTTCCATTTGCTCTGTGGTAGAGAGAAGAACTATTCTGCCCTCTGTGCTCAGGGTTCTTCTTAAGATTTCTTTTGGGCTCCCTCTTTTCTCACACCAGTTGGTTTCCACGTGATAGCTTCATGTGGGAGTCTATATGTTGCCATTGAGAGTACATGCCCCAAATATGTCTAGTGCTTCTTTTGAGTCGGGTGGAAATGAGCTGCTGATTGATGATTTCTCAGATCTCTTTGGTGATATCTTTCCACCTAATTCCCAGAATCTTTCCTAGGCCTTTATTTTTGAAGGCATCTAGTTTACTAACACTAGTAGAATTCCAGCTCTCACAGCCATGTGTTAGCACTGAGATTATATTTGAATAAAAAAAGTGTTTTTGTTCTGGTGCTGTTTATCTTTGATTTCTATATGTTGTGTTCAGCGAATGCTGTGGATACTTTTCCTATCCTCGATGTTGCTTCTTTCTTGAGATCTCCCTTGGCAAATATAGAGCTGCCAAGGTAGGCAAACTGTTCTACTTCCTTGATATTTTTTCCTTCTAATGTGATGTTACTGCTTGACATCTGGGTTTCAAGGATATTTTAGCATAAATAATTGAGCCCTGCTTGGTCTGCTGTTTTTGCCAAGTTGTCAGTGTTTGTTTGTTTTTAACTTTTCTGGGGGGTGTTGCTCAGTAGCGCAATGTCACCAGCAAAGTCTGGGGATTTGCCACATATTAATGCAGTACCAGTATTTGCATTGCTAATACAATTCTTCATTATCCAGTCTGAAGCAAAGCCAAACAACAAGTGGAGTGAAACCAGAGAGGATAAGGAGGTCTAAGAAAAGCAACAGATGTCATAAGTCACATTTAAAATATCAACTTTTTTCAGAAAGTTGATTGACAATTAAATACTGTACACAATGGGAGGGGTATATGGCCTTGTGGGAGGTGACATATCCTTCTTGCCAGCATGAAAGATGCCTTAAATGGGCAGGTAGGTGAGAAGCAATTTTTCTAACCCTATAGTTTACTCTTCACAGAATCCTTAAGCTGATCATGTAAACAGTGGCTTAATAATGGTGGACATGAATGGGTTATGTCTGTAGAGGTGGGAGGAATGGAATTGTTTCACATGCTAAGACTGATTCTTTATGTAAGGATTTCACAAGCCTGAAACAGAATCCTGCAGTCATTTCCATGGGGAATAAAGGCCAGCTTAGAAGTAACATGTCCTTCTGTCTTTATGCATGCCTGTGCAACTCCAGTGACTTCACCAAGGGGACAGAAGTGTAACTGAGGGTGAATTTGGCCCCATGACAGCAACGTTTTGCACTAAATGCCAATTTCTGTTTGTTCTTCTTGTATATGGATGAACATAACCATGAATACATGCGCAACAGTGACCCGCTGTGGGCCCTAGGTTGCTTTAGGCAGGTTCAGGCGGGTCTAGAATTCAAAGATGGCAGAAAGACATCTTCGTCCTCACCTGGGCTAAGTCTTCTGCAAGGTGCAGCACCGAATATGGCCCATTATTCTGAATGATTGCAGATGGGGCCATTTATGAAGTCAAGACTCACTTAGAAAACACATTCATACTAACAATATTCCTTTCAGAAACAAGAAATCAGGAGAGCATCAGTGTGAAAGTTTTAACTATTTCATGTCTGTTGTGGTTCACCCTAATGACATCACAAAAAATACTAACCTTTTCTGATTAGCCTTGCTTATACAACTCTTATTTTCATGTAAATAAACAAAGTGCATTCAACTAATATTGCAAAGCATATAAACATTCTGAGTTAGAGATTCTAATTGTGGCATGCCAGCTGTGTACCTAAAAGCTACTATTTAGGGCCAAATCCTGCCTCCTGTTTCATGGTCATGCAGGGCCTCTGGCAGCAAAACTGCTGCACCTTTGTAGTACAAGAAGGAAGCAGGCTTTGGGGAAGGAGATCATGGTGTATGGACCCCTGAATGTGGTGTGGAACTCCACTTTATGGTGCTTTTCTGTGCAGTTCGGGCAAAGCAGGATGAGGCTAGAGGAACTGACCCTTTGCAGATCCTCCAGCCCTCCCCACATAATTAATTTTACCTAGTTCTTGTATAACACTTTTTTCATCCACAGGTCTCAAAGCACTTTACAAAGGAGGTCAGTATCATTATCCCCATATTACAGGTGATAAAACTGAGGCAGAGAGAAGTGATGACTTGCCCCAGGACACCCAGCAGGATAGTGGTAGAGTTGGGCAACAGAATCCATGACCCCCGAGTCCTGATTCAGTGCACTATCCGGTAGACCACACAGCTTAGAAGATAGGAGTTACATTTGGGTCATGCTGCACCCTTCAGCCTGCAAAAATGGTCATGGAGTGGCTCCCCTCAGTTGAGAGAGCCTAACATTTAGGCTCGTGTGTTGAAGGGAAGTGTAATGGGTTGTGCTCACCACTGTGGCACCTCCTGCTGGTTGCTTGGGAATTAGCTCTGCCCCTCAGAAGGGCACCCTCCTCTTGTGGTGTCTCACTTTCCATCACTGCTTCTCCACCATCTCTGCTGTCTGTGGGGACCCGCATTGCTCCCGGACCTTGGTGTCATCTTCAGGGCATGGGTCCTCCGGCAGTGCCCCAACTCTGTTGTCTTCTCCACCCTTCCGGGGCAACCGGCAATCCTTTGCCTGGCCTCTTGCCTCAGTGGCAAACCGAAGCCGCTAGTCCAGCCCCTTGCTCAGGGGCAAACTGCAGTTCTTTGGCTGGCCACTTCCCTCAGCAGCCAGTAGGGCAAGAGGGGGGCCCAGGCCCCCCTGCTACTCTGGGCCCCGACCCAGGGACCCTATAGCTGTCAGCCGCTCACTGCCTCTCCTTCCCCTCTGCCACTACGTGCTTTCCCTGGGCCACTTCCCTGTAGCCCCAGCACCTACTCAGCCCCTGTATTAAGGCCACAGTCTGGGAGCCAGCCAGGCTGGAGCTCCGCTTGCTCCCCTGACTCTGCCCAATACTGCTCTGTGACAGGTACTTCTCTCTACAGGCAGCTAGTTCTTCTCCCTCACGCTCCAGGAAGAGACTGCGCTCCTCTCTGCCCTACAGCTGTTCTGATAGGGCCCAGCCTGGCTGGGTTCTGCGCAGCTGCTCCAAGGGCTGCTATTAACCCTTTGCCAACCAGTGAGGGGCAGCTGCTCCATCACAGGAAGGATTTGCTTGTAAGCATACATTAGATCTTCAAGATCCTACACAAGGATTTTGATGAACAAAGCATATTCAAATAGGGTGTGATTCTGCATGGTGAGTATTGTGTGACTAATTGAGTATCTTGCAAAATGCAGGTGGGAAGTGGGTGGGAAGAGCAACCATCTAAGCATAGAAATTAAATTAAATTATTAACAAAAGATGTTGGGCAACTTTAAACAATACAAATCAATGACTGTAAGAACATAAAAGGAACAGGAGTACTTGTGGCACCTTAGAGACTAACAAATTTATTTGAATGGAAGCTTTCGTGAGCTACAGCTCACTTCATCGGATGCATTCAGTGGAAAAAATGCATCCAATGAAGTGAGCTGTTGCTCACGAAAGCTTATGCTCAAATAAATTTGTTAGTCTCTAAGGTGCCACAAGTACTCCTGTTCTTTTTGCGAATACAGATTAACACGGCTGCTACTCTGAAACCTGTAAGAACATATAGACTGTATAACTAAACAAACTTTGGCAGGAATGCCTCTAATTACCCATGTTCATTACCGTCTTAAAATACTTTGGGGTGGGAGTTTGGATTAGAGTAAGAGAGACGCCCTACAGAGTATTGTTTAGTAAGCAGCTGAACCATTTCAGACTGCAAGGAAGATCAAATTTTAGCTAAACCTATGACCAAAAGAAATACTTTGATTTGACAGTTTCTCAGGAGGAGCTGTATTTTAACTACAGTGGCAAAATGCGTGATCATTCAAACAAGTTAATAACACACAACCTCACAAATTGTGGGCCAAATGCTGAACTCAGTTACATGCATGTAACTTCCCTGAGGCTGCACTGGTGTAACTGGGGCAGATATTTGTCCAACTATTCAAAGTGAAGGCCTGATTCTCCATTTTCTTACACAAGTGACTACACCCAGGGCAAAATGCTACCATTCTGGTCCTGGGAGCATTACACACACTTTGATTTCACTCTGCACAGGTATAAATGATTACACAAGGTGCAAGACAATGGAAAATGAGGCCCTAAATACATACCATTTATTCTGCCCTCTTGTATAGGATCATATCTTCATCTGGTAAGTTCAGCATTACTCTGCATTGGCTTCAGTGGAGCTGTGCTGGTTTACATCAGTTGAGGATCTGGTCTAAGATCTTTCATTACCTGATCACAGAAATCTAGGCAATATGATGTACTGTTTGGCAAATAATATATTGCATTTGGGCCCCAGCAAAATGTAATGAGCAGAAGAGCCCCTGGGCCTGCATGGAGCCCCACAGAAGTTAACAGGGATTATACAGGTACAGCAGTTTGGGCTGTGTGGACCAAGTTGCAGGATTGGGACTTTTAATTGACACTTTAAAAAAAAAAAGAGCGAGAATAAAACATAATTCAGTCAAAAAGGAACATTTTGGAGAAAGTTATAAACGGATGAAAAGAAGGTTTTTAGACTAGAATGTCCATCTCAGTCTTAACTACAGGGCTCCTCATGCCAATATACTCTTAAACTGAGTGGACAAAAGCCCTTGTTTTAGTTAAGATTCCAGGATTCAGTCAAGATAGTAAAAGGAAAGTTCTTGGACTACTAGATACACAACATCAAATTTCAAATAACGTAGCCTCTAGTAACCTAGACCTAGAGAGCAACTCTGCTGTTTTGGTATGTTAAACTTTAATAAGTCTACAGGTCTTTTCAGACGCTGTTGTGGTCATTTGATTTCAGGGGTATTGGCCTCCTGAGAGTATCATAGAGAAACGTGGATAAATCTCTCTGCCCACAATGACAGATAGTTCTGAGAGAGAGAACTGAAAACAAGTAAATGACACTTACAGGTATCTCTCATATCTAGGGAATGTGTCACTGGCAACTAAAAATTACACACAATCACAATATTCATGTTGTCATAATTCAAATGAGAGGGAGTTCACTTGAAAACTAAATAAAAAGGATTTTCTACAAAAACAAAAATGTGATTAGTAATATTTTGAATTCTCATTCATAGAATATTTCTTGCTTTTAATTCTTCTGTCAGTGATTAAGGCCCAAACCCAACGTCCAACAAAGTCCATTTATGTCTGTGGTTAAATTTGTTGCAATAAATTTCTGGATTTTGAAATACAAATTCCCCTGTGACTGGTTTCAGTTTTAAATATCTATACATTATAATCACTTTATACTGTTACCTTTATCTTTTTTAAGTGTCCAAAACTGAGTACATACAACTATTGTCCTATAATCACCTCATTCTTAAATATAACCAGATGGTTGGAGAATCCAAGCATAAATTACAGTCCTTGTAAATCATGTTGACTTCAGAGGGAGTTCTGTGGGTCCTGCAGCTTCACTCAGACAGAATTTGGTATGATTTACTTTTGTTTATGTAAATCCTGGCAAAGGCACCCATTGGTGGAAAGATTGCAATGGGGGAGGAATTTGAGAGGGTACAAACTAGTCTCAATCTCCTCCCTGCTGAAGGGTCCCAAGAGACTGGCGGTATCATCCAGGGAGGGGATGTGGCCAGGGCAGTGATTTACACCCCTTAGGAAGTTGCCACTGACAGAGTTGCAGTGGTATCTGATCGCAATGTAAAGCGGCTTGCCCACCCTTTCACGTGAATTTCTTCTGGGTTGCAGGAGGAGTAACTTGTGCAATGAGGTGTAATTTATGCACCTGGTGCCAGCTTATGTGCAAGTGGCCTATGAGTTCAATGTGACCAGGATCTGGCCCAACGTGAGTGAGTCTGAAACGGTATTATTTAAACAAACTGATAAAAATGGACTATGGATTTTGTACTCGTATGTACTAGGTATACCAAAAAAGGCAATCCTATCAGTCTTGTATTGCCATGCTGTGTGTTCCAGCTCACAAGCCATCTCTCTGTCAAGGCTTCTTACTTTTAGAATTTTTTCTTTTCAAATTTAGAATGTATAAATCCTGCCGTTTTTCTTAAATTTTTTACAGTAATCTGTTCAAGGATGAATAACATCACTTGATGTACTGGAGAGCTGGGGTTATTCAGTGGTTCTCAAACTGTGGGTTGGGACCCCAAAGTGGATCATGACCCCATTTTAATGGGGTCGCCAGGGCTAGTGTTAGACTTGCTGGGTCCCGGGGCCAAAGCCCAAGCCTGTGGGCTTCAGCCCTGGGTAGTAGGGATCAGGTTTCAGGCCACCTGCCTGGGGCTTTGGTCCCCCCCACCTGGGGGAAAGGGGCTCAGGCTTTGGTCCCCCCCCCTCCTGGGATCATGTAGTAATTTTTGCTGTCAGAAGGGTGTCGCGGTGCAATGAAGTTTGAGACCCCGTGGCTTAGATTTTCAAAGGCTTCTAGGTGCCTGGTGCATGAGTGCCATTTAAACCCTTGAAAATCTACCCAGGTTAAAAAAAAAAAAAAAGTGTGTGCGGGGGAGGGGAGAGAAAGGTTGTGAACATTTTGTCAACTGTCCGGTTTTCATTGAAACTTGAAATTTCAATGATTTTTTTGTCAAAATTTAAAAATAAACCCTTATCCAGCTCCAACTGTAGTTATTACAGGCTCCCCTCTGCTGAACAGTGCTGAGAAGAGGAAAGGGGCAGGAAAACTAGAGTGGACAGGAGACAGAAATAGCAGAAGGAAATTGAAGGCAGGAACTGTTGTATGTTCACTCCTCTGGCCAAGCATGTAGAAGTGCCTCCACAAAAAGAGTTTGTAGATAGGGCTCCACAGGAAGTCAAGTCACATGTGTATGGTCATCTTAGAGTCAGGGCCGCAGCTATGGAGGTAATAGCTGCTACTCATGGTATAGGTCATATATACATATCTACGTATTTGCAAGAGAAAAAGTCCAAGGATGTTGCATGTTGCTCAGAGTAACATGAAGTTTCGCTCTATGCATTTGGAGGGAATGGGTGTATGCAGGCAGAGGAAGGAGGATCAAGGGTGCACAGGTCTAGAATGAGACAGATTGTCATGGAAAGAGGTGACTCTAACCATCATAGTTTGGGGATAGAATTTTCTATGGATCATTAGCCTGTGACAATACAATCTAACCCTCAAGTTGGTGGCTTACTCCTCCCCACTAAAAGTGCTGATCCAGCCCCCACTTAAACCAGTGGCAAAGCCCCCATTGATTTCAATGGGTGAAGGATTGGGCTTTTAGATAAGAATCTGTTGGGTCAATCATTAATACTCCTTCACCCATTGTGTGTTGCATTGTGAAAGGGACGCATTTGGGCATACGGTGGGGAACACCAATAAAAATAGTTACTTCATTTTATTTTTGCATCAAAAATGAAAGAAACAAGCTGGCTGCCCGAAAAGTGTTTCTTGCAGTGTTGCAGATGATTTCTCCCATTTGACTGTACACTACTTTCTCTGTTCAGAAATGAACAAGTGCCTCATTTTTACATTTGATTGAGTGGCTTGATGAAGAGAACATTTCCAGGGGTAGATGAGGAAAAGTGTTCGTTTGTGCGGGGGGGCGTGTCATTCACTGTCATTAAAATGAAATTTAAGATGTCACCTGATAACTCCCTTCTGCTTCCAGATTAGTAGTTACAATTGACCTTTTATCTGTGACATGGGATATTCATTTTCTTTAGTGTATATTCTGTCAACACATTGTAAAACTAGTTTTTTCAGGTCTGCCAGTAACTTGATTTCAGCAGTAGCAATGTTGATATAATATCATGGATAGACTGCATAACCAATGAAAAAGTATTGGAGATTAATTGGAGGATTGGGCCAAATTGGAGGATTGGGCCAAAAGAAATCTGATGAGGTTCAATAAGGATAAGTGCAGGGTCCTGCACTTAGGATGGAAGAATCCAATGCACCGCTACAGACTAGGGACCGAATGGCTAGGCAGCAGTTCTGCAGAAAAGGACCTAGGGGTGACAGTGGACGAGAAGCTGGATATGAGTCAGCAGTGTGCCATTGTTGCCAAGAAGGCCAATGGCATTTTGGGATGTATAAGTAGGAGTATAGCGAGCAGATCGAGGGACGTGATCGTTCCCCTCTATTCGACATTGGTGAGGCCTCATCTGGAGTACTGTGTCCAGTTTTGGGCCCCACACTACAAGAAGGATGTGGATAAATTGGAGAGAGTCCAGCGAAGGGCAACAAAAATGATTAGGGGTCTAGAACACATGACTTATGAGGAGAGGCTGAGGGAGCTGGGATTGTTTAGCCTGCAGAAGAGAAGAATGAGGGGGGATTTGATAGCTGCTTTCAACTACCTGAAAGGGGGTTCCAAAGAGGATGGCTCTAGACTGTTCTCAATGGTAGCAGATGACAGAACGAGGAGTAATGGTCTCAAGTTGCAGTGGGGGAGGTTTAGATTGGATATTAGGAAAAACTTTTTCACTAAGAGGGTGGTGAAACACTGGAATGCGTTACCTAGGGAGGTGGTAGAATCTCCTTCCTTAGAGATTTTTAAGGTCAGGCTTAACAAAGCCCTGGCTGGGATGATTTAACTGGGAATTGGTCCTGCTTTGAGCAGGGGGTTGGACTAGATGACCTTCAGGGGTCCCTTCCAACCCTGATATTCTATGATTCTATGATTCTATGAAAAGGCACCATGATTATTTTCATCTACAACAGCATTAATGACAATGACAAACAAAATGGTAAGCACAAATTAAACAGAGTGAATGTGTTTATTCGACATGAGGGAGAATGTATCACCCTCCCTTTTTTCATCAGTGGAAAGCTGCATCTCAGGGTGAAAAACGATATTTACAAGATGCTATTTTCGTGCATTGTTTGTCAGCAATACTCCATATTCATTTTCTCTTCTCCCAATCACAATGCTACGGTTTTGAAACTGTTAGCTGGAAGAATACCACCTATCGCATTTGTGTTAGTGTTACTCAACAGCGCTCCTATCTCCTCTTCCTCCTTCATTGCCCCATTACTCATGAAAAAGCTGCCAGAAAGCTAATGAGAACATATTTCTGCACCCTGCTGACCTGCCTGTACCTGTACACTGCTTGGTTGTGATAGCATCGAGTAGCTTGATTTCTTTGGGTTTTATACTGCCACCCATAATCCTTGTATCTGAGCACCTTCTGTAACAAGAGATTTCACGCTGAATGTTCTGAGATACCTTGCAGCACCTTAAATAAAGGCTTGCAGAAAAACCTTGGAAAGGGGTTTAAATATCATAGCAATTTTTACCTTTCCCAACTGACATAATTAAGGTGGCGACAGTATCAGGGCACTTTGACTTGCATAAAACAGTAGTCAGTTTTTAAGATTAAGGCAGTAATTCAGTAGAAATTAATGATAGTTCAAAATTAGAAAATCCAACATGGAGGACCAAAATGGCAGAGACGGGAATGACAGTGGAAAGTTCTAGCAAACAAGGGTGTCAGGGGGAGGAGCTTAGAAAGATCTAGACTCTAAGATGGTGTCAGAAGGAAGAACTTAGAAAGATCTAGAATCCAAGATGGCATCAGGGAGCTTTTCCTATCTAAAAATAGCTATGATGTCATGGGGAGACAGGAAGTACAAATATGTTAATAAAAAGGGGAGGATTTAGACAGGAAGAAGAATTATACTAATATCTAGAAGCTGCCTGACTAAAGTCAGGCTAGTACATTATGTTAATGAGCAGACCTTGAGAGAGCAACCAGTCTATAAGGCCAGCAGCCATGAGGCTTATGTGTGGGATTTTGGGGGTTTGTGAAGATCAGAAGCCTCGACAAGCAGCAAGAACAGCAGCCGGGACAACTGCAGCAGCATCCTAAGAAGAGTCTGGAAAAGCAGCAGCAGACCTCTGAGGTTGCCTTGGCAACAGCGTTCGGAACCGCTACCTACAGCAGCAGCAGCAGCACTAGACTCTTCCAGAGGGCAGCAGCTTTAGAGCCCAGTAGCTACAGAAGCCTCTAAGGCAGCAGCCGCCAAGACTTCTGAGACAAGCGTCACTGCAGCTTCCATAACAACCAAGCAACTACCTGCAGGCAGCAACCGCCATTACCACAGCGTCTGAGGTAGCAGCAGCAGCTGCAGTTGAAGATAAAGGTGGCATGTTCAGCTTGTGTAACATCTTATTGGCAGAACAGACGGCCCATCCGATGTAACAGGGAGAATTTTAGAAGAAAGAGTGTAAGTCAGATTTTCCTATGTATTACTAAGGAATGATTGAGTCTGTCTGTCAATAAAGCTGGATACGTGTGTTTTGAGTGAGATATACCCCACCCCATTCTGCGGCATACTGATCACTGCTCACAGACTGGTAATATTAAAATATAACATTTAAAAGTAATTATTGTATCCTCCAGATGTGATATGGAAATATTCCATATAATCTGTCTTTTATTTTGCTGTGCCGCTTTATTGTATAGTTCTTAAATATAATTCTATTATGTTTTGTTAAATCCTACATATCTTTGCTTGCTCTATTAAACTTTTTTTTAATTTCTGTTAAAGACATAAGCCTTCTGTTTTCGAAGAATTTCTGCTTGTGTGTGTCAGTCCTGGAGCAGAAGAGTGTATCTGTGTCCCTCCGGGAGTTAGCAAGACTAGCTTGCTCTAGGGTTGGAGAAAAGCCCCCTGGCAATTCCTTTAGCGCGGGCCACAACCTTGTTAATCTTCTGTTAAATTAAGTGTGTTATCATAGGCTAACACTTTCATGAAATAGCAAAGCCCCTAGTGGACTTCATGGAGTCTCTGGCCCTTCTCACTTTATGGGGACAAAATTCTGGTTGGGTCGGGGTTTTTTGTTTGTGTTTTTTGAAAGGGGTTGATAGGGGTTTGGAAACAGAAGGGATGTTTATACTATCAGCATCACTTAGGGTGGACAGGCTTTCTCATAGAGGCACACTTTGTAACATTTCCTAAAGATGGTAGAACTGGATTCTCCTGATCTCCTCTGGAAGATTGTGCCATAGTTCGATCCCCATGCCTCAGCAACTGAGAATGCTTTGTCCCTGCTCTCAAATGGTCCATCTTAGGCTTTGTGATCTGCATTGTCTCAGCAGAGCAGTGGTTCATAGATCAAAATTTAGTCTTTAATCTATCATAGAATATCAGGGTTGGCAGGGACCTCAGGAGGTCATCTAGTCCAACCCCCTGCTCAAAGCAGGAACAATCCCCAAATCATCCCAGCCACGGCTTTGTCAAGCCTGACCTTAAAAACTTCTAAGGAAGGAGATTCCACCACCTCCCTAGGCAACGCATTCCAGTGCTTCACCACCCTCCTAGTGAAAAAGTTTTTCCTAATATCCAGCCTAAACCTCCCCCACTGTAACTTGAGACCATTACTCCTTCTTCTGTCATCTGCTACCACTGAGAACAGTCTAGATCCATCCTCTTTGGAACCCCCTTTCAAGTAGTTTGAAAGCAGCTATCAAATCCCCCCCCCCCATTCTTCTTTTCTGCAGACTAAACAACCCCAGTTCCCTCAACCTCTCCTCATAAGTCATGTGTTCCAGTCCCTTAATCATTTTTATTGCCCTCCGCTGGATGCTTTCCAATTTTTCCACATCCTTCTTTTAGTGTGGGGCCCAAAACTGGACACAGTACTCCAGGTGAGGCCTCACCAATGTCAAATAGAGGGGAACGATCACGTCCTTCGATCTGCTGGCAATGCCCCTACTTATACATCCCAAAATGCCATTTGCCTTCTTGGCAACAAGGGCACAGTGTTGACTCATATCCATCTTCTTGTCCACTGTAACCCCTAGGTCCTTTTCTGCAGAACTGCTGCCTAGCCATTCGGTCCCTAGTCTGTAGCAGTGCATGGGATTCTTCCATCCTAAATGCAGGACTCTGCACTTGTCCTTGTTGAACCTCATCAGATTTCTTTTGGCCCAGTCCTCTAATTTGTCTAGGTCTCTCTGTATCCTATCCCTACCCTCCAGCGTATCTACCACTCCTCCCAGTTTAGTGTCATCTGCAAGCTTGCTGAGGGTGCAGTCCACGCCATCCTCCAGATCATTAATGAAGATATTGATCAAAACCGGCCCCAGGACCGACCCTTGGGGCACTCTGCTTGATACTGGCTGCCAACTAGACATGGAGCCATTGATCACTTCCTGTTGAGCCCAACAATCTAGCCAGCTTTCTATCCACCTTATAGTGCTTATGTAGCTCTGGCTTGATCCATTAATTGCTTTGAAAAATAAGAACCAAGCCCTTAAAATGGCATCAGAAGTGGAGAGACGGGCATGATGTGCTCACGGTGGCTCTATAGAAGATGGACAGCTTCTTCCTATACCAGCTAGAGCCTGTGCAGCATCTTAACATTCAGATACAGTGAGTTACAGTAATCCAGCCTGGAGGTGACAAATTCATATATTATTGTGGCCAGGTCTTTGCCAGGGGAAAGGGATGAAGTTTCCAGGTAAGCTAGACCTGAAAGGAGGCATTTTTGGAAACTAACCTTTCCTGCTCATCCCAGCTCTGTGAGAAGGCCTCACACAGGTTTGATGAATGGAGGTTGAAGCCTTCAGTGGCCAACGTCTTGGCTAGTTCTTTGATGTGTTTCTATTTTGTGACTACATCACTTTGGTTTTGCCTGGATTCAGCTTCAGCCAGCTTCCTTCATTCAAGAGCTGATTTCTTGGAGGCACTCTGACATGTTAGTCGAGATGGTGGCTGCATCAGTTGAGAATGAGATATACAGTTAAGTATCAGCAGCATACTGGTGGTGGCTAAGCCTGTGGCTTCTCATTATCTCTCCCAGTGCTCTCTTGTAGATATTGAAGAGAAGTGGGGACTGTCTGGGTCCCTACAGGTGAGGGTTTTTGAAGAAAAGGAGTAGTTACCCATCACCACTATAAGTTCTGCTAGAGACGAATGAATAGAGCCACTATGTCCTCGCCCATCTATTCCTGCAATGTCATATAGGTGTGTTAGTAATACCTTTTGGAATGTATTAAAGGCTGCAAAGAGGTCTGGCAGTATAAGATCTTAGTTCATGGCCATGAGGAGATTATCTTTTAGTGCCACTAGAGTTATATCTGTGTCCTGCTCTCTACCAATTGTAAGGCATCCAGGATGTTGGCTGACATTACATGTTGTGGTTACTGTTTTTTATCAATCATTGCCCAGGAAAAGGAAGTTGGAGATGGGATGGTAGAGATCTTCAGGATCAAGTTTTAGCTTATTATAGATTTAGTTTTAGCTTATTATATTGGGACTAATGCTGGTCTCCTGTGAAAAGGCTGAGTAAATGGCCCTTGCAAAGTGGCTTAGAACAAAATCTTCCATCTAAGTTAGCAAAATATATGGGGCATGCATGTAGCCACTCTGCAACCACTATTTCAGCCCATGTACTGTAACAGCACCTAAAGGCTCTGTACCTCTTCGGTGGATTTTTTTTTTTTTTGGCTGATTGAATCTGCATAGTCTCATGTCCCTCCAACAAACCACTCTTTGGGCCTTCCCCATTAGACTCTAATAGCAATGAAACCACTGGAGTTTGACAGAAATGACTAAAAAACACAACAGAATTGAATAGAATAGGAGGGTTTTTTTTCCTTCTGAGCCATTGTATAGAATTCTACAGCAGGGTTAAAATTCTCAATTGAATTTGTATAGAACGGTTCAAAAATGTTTTCTGTTAAATTCTATAAGACTTTGCATAAGATTTACAACCCCTAACCTGAAGGTGTATCCTGTTCACAACCTAAGCACTCTGCTCCCAAACCTGCAGTAGACCCACACTGGTTGCACCATACTTTAGGCCCTGCATGCTTGCAGGATGTGTAGGGGAGGGAGAGAAACGATGAGAAACATTTGGTCCTTAGCCAAATAATGTTCCCCTTTATTTCTTGTGCAGCACCTTTCTACATGGCCTGAAAAGTTATTTCTTAAAAGTACTCCAGTTAAGACTAGATTTGTAATGGCATTTCACTTATACAGCTTGTGTGTTTCTGGCAGGTTTGGGTGTTTCTGTCTGAGATTTCTCTCCCCACCAAGCAGACATGATGCTACTGTATGTGATGTGTTGATCTGCTGGCTGCCTATTTTCATGCTCACATATTAAAATGGCATTGTGTCTATTCCTAAGCTGTCGAGCCAGTTTGACTAGGTTATAGATGGTAAGAGATTATTAGTTTAGACAGGCAGTCAGAACAACTCAGAAAATACGATCTCTTTCAAATGCCTAAACTTTCACATCTCATGAAAAATCTCCTGCGTGGAAAAAGCAGTGTCACCACGAGAACAACTCAGTCACAACTGAATCCCATTAAAGAAAAAGTAAAAATGATAGTCCGACACTGAATGGACTGCAATCCATCAAAGTCACCTACGATATGTGACTAAGAACAGGGCATGTGATGTTCTTTCATGATTTACAAATATATAATACCGCTCATTCATGAGGATTTCAAAAAGCTTTACCAATATATTTTACAAAATCACATATCCATCCATCTAGATATATCTGTTTAGTCATAAGTCATTTTGCCAGTCTGACTAGGTCACAGGTGGTGAGATGGATACACACACAACTCATTCCCCCCCCCCCCCCCCCCCCACAGATGAAGTACAGCCACCTCTGAGGAAAGGTGGCACCTACTTTTATAGTGCACCATAATACCACACAACAGCATTAGAACAGGAACAGTAGAGTAACATCTCCAATTTAAATTATTGAAACTACAGGGAAAATTCAGAATCTCTTTACATGAGTTTGAAGGGCATTTGACCAGGACACCAAGGTTAATGAAAAGTGCAAAAGGGAAGACTGTCAGTCATATCACACCAAAACCAAACGTAAGTCTCATGCAGGTTAAAGGCAAGCTCCCCCTCCCCCCTCCCCCATAACAAATCCTCAAGCCCACACGTCCTTCTCCCATTGTTATTACAAATACCTGTGAGCCTGAGTATAAAAATGCACTGAGACATAAGCAAGAAGCATGTCTTTTTAGGTTTAGTGGCCCCTTTAAGAACATCGTGACTGCCAGTAGTTCAGACCTCTTCCATACTACCCACCCTGCTCATATAATCAGAAAATACTCTATAAGCCACCATGCTTAATATCTGACAGTCCCAAACACTGTCAGATATTAGTAACCAGAAAATATCAACCTCCGCAAGGAGGGATAGCTCAGTGGTTTGAGCATTGGCCTGCTAAACCCAGGGTTGTGAGTTCAATCCTTGAGGGGGCCATTTAGGGATCTGGGGCAAAAATTGGGGATTGGTCCTGCTTTGAGCAGGGGGTTGGACTAGATGATCTCCTGAGGTCCCCTCCAACCCTGATATTCTATGATTCCATTCCAGGTGCACCAGGTGTGGGCAGGCAGGCTCAGCAAGGCAGCATCCAAGTGTGGAGGGGCTTAGTGTGGGGGGATCCAGATGTGGGTTGAGAGGGTTCTGTATTGGGCAATCTGGGTGCGGGCAGCTCAGTGCGGGACCGGGTGTGTGGGGGATCTGGATGCACAGGGGCTTGTTGTGGACTTGTCATGGACTTGTCATAAACATACAGCTAAGGGTTGTATAAAATCCCTCCTTTACCTGTAAGGGGTTAAGAAGCTCAAATAACCTGGTTGGCACCTGACCAAAAGGACCAATAAGAAAAAAAGATACTTTCAAATCTGTGCGCGGGGGGGGGAGGGAGGTTTTGTTTGGGCTCTCTTTGTTGTGCTCTCTCGAGACAGAGAGAGGGACCAGGCAGGTAAAAAACCTCTCCTAAAACCCTACCTGAAATAAGCATCTAAGATTACAAAAATTGTAAGTAAAGCAAGGAAATGCGTTAGATTATCTTTTGTTTTAGCTTGTGAATTTTCACTATGACAGGAGGGAGGTTTATTCCTGTTTTTGGAACTTTGAAGTTGAGCCTAGAGGGGAATCCTCTGTGTTTTAAATCTTTTTATTACCCTGCAAAATTACCTTCCATCCTGATTTTGCAGAGGTGCTTCTTTTACCTTTTTCTTTATAATAAAGTTCTTCTTTTAAGAACCTGATTGATTTTAGTGCCCTAAAGATAAATGGTCTGGTCTGTACTTTTATTAAAGGCAATTGGTTAGTATATTATTCTCAAGCCTCCCCAGGAAAGGGGGTGAAGGGTCTAGGGGAATATTTTGGGGAAACAGGAACTCCAAGTGGCCCTTTTCCCTGGATGTTTGTCTAAATCACTTGGTGGTGGCAGCAATACCATCCAAGGACAAAGAAAGGATTTTTGCCTTGGGGAGGTTTTAACCTAAGCTGGTAGAAATAAACTTAGGGGGTCTTTCATGCGGGTCCCCACATCTGTACCCCAGAGTTGAGTGGGGAGGGAACCCTGACAAGGCTTGAGTGCAACGGTAATGGGACTCTGCAGGGGGGTCCAGGTGAAGGTAATTGAGGCTCAGCAGTGTGGGGTCTGGGTGTGGAGGGCTCAGTGGGGGGGTCCAGATGCTAGGGAGTGGGGCTCAGTGGGGTGGGGATCCAGGTGCAGCTGGTTGGGGCTCAGTGGGGTAGGGATCTGGGTGTGGGTGGCTCGTTGGATTGGTGTAGGGGGAGTGGGGCTCATCAGGAAGGGGGTTCTGAGTGCAGAGGGGTGAGGCTCGGCGGGAGAGTCTGGGTATGACGGCGTCTAGATGCATGGTGGTTCGGTGCATGGGGGAGCAGCTCCCTGTACAGGGATCCCTCCCCCTGTAGCGGAGGACCTATGGGCGCAAGAAGCAGGGGAGGGAGGGTGCAGAGTTTGCAGAGCTTCCTGCAGCTGCGGGAGAAATCTGGGAGTTGGTCTGACCTGGCTCCAGATGCTGTGCAGGGGAAGAGGAAGTCCTGTCCTCCCCGGCCCTGCCAGGACTATCAGTTGAACCTGGGGCAGGGTAGGAGCCACCAGCCGTGTCTTCCCCAGTTCCGCCCCTGCCCCACAGTGATTTACCTCTCTGCTAGCTGCCCTGGGCACCTGAAACATAGTGCTGGGAAGAGTCACGTTACCATTCTTGTGGCTTCCCTTTGCTTCCTCATCAGAAAGTCATTTTTCTACAGGAAAGCAAAGAAATCTGTGGGGGACATAAATTCTGTGCATGTGCAATGGTGCAGATTTTCCCCAGGACTAAATACAGAAATCACTGAGAGAAAATAAAAATGGAATGGCATAATGTCATTTTTATCAACTAACCTTGCTGACTGTAATTCTAAGACACGAACATACATGAAATTGCTTTCTTCCAAAATAGGAAAATGGGTCTTTCAGACTGCTATTCAGTAAAAGGAAAGGGAAGCAGAACTAACTAGATTTTTGTTCTTCTTAAAAATGAGGGGAATATAGAATTTAAATCCCAACCTGAGGCCTTTCAAAGGCTGGTGATAATTACTGCCATAAGTAATAAACTCAAGGGTATTTTCATCTAGAAGGTTTGGTTTACTGTAACTAGATTGAACAGTGAATTCCATTCTACTTTACCATTCCATTCCATTCTAGTTACCTGTTTTAATAGTAAGTATTGATGCCTACTTTTTCAAAGTATATTTTACTTTTTAAAATATATACACACACAAACATATTTCAGACCATAGTTTAATGCACTAGTTCTTAAACAGCTGTTTGAAAAGAACTGGCTGATGACACAATACCAGCTTTCCTTGTTTCCAGCTGCTAAATCACATTAAAGAAGCTAAAATATATATTCAATGCTTTCCTAATATTACTTTTCCATGTAATCAATTGCTGTAGTTGCCACATGAATAGGAAAGGAAGTGGTCTGTGCGCTCTTGCATAGAAGAGGACGTGGATCAACAAGACAAACTTTCCTTTTAAGATGTGGTCCACACAGTGTGAACATGTCAAAACCCTTTGGCTAAGTGCCTGAGCAAGGCATGAACTCTTAATACCTAATCCTGGCTTTGCTGCTGATTCACTGTGGGACTAATTAACTTGCCTCGGTTTTAACAGGAACCTAAACCCCAGTGGCAGAAAATGTGAGGCACATGCCAGAGAAGCCAAAAGGATCAGTTCCTACCCCATAGGGCTCACAGTCTGACAAACAAGTGGTATGTATGGATCTATATCAAGAATAAGACAGCGTGGGCTGATGCCCTTTAGAAATTAAACCGTATCCTGTATTTCTCACACAATTGTTCTATATGTCTTTGGGCCTAGGTGGCCACCATGCACCCTGCAATAGCAAGAACCTCATGATGACTCTTTGCCTATGCAAACGCTTTGGCCCCATTACAGCACACAACATAAGTAGGAGGACAAATATTATTACTGCAGCTAGAGCCCCATGTTTTCCACAAATGCAAAATAACACTAAATAAGAGATTGTATAAAATGACTTAAAACTCATCCTACAGCAGCAGTTTCTGCAGCTCCTGTGCTGTGGGACAGGGCCTGGCTTCCCATTCCGAGAATTGTGACTTAGCGCATGGGGTCACAGCATTGCTCGGTTTGGCCCAGCCACCTCTCAGTCCCAGCTTGCTCTGCAACAACCCTGTCCCATGGTCTCCTACCCTTGGGGGCAGCACCTGCTTCCCTGCCTCTCCCAGGGTTGGGTTCCCAACAGACCTGTGTTGTAAGGGCCATCTGTAATTTTAATGAAAAATTGGCTGCCCAATACTAAATCAGTACAGGACTCCTTTTATCCCGTATTTCAACCCGTGCACTAAGTTACAACACCATTTGTAGATGGACCGAGAGTGGACAGCCAAATTTGAGTGGCGCCAGCAGCTCTTCAGCTGGGAAGGGTAGAGGAAAGTCCCTTTCCTAAGCTCCACATATGCCGTGCCTGCCATTCTGGAGAATTTCAAGGTCTTTTACGACCTTGGTTTCAGTATCATTCTATAACCGCCACTCAGTGAAAACTCTCACCGGCCTCAGTGGAAGTTTCTCCTGAAAAGCAGGCATTGGGATTTGTCTCAGGAAGGATTTTGTTCACCTTCAAACAGCATCTGCTCTGGGGTGGAACATGTCAGCCGTTCAGCTACAATACCATATAGTGATTTAGGACGGGATGTGAATGGGAAGCTAATTATGCAATAGCAACTCCAGCAGAGGGGAGGAAGGAGCAGATTTAGGGATCCCGAATGTAATTCTGCATATTGGAATTTGGCCAGGACAGTGCGGTGAGCGTTCCAACTTGTCACATCCAGGCTCAGTTCCTGCAGCTCTGTATCTATGGGAGGAGCCACCCACGAGAAGAAGGGTCCAGTGGGACCAGATGCAGCAGCTTGGCTGCCTTGCAATATTAGAGGGAACTTCAGACAGTCCTGGGCCTAAAGAGAAGAAAGTGAAGAGACTATATAAAAATGTCAATAGGAAGAAAAATACAGCTGGGTAAAACCTGTCAGTAGAAAGTCTGGTAAAACCTTTTGTACTTTGTGCTGCCATACATTCACTGATGAATTCATTTGAATTCATCAGGCATATAAGCAAAACTTATAGGAGAAAAACATACAAATTAAAGGTCTGACAAATATTAGCAAATTCTTTGTCTCTTCAAACACTGAAAGAGACAGAACTGCAGTGTGAAATTGCAGCTGTTTACCACACAGTTAAACACAGCCTTAGCTGGAAGAGCATGGACTATGGCAATAAGCTAGCTAGCGAAATATTTTTGGGATGTCAATGTTAACAAATTGTCTTGTGGAAGAAACAAGGCAGAGCTATTCGTGACTAATGTTTTGGTCCCAAAGTCTGTGAGGGATTGTTTATGGGATTTATTACCCTCACTACCAAAACAGCCTGTGTATTTTGCCATAGCAACTGACACCTCAAGTAAAGAGAACAGAAAGATGTGTCTGAGGAGCTTGCAATACTTTACTATATCACATGGTGTTCAGTCAAGTTGCTCAATTTTTATGAAGACTATGATGAATCTGCAAGAGGCATTCATTGTGTTATAAAGACTAGCCTAGATAAACACCAGCTTAACATTAATTGTATTACTGCATACTCTGATGATAATGCAAATATGAACTATGGTAAACTCAACTTGGTGTACCAGTTGTTATGTGCTGAAAATGATTGCATTCGGAGATGAACTTCCCCATACACACAGCCCACAATACTTGCAAATGTGAGTGATTGGCTATCAGTTGAAACAAAAATGATTTTATTGAAAATTTACAACAATTTTTCTGTCCCCACAAAGCTCAAAGAAGAATTCAGGTTGTTTTCTTTGTTGAAATTGAATGGAAAGAAGTAGAGTGATATGTGAATAGAAGTTGGCTATCCCTTAACCCAGCAGTCAACTGACTTTTGAGAAACTGGCAAGCAATTGAAGCCAACCTCAAGTCACTAGGGGAGACTTGCCCAGTAGCCTAAAAGAAACTGTTCACCAACGATGGTGAGTATTCCTGCATTAGGGACATTTACATATGTTTTTTTCACAATTTGGCTTGTGTCTTCAACTCAGTTGAAGGAATCCAATCTATGCATTACTGATGTGTATATAGATGTGCCATGTTAAGATGAAGATGCCAAACCTAAAGAGGACTGTTTTTTTTGTTTTTGTTTTTTTATTCAAAGCCAAACAACTGATGGAAAAACTACTACCACAACAAAAAGTGAAGGTAAAGCAAGACTTCGTTAAGTTTTATGACTTTGCATTTATACATTGATAATTGGTTCAGGGTCTCTTCTAACATCATAATGATGAAGGTATTGGCCTCTATAAGAAGCTTTGTTTGTCAAACCTTGAGTTGTAACAGAAGCACTCAGAACGAAGGAAATGATTAACATGGATCAGCTCTACAAGGAATTCTGCAACAATCAAGATGCGACTGAAAGATCAGAAAATGACATTTCCAAATCTGCAAGTGAAAACTTAAAAGTGTGGGGGAAAAAATCTGAAAAACGTGTTCTAAATTGTGCCATCTGCACTTAGCACACCAGGCTAAAACACAGTTGTAGAGAGCCGATGCTCAAACCACTGAGCTATTTCTTCCTCTAATGAGGTATAAATGGTCCAACAAATGGAATAGATGCAGGATAGACTTAATTAAAAGCAAGCTCAAAATTTGCATCAAGGGCAAGTTGGCCTGCAAAGAGCTCCTTTCCAGATCCACACACCAGGGCCAGAAGGTGCTGCGCGCAGCAGCAAGTGATGGCCCTCGTCAACGTAGGCGAGTTCACCTTATAAACAGTGGGCTTGTCGCCCTCCACATTGCTACCGCGGCACAGCTGCCCCGCTGAAGCGCTTTCGTGAAGACGCTGCCACGGGCACGGGAGACCTCCTCCGCCAGCGGAGTTAACCCACCAGAGGTGGTGGCGGGATCAGCAGCAGCAGCAGCTCTGCCATTGACGTAGCGCTCTCCACACGCGCCGGCCGGCCGGCATAACGCTGCCCCCCAGAGGGGCGGGTTTTTCGCACCCCTGAGGGAGGTAGTTACACCAGCCTAGGTCTGGAGTCTCGGCCTGGCCGCTACGCAAACCAGACCCCTCCCGTTCCATGGGTCACCATCCCATCCCAACCCTTATCACCGCAGCTCCGCAAACGTGGGCTGCTCAGCGCGGGCTGCGGCTCGCACCCAAGGGAAGAGAGCTGGCGACCCTTCCCCGCCAGCGCGACATGGGAAAAACCCGGCACCGCCCCCGGGCTCTGCAGGGCCGGCTCAGCGCGGGAGCCCCACGCTCTGCTGAGCCAGGCCTGGCAGCGGCTTCGCTCTCGCGTGATTTGTTCTGAGCGGGCTGCAGCATCCCCCGGCGGGCCCCGCCCCCTGCAGCTGCTGTCACGCCGCGCGGGCAGGGCGCGTCTCCACCGTTCTTAGCCCGACGCTCCAATCTCGCCGCGCCGCAATCGCGCGCGAGCCCGGCCAGCCCCTGACCCACCCCTCACATGTTTAATTATCCGCCGGCGCCAGCCCTTTTCTCGTCAGGTCTCGCGATATCTGGGCCGGCGGCCAGCCGGCCTGGGCGGCGCCATGTTGGCGCCTGGGTAGAGCGGGCCGGGCCCCTCCCCTTGTCGCCAGGCCCGCGGCCCGGATTCCGGAAGCGCTTTACGGCCGCGCCCAGGGCTCCTCAGCCCCCCCCCCCCCCCACACCCCGCCCCCTGTTCTGAGCTCGCGCTGCCCGGAGACCAGTTTCCCACCCCCCGCCTCCGCGAGCGGACAGGGGGGACTCGCCCCCGCCGGACCCAGGAGGAGGGGGGCGTCCCGGCAGCCCCCGCCCCTCCCCCGCGGAGAGCGAGGGGGAGCCGGGCATGCTGCTGCCGCCGCCGCCCCCCCAGCGCACGGTAAGGGGCGGGGGTGTGCCGGGAGCGAAGGGGGGCGAGGACATCGGTGCCCCGGGGCTGGGGCTTCTGGGGGAATCGGGGGCTGGGCTGCGGTGACGGTTCCTTGTCGGCTCCCAGCCGGGGCACCCACCGCTCCTCTGACGGGCTGGGGAGGGGGGGGCGATGGGTGTGTGGTGCCTCCTCCACCCCCCCCCCCCACTCTCTGGACAGCAAAACTTTGGCTGTGTGTGTTTGGAGGCGGCGTGGGGGTTGCCTGGTGATGCCGCGCGGGTCTGGGACTGGGAGGTGGCGTCTTGCGTGGGGCCACAGCTATTGTCTGGCTGTTTCTGGTGTAAGTCTTTGTAGGTGGGAGAGTTGCCACCGCCTCTTTCCACTCTTCGGCATGCTGAGTCCGCAGCCTGCTGCTGTTGTGGTTTTGGCTCTGGGCATAGAAGAGGTAACAATGGCCTGGTTGTGCTCTGGCCGGACTCCTCTCTCCGGGCTAGACTTGAGCTCCTGTGTGTTGTGTTCTGTAATCAGTCACACACATCAGAGAGGCAGACAGACCCTAATTACGCCTAGTAGAGATGCTTTGCAGCTGTTTTGAAATTGCTGTTTGACAGTATGTTTATACCCCTTTAGACATGAATTATAATCCTACATCAACTTCCCCCCCCCCCCCCGTCTCAGATTTTTTTCCCCTTTTTTGCTCTCGTTAAATATGCCCCAATAATCTTAAAGTTTTAGAATTTTAAAGTTTCAGAAACATTCTGTATGGTTTCCTTATCTCTGGAAAAGTGACATGGCCTTGATGGGTCAAGTTGAAAAGTTGTCCTTAGTAAAGTAAAGCAAGACACTGTACTAATGTTTCTGTAAGTCTACGTAAAAACGTTTAGGAAGATTGTGTTCAATTATATTGTCAGTTAACATCGTTTGCTATTTATATCCTGTTTTAAACTGATGAATCATTTAAAAATGGTAGTTGCTTTTCTAATGATTACAGTAGGCTATGCAGTGAATGTTGGTTGCTGAAGCCTTGTCAGCATGATTTTCTACAATGACTTTTTTTCATTTTTCATTTTACATAAATATTAATAGGCCAGATCTCACTGCTTATTTATCAACTATCAGTAGAGAATCTTTATGTTTTTAGCTCTGGCATACAGTACTACCCAAAAAAAAAAAAGTATGAATTGTCAGTTGGTAGACTGGTAGCCTAGAACTGGTATATATGAGCAGTTTAAGTTTTGAGTATTTTTTAAATTAAACACTCTTACAAGGCAAAACATGCCTTTTTTAAAAGGAGTTTCATTTTGATACTTACAGTAGAATAACATAAAAAGCTTTTTTTTTTAGTAAAATTCCTGAGGTTTATGATGCTAAGCTTCTGCTCATTTTATAAAACAAGTTATAAATGTGGTAGAAAAATGGTGTTTATATTTCATTTTTTAAGTATCTATATTATAAAGTGGAACTATGGCTCTTAATTGTAAAATAAAAATTCTCCCTCTCTCCAGTTCATGTTATTTTTATACTCTGCAGGTTAAGTTGTGAATTGAACTCATGATAATGAGGTTGCAGGCATGGCATACTACTATTCTGTCTGCTGTGTATTACCAAGGGATCCTTTCTGCCTTGTATAATAGTGGTGTGGCTTATAAGAAAAAATAACTATTACTTGACTGAAGCTGTGTCGTGACTGCAGAGTGAGAATGGCCACAGTGAAATGTCACGCAGCCTAACTCAAGTGTTAGGTTGCATGTCTATGCTACCGTGGTAAGTCGACCTATTCTGTACAATTCCAGTTACGTGAATAAAGTAGCTGGAGTTGAGGTACCTTAGGTCAAGTTACCGTGGGGTCTACACCTTGGGGGGAGGGGGGGTTGGTGGAAGAAACACTCTTTGACTTACCTTACTCTTCTCATTCGGGGTAGAGTTCAAGGGTCGACTGGAGAGCGATCTGCTGTTAAACGGTTCTTCACTAGACCTGCTAAATCGACTGCCGGTGGATCGATCTGAGAGCGTCAGTTCCAGCTGTAGTGTAGATGTAGTCTTATTGTATTAACAGCTGAGAGTTGTTAACTGGAGCCTATGCCCCTATCAGGCCAGTCAGCTTGAGTTAATGTTTTTTTGCGTGGCTGGGACTTGAGTTAGGGGAAACACTCAAGTTACAACTCAAGTTAACTCTGCAGTGAAGACAAGACCTGAGACTATTGGTTTGCAAATAAGATGAAAAAGATGCTGAAGGAGCTCTTGAAGTAGGTGACATTGAAAAGTCTGGATAGCCTAAATTGTATAGCTAAAAGTGATTTTATCAAACTGACACTTCGTCTTAGGTGTTGATAAACTTGTCCATGCTTATTGATCTAGAACAGTTTTTCCCAAACTTTGGATGCTGCTTGTTCAGGGAAAGCCCCTGGCAGGCAGGGCCGGTTTGTTTACCTGCCGTGTCTGCAGGTTCAGCCGATCGCGGCTCCCATTGGCCGCGGTTCGCCGCTCCAGGCCAATGGGGGGCCGCAGGAAGCGGTGGCCGGTACGTCCCACAGCCGACGCCGCTTCCTGCATCCCCCATTGGCCTGCAGCGGTGAACCGTGGCCAGTGGGAACCACAATCGGCGAACCTGCGCACGCGACAGGTAAACAAACCGGCCTGGCC